>NW_027397074.1:4236390-4446882 GCF_003265705.2 Callorhinus ursinus | reverse complement strand
TGATAAGATGTTGGTTGAAAAAGGGAAAAAGAAAAATTAAAAAAAATGGTTAAAAAGATTAACTTTGAAAAACTAATGAATCATGGTAAAAAAAAAAGCCATGAATTCTATGTGCAGTATTCCCCTAGCACTGGAGTTCTCCCGTTCTCCTTGATCGGTAAACTTGGTCTTGGCTTGCTGGCTGTTCGTGCTGATCTTCTGGGGGAGGGGCCTCATGCCGTGGTTCCCAAATGTCTTTGCCGGAGGCGGAATTGCCCCCCCCTTGTCGGTCCGGGCTAAGCAAGCTGCTCGGGTTTGCTCTCAGGAGCTTTTGTTCCCTGCAAGCTCTCGGTACAGCTTTGGAGGACCAAGGTGAAAATGGCGGCCTCCCAATCTCCACTCGAGGAGCTGAGAACTTGGGGCCCCGCTCCTCAGTGCGCCCCCAGAGAAAAGCAGTCACTCCCCTCTCCCTGGTCTGGCCGCACTGTGTGCTCACCTGGCCTGTGACCGAGTGTTTCTATCTCTGACTCCGGACCCCATGTGGAGTCTCCAAACCCAGCAGATCCCTGCAGTGCGCTCCCGCGCCGCTCCTCCCCGGGGAGGAAGGGGAGTCTCCCCGGCTCTGCCACTTGTTTGGTCCCTGCTGGAGGAGAAGTGGCCCGACTGGGCCGCGGATCACAGTTTATGGCAACCCCGAGCTGAGAGCCCGCACCTTGGCTCCGTCTCTGCAGCCGGCTTCCCCGCTCCAATACCTGGGAGCTCTGCCGCACTCAGGCACCCCCGGTCTTTCTGTGACCCCGAGGGTCCTGAGACCACACTCTCCCACGAGGGTTCCACCCCCCCGCTTAGCCACTGGAGCGACGTCCCTCAGTGGAGCCGAGTTCTTAAAAGTTCCGATTTTGTGCTCCTTGGCTCTATCACTTTCCAGAAGCGGCCGACGGAGGCCCTTAGGGGCATATTCTTAAAGTTACTCATGATAAGCCATTTGATTGCCATTTTATAAAAGAAAATAAAATATTCTATATAGATCCTACTGAGGTTGTTCGGTTTATGAGTAATGGTTGCTCAACAATGTCCATTGTCTGTTACCTGCCATCTGATTTTTTTACCAGGTTGCGTAAGTAGTAATTTAAAAACTCTAGAGATTTGACCCTGAAGACAGTATCCTTTCCAGTCAACCAAACGAACAAACTTAAATACCGTGTAACACTATTAAAATGGTCTACATAATTCCTGTGAAAGCCACAGACATTTAAAAACTATTCTCAATATTTTCATAAAATTTTTCAACCTCCTTTTCCAAACATTTCATAAGGAACTGTTTATGACTTTTCCATTATACATCATTTGGAATTATTTTGTAAATACTCTCCATTGGTGAGGACAGCCACCATCTGTAAAAATGTACTGAGCTCTCAGTATGCCTTATTACATTGTTCTAATTTAGAGCTATGAATTTTATATTGACATCTACATGAGAATCCTGTAGAAGTAGCAAAATGTATATAATTGTTTTGTTCGTTAGAAAGAAGCCCTAGAACCTATTCTAGTCTGGAGTAGGCAGGCCCTGGACCTCGGCTTGGCTGTTGGGTCACTTTACCCCTCCCTTGTCAGTGGCAAAGGCTCTCACTCTCTATGTAGTGATGAGAAGGAGCACAACCAATGAATCGTGTGGAAAAAAATCAAGATTCTCAGCCATCAACTCTAAACACGATAGAACATGGTTGTTTGAGGCCCATTCCTAGTATTTACCCCAAACTGGTTTATAAAGGCCTTTGAGATTCTTGGAAGAAAAGGAGGCTTTATTTTTGTGAAAATAAGAAAATACTATTTTTGTGCATTTTTCAAAGACTGTAGGATGGAATTTAAAAAAAATGTGTTTGGCATAACATTTAAGCTAACATTTTCATTAAATAAAAACAGCCATATCAATTTCAGCAGTGTTCAGAAGACCAGAAAATAATTTGTATTTACCAGACAGGAAAGCACTGAGACCAATGGAGAAGAAAAAAAAATATGAATGTAACCTTTTGGTGACTTAAAATTAAAAAAAACAAACAAACAAAAAAAAAAAAGCAGAAATCCTAAACTCAAATGAATTTTATTGAAGGAAAAAGAAGATACCCAGTACCAGATAATTTTTAGATATTCAATTTGGAAAAGAGAATATTTAGAAAATATAAGTCAAGACAAACTAGATTTATAAAAACAACAGTCAGAGTTAAACTTATACATTATCTTTTTGTTATTTGTATAGTGGCTCAGCTGTAGACCTTTCATTAAGAGAAAGAGTCAGAAAATTGTAAAAAGAATCCAGTGAGGAGAGAATAAATAATACAAATTATTAAGGGAACAATGGAATTAATTTATGAGGAAAGATTAAAGTAGCAAAGAATGTCTAGCTTTGCTTACAAGTGACTCAAGGGAGTGATAATAACAGTCTATAAATATTTAAGAGGTGTAAAACACCGAGAAGAAAGAGGAATTATATAGCATGGATGCCACATGGGTAAAGTCAAAAATAACGGGATAAGCTCAAAAAGATTATCAAGTTGGCTTCCAACCAGTGAATACCCCGCATGACTGAATGTTTATTCCCACTGGAAGAGCCACAGGTTTTAAACATTGGGCTTTCTGAGAAAAGAAAACATAAAAAGACCTTCTTTGTTGTTACTTATTGGTCTCCTCACTTAGTGCATGAACATCCCAGATCCAAATTCCAGGGGAGGTGGATCCAGCAACCTACTTAAAGTAAATTTGTACAAATGTTTAAATTAGGAAATTGTGTCAGGCTTACTTAGCCAAGGGCTTGTGTCAGTAGTCTCAGCTGATGCTGTTCTAGCTCACCTTACCTGTCACACTCGGCTCTTTCTTTGAGACTCAATGTAGATATTACACTGGAGTAATATTATTACCTTTGCCACTGGGCCAGGGTTGGGCAGTTGACATGGGTCCTCCTGAGGTGGAATGAGAGGATGCCTGTACCCTGGACAGCACAGTGTGATGGAGTCCCAAATTTCCCTGTCTCCCCCGAGAGACCCTGGACTCCTTCAGGGCAAGGACTGTGTCTTATTCAGCTCTGCATCCTTGGCACTTCTCAAGGCACTGTTCACAGAACAGACACTCTACACATTGGCTACATGAATGAATGAATGAATGAGAAAAAGATACGAGGGATCATAGTGTTATTCAGTTCTCCTTTTGAATGCATTACTTTGGTCTTTGGATACTTTTCGACAATCAGATTCTTTATACCATTGTTTGTGGTTAAAGATACCTTTGGAGGAAAAAAGAAAAAGGAGGAAAGACTATAAGGTGACCCTCCAGGATTTTGCTAGAATTTGTGGTTTTGGTGGCTCTGGGGATCAAAGCATGTCCTCATGTGAGCATAGGCATCCTCTCTCTCTTTCTACGACAGAACGCCTGCAGTGGAGGTGCCATTCCTGTGCTCTGGCTAGAACAGGGGTTGGCTAGAGCAGGGCTTTGGCCTGCCACCTTGTTTTATATGGCTTATCTAAGAGTGATCTTCATATTTTTAAACGGTTAAAGAAAAATCAAAGGCAGAATAATATGTTGTGATCTATAAAAACTATAGAGAATTCTGATTTCAGTGTCCATAGATAAAGTTTTATTGGAACACAGCCATGTTCATTTGTGTACTTACTGTCTATGGCTGCTTTTGTGCCACAACAGCGTAATTTGAGAAGTTGAGAGAGATCATAGGGCCTGTAAACCTAAAATGTCTGCCTGGCCCTTTAAAGAAAAAGTTTGCTGATCCTTACTCTAGGGAGATAGTAGAGTTCTACAAATTGTTGCAAAGAATGGTATCTTGGTTAATAAGCTAAATCTTTAAAGATTTTATCTATTTATTTGAGAGAAAGAGAGTACAAGTAGGGTGAGGGGCAGAGGGACAAGCAGACTCTCCGATGAGCAAGGAGTCTGACAGGGGGCTCGATCCCAGGACCCTGGGAACATGACCTGAGCTGAACGGAGACGCTTAACTCACTGAGGCATCCAGGTGCCCCAGTGAGCTAAATCTTTAAACACTTATTTAAATGAGATCACTTAGTTTAATTGTTTTCTGATTTTTCTACTTTCTTTAATAGTTATTGGTGAAATAGCCATTGTTCAAATATTTGAAACTAAACATTTTTTCCTTTTCAAAATATAATTACATTTAATTAAGAATCTCTGAAGTTTGACTCTTAGCCAAATGAAGCAAAGATTTTTTTTTAATGTTTAAAAATTTTTTTAACTGATCAATAATGATTTGATTATAGGTTCATTTTTATTCATGTAAAATTGGGAAACACATGCTATACTTTAGAGACAGTGTTTTGAGAGACAAAGTCTGGCTTGAGAATCAAGGTTACTGACTTTCAGGTCTGGTTAGTAGCAATAAACCACAGTCGTCACCTCTCCTGTCATAAAAAAGAATCTGAATTGAGCCATAAAAGTGCTAGACAAACTACACTAGTTCAAACTAGCAGTCCTGTCTCCTTGATGTTCTGCCTCTGCTGTGTCAGAGAGGAGACTTTTTAAGAGGCAAAGCAGCTGAGCTCCATGTTTCTGACCCAAAAAACTCAGGTGAGTAGGTGGTACTTTTCTTGCCAGTAATGTGCCACGTAGGAACCTAGCTAAATATTTATGGAAGCATTTTGTATTTTCATCCTGTGCTAGCTTATAGGGACTATACGTGCCTTGATTTCATAGCTTAGTATCCAGGTAGTTTAAACAAAAATAATCAAAGAATCATCTGTGGAATTATCTAGATAAAGGACATGAAGGTTAAGTTATTTTCAGATTTATAGTTTCACTGTATCACTGATAGTTGGCAAATAACTGATCAAGTCCACATAACCTACTCAACAAGTTGTCCCATCTGCTTTAGTCATTTTTGTTTTTCAGGAGAGGTGTGTGAGTGTGTGTGTGTGTGTGTGTGTGTGTGTGTGTGTGTGTGTACATGCCTATGTGTGTATATGTGATTTGTTTCTAATAAATTCAGAGAGGTAGTTTTCAAAATAGTATTGATTCTATTTGTGAGATATTACTTTTTACTTAAGGTAAAATCATGATGGGGCCTGTCAGTCTGTTTTTCTCATGACCCAACTTTTGAGCCTACAAAAACAATCTCAGCGTGATGGCATTATTGAGGGAGGTAAAAACTGACATTTGAGATATTATTTTCTCCTAATTAATATTTGGTGGTGTAAAAACTATTATTTCTCCTCCCTGGACTTTTACTTATTAATAATGGAGGATTGACAGGGACTAAAATGTTTTTTTCAACACTGACTTCAGCAGTACATTTAATACTTAATTTATCAGATGACCAGCAAAGTAAAGTAAAATTCAGATGTTCCCAAATAGTGATAGCTAACATTTACTGGGGAATTATGTGCCTGGCATTTTCTAGTGCTTTACATTAAATTTTCTCTTTTCATCCTGTCAGCAGTCTAATGAAGTAGGTACTGTGATTATCCTCATTTTATAAACTGGGGCAAAGAGAGGGTAAGTTGTTTAAAATAACTATGGATTCAGGATTCAAATTCAGACTGTTTAAATCAGAAGTCCATGGTTTTAACCAGTACACTCTACTGCCTCCTAATCATTATCTTTCTGGCAACTTATTTTTTTAAAGTAAACGCTACCCCCAGTGTGGGGCTCAAACTCACAACCTTGAGATCAAGGGTTGCATGCTCTACCGATGGAGCCAGCCAGGTGTCCCCTTCCTGGCAACTTTTTAATTATAAATTTTGTTTTTAGAGCTTTGGGACAAGACAACATTTAAAGCATGGATATGTTTGAGAAGATTTGGATTCAGCATATATTAATTGATTGTTTATTACATGTTAGACCCTAGGCCAGAGGCATTCACTTCCTGTGATTCCCTTTAATCCTCACAAGTGTGTTGAGATATCAGAGTCATTATTCTTGTTTTATAAAATAGGAAACAGAATCTTAAGAGCTTATCAGGTTTCCCTGAGTTAAACAGGTAAAGCAACAGCCAGAATTCTAACACAGAGTAACTCATTTCTGAATGCATCTGGCTAGGGATCTCTTTATCCTTTATTGTCTTCTAGATGAGGATTCATAACTTTGAGCAAGTATGCTGTCAAGTTGGAGTCATTCACTTATCTAAAGCTTTCCATGGATAATGCAGCCATTCTCCACCTAGATCCTTGCCATTTGAGAGCTGTTTAGTGAGCTGGGACCCATGTGAATGGAAGCATAGTGGTGCTGCTGATATATTCCTATTTGTCTGGAGAAGCCCGTGAGTCTGAAGATTGCAGACTTTGGACCAGTGAAGCTTCCTTGCAGGCAGGAGATAGGTGGAGCACTTTATCTGTGGAATGCAGGCCAAGGTGAACCTGTTAAGAATTTCGGAGCCGACACCAGCAGTGATTGTCCAAGAAAGGGTCAAAGAGAGCCGATTATGAATTGCTGCCATAGGCTGAATGTTTGTCCCCACTCCTTTGCCCCCCAGATTCATGTCAAAACCTAATCTCCAATGTGATAGTGTTGGGATATGGGGCCTTTGGGGGTGATTGAGTCATAAAGGAGACCCCAGAGAGCCCCCGCACCCCTTCCACCCTATGAGGATGCAGCAAGAAGATGGCCATCAATGAACCAGGAATTGGGCCCTTACTGGATGCTGAATCTGCGGGTGCCTTGACCTTGAACTTCCCAGTCTCCAGAACTTTGAGAAATAAATTTCTGTTGTTTATAAGTCCGAAGAGACAATTGCCTATCCACTATGTGCCAGGAAATTCATATACTTTTTATTACTGATTCCTCAAAGTCATCGTAGGATGTTATAACTATTTCCATTTTAACTGATATATGATCAGTTAAAATGGGCATATCAGGGTGACTGATATGCCCATAGTTGTATAGTAGAATTCAATCCACAACTGCACTGATTCCATGAATTTGATTTTAGATACATTGTATAAGTGACATCATGCAGTATTTACCTTTCTATGACAGGCTTATTTTGCTTATTATAATGTCCTCAAGATTCATTCATGTTGTCCCTTACTGCAGAATTTCCTCCTTTTTTTTTTAAGATTTTAATTTTTTATTTGAGAGAGAGAAAGAGAGAGAGCATACGCAGGGGGAGCGGTAGGAAGAGGGAGGGGGAGAAGCAGACTCCCCGCTGAGCAGGGAGCCCGATGCAGGGCTCGATCCCAGGACCCTGAGATCATGATCTGAGCCAAAATCAAGAGTCAAATGCTGAGCCACCAACTGAGCCACCCAGGTGCCCCACTAATTTTAGTTCTTTTAATAAATATACAGAAGTAGGATTGCTGGATCATATGATAGTTCTGTTTTTAATACCATACTGTTTTTTTCCTTAATGGTTCACCATTTTGCATTCCCAACAACAGCACCCAAGGGTTCTGATTTCTTCATATCCTTGATAACACTTGCCTTGTGTTTTTTGGTCATAGCCATCCTGCTAGATGTATGGTGATATATCATTGTCTTTTAATTTGTATTTCCCTGATGATTAGTGATGTTGGCCATCTTTTCCTTTTCAGTTGGCCATTTGCATGTTTTCTTTGGAGTTACTATTCAAAGAACAAAGTTTCAGTTAAGCAAGATGAATAAGCTCTAGAGATCTGTACAACGTTGTACCTATAGTCCAACAATAATGTATTGTACCCTTAAAAATTTGTTAAGAGGGTAGATCTCATGTTATGTTCTTACTATAATAAAATAAGTTTTAAAAAAAGAAAATTATGTGATTTTTAAAAAATTTATTTATCTATGGGGTACCTGGGTGGCTCAGTTGGTCGAACCTCCCACTCTTGGTTTCAGCTCAGGTGAGGATCTCAGGATCGTGGGATCGAGCCCTGCGTGGGACTCCATGCTCAGCGCAGAGTCTGCTTGTCACTCTCCCTCCTTGCTGCTTGCACGCTCTCTCTCTTTCTCTTTCTAAAATACATAAATAAAATCTTTTTAAAAAGGTTTATTTAAGTAATCTCTGCCCCCTACGTGGGGCTTGAACTCACAACCCCATGATCAAGAGTCATATGCTCTTCTGACTGAGCCAGCCAGGTGCCCCTGAAAATGAGGTGATTTAAATGGAAAAATGAGAAAGGGACAATAGATTAAAGGGCAAGCAGATAAAAAACACAAATGTGGAACATGTAGAAGTCTAAGAGGTGATTAGAGAGAAAAAAAAGACATACTGGGAAAAAATGATGTTAGTAAATCAAGGAAGAAAGACTGCAACAAGAAGATACAAAGTTGAAGGTCACCAGTTAGCCTAGTGAGGAAAGAAAGAGCATATAACATTGTTACTGGGGTTAAAACAGGGGTACTGCTTCGTTTTTAGATAATATCATCTGCTGTCTTATAGTTTTCATCCTTTTAAACTGAGGATGATGGGTTCATCATTCTAGAAAGTTAATGTATAGTTTTCGGATACACTGAAACATATATGTATCTTAAATTTAAATTTAATTTAAATTCAGGACAATTTTTCATTATCCAAGTCTAAACTAATCGTAGCATAAAACAGCTTTGACCCAGCTAAAGCTTAAAAGAATTACAACTTATTTATTTATTTTTGCAAAATGAAATAAGGCAGCCCAAACAGCCTAAAAAGTGACTATAAGCTTTTATAAAAAGGTAGATTAACTCACAGAAGAAGCTTACAGTACAGTCTGATTTTTCTCAATCCTTGGCTATATTATATATTTGAAATAAGTTAACTATTTCTCTTTACCTCATTAAAAATAGAAGCTTTACTCTCTCCACTAAATTATGTCCTCAACATGCTGTTGTGCAGATTTAATTTCTGAGATTTATATAATAACTAACAATAAAAAGCATGTGTTTCTTTCATCTAAACAGGAAAGAAAAGCTAAACAACTAGGAAGTGGCACAGCCTGCAATTGGACCTGGGTGGTGTTGTAATTCTAAGTCCAGTGATGTTTATTTCAACATACTGGCTGTCATCTTTTTTTTTTTAAGACTTTATTTATTTATTTGTCAGAGAGAGAGAATGCACAAGCAGGGGGAGCAGCAGGTATAGGGAGAAGCAGACTCCCCGCTGAGCAGGGAGCCCAATGTGGGACTCGATCCTAGGACACTGGGATCATGACCTGAGCCGAAGGCAGACACTTAATAGACTAAGCTACCCAGGCGTCCCCTGGCTGTCATCTTATTCACTGTCTTTGGGTGTAGGACTGCAATTAGTTGCCTCTGGCTTGTTCTTCTTTTGAGCCCTCTTCTTGAATGAGGTCGTCTAGGAAACCCAGAAATTCTTTGCTTTACATGATTGGACCATCTGCTTGGCTCAACTAACCCAGAGACCTACGAGTGAGCCTTTTCTTACCCCATGTTGTTATCTGGCAGTTTGCAACGACTCAGACCATTATTTTGAAACTTGAACCTTTTTTTTCTGGCTATAATAGCATTTCTATTCTATATAAGAGCAGTATGTTTGAAATATATTTTTTCTCATTTCTGTTATTTTAGACTCACTTTGTTGTTCAATTTCAGCTAGTAACAAGGGTTTGACCTACCTGGTTGTTGTGGAACAGGTTTTCCCCAGATTGGATTTAACTTTCACACGTGAATTTGTAGTATTTATGCATACCAGCTAATGATTTGCTCACCAAATCTTAAATTATCTGGAATAAATTTGATGTAGTCTTCTGCGTCTCCGAAATAGTGATCAGTATTGGATAATATGATACAACTCTGATGTTTCTACCATGGTGTCATGTGAATTGAGCAGATTACCGCCATGGGCCCTATCTTTGGAGATAAGCTCTGGAGCCAAAGAGGAAGCTATCTGGTCAAATTAATTTTATCATAGATTAATAATGTTGATCAATAGAGTCTGTCTCAGAAATAGCAAATAGGTAACAATACACATGCCAATTCTGAAGAACTGGGTAGGGGCTATCTGGATACCTGGAAGACTTGAGGCAGAGTCTGAAACATGTCCCCATTCATTGGAATGAGTGTTGTTATCTGAGGATCCATTCATGTTCTCCCAAATGGCAGGATTTCCTTAGTTTTATGACTAATATTCCACTGTGTATATATACTACAACTTCTTTAACCATTTATCTGTCAGTCGACATTTAGATTGTTACCATGTCTTGGCTATTGTGAATAAAGCTGCATAATGTATGAATAATGGGGTTCAGCTACCTCTTTCAGATAGTGATTTTATTTCCTTTGGATATATACCCAGAAGTGGGATTGCTAGATCATATGATAGTTCCAGTTTTAATTTTTTTGAGAGACCTCTGTACTGTTTTCCACAGTGACTGCACCAATTTAACATTCCCACCAACAATGCACAAGGGGTCTCTTTTCTTTACATCTCACCAATACAGGTAACCTCTTGTGTTTTTGAGAATAGCCATTCTACCAGATGTGAGGTGATATCTCCTGAGTTTTAGGAAGAGCATTTGAACCCAAACCAGGAGACCTGGTCCAGATTACCTCACTAACCAGCTGCATGACTTGAACAAATTATATAACCTCTCTGTGTGTCTGTATTATCCATTGAAAAACCTATCATATCCACAGGGTTGTTATGAGAATCAGCTGGATGACATAAAATAATGAATGTGAAAGCAAGTTAAAAGTTAACATAAATAGAGGTCTGTTAGTAACTAAAGGGAGTAATAATCCACAAATTGAAATATTTTACCATTAAACTGACCCACTAAGTCATTCATGAGTTATAACACATCTTTTTTTTTTAAGATTTTATTTATTTATTTGACAGAGAGAGAGACACAGCAAGAGAGGGAACACAAGCAGGGGGAGTGGGAGAGGGAGAAGCAGGCTTCCCGCTGAGCAGGGAGCCTGATGTGGGGCTCGAACCCAGGGCCCCGGGATCATGACCTGAGCGGAAGGCAGATGCTTAATGACTGAGCCAGCCAGACGTCCCTATAACACATCTTATTAAAGATTCAGACCAGGTCATGCAAAGGACATAAGTAGTGCATTATTTTGCAGCACTGAGGAAAATATTAATATCGTGTTGATTAATATGGATCATAAAAAGATAATCACCAAATGATCTTAATAACTCAACAAGGAAGCAGCTAAGAAGCATATTAGTAAACATGTAAATTAAAACACTTGAAATATGGATTGGCAAAGCAAAATGTCTAATGCTGATAAAGCTTGAGTGTCTCAATGTGATTCTGAATGATTTTTCAGAAATGTGATTCATTTTTTCAACCATGCAGGCAAAATAGGACGCAACCAGGAATTATTTTAATGGAAAGTACCTCCTTCTGTGATTTAAACAGTGCAGAAGAGAGAAGGCATATTGACTATGACTTCATAAAAGCAGATTCTTTCCAAGTGGATTAATTTCAGTGAAGGTATTTTAATTAAAAGATAATATGGGCTTAGTTGTGTGGAACATGTTATAACTGTTCTCATGCTTGTTGGCCATCAGTTGGTTTTGAATGTGTTAACTTTTTGATTTATGACCTAGAAGTTCAGTGCTGGGTGCCAGTAGTTTTCTTATTTTTAATTGATAGTAGTATCGATTACTTATCTTTATATGTGAGAGGATTAACAAGATGGTAGACAGCTACAGTGCTAGTGACTGTTTTATGAATACCTTGAAGTCATTCCTTGGTATGGCAGGTTATTTTGCCCTGATATGTTTTTTGCAGGAGAACATCCAGAAAGGTTTATTGGTAGACCTTTTTGACTAGAGATGGCAGGCGGAGAAAGATCATGTGTACAGTTGGTGTATATTTTTAGAATTCGATAGTCTTAATTCTTTGAGATGTTCAGGTAACATGTATATGCCTTAAGGACCCTCCCTACTTTCCTCCTAAAGTCACCCGTCATAGATCTAATTGAGGCTTAGAATAACAGTTTTAAAATAAATGGAAATAGGCTACCCAGAAGTACTCAGAAAACAAAATTTGCTCTTTCCAACTCCTTTAATAGTTGTGGGTTTGTTCTAATTTCATTTGAGGCTATCAGAATATCAGCAGAACAAATAGCACACACATGAAAGGGAGTTCAGACAAGGGCAATGTTGAAAATAAACCAAAGGAAAATTTTCCTTTTAGAAGTAATAGTACGTTACTGCAATTCAGCTGTTAAAAAGTAAAAAACAAAAACCGTTGCTTCAAATTGGTGGCAGTCTATGGAACTGGATTTGCTAACTCCAAAAAAAAACAAAAAAACAAAAACAAAAACAAAAAACCCCACATACAAAGCAAGGAGCAATATTTTAAACTGTTTTTAAAAATCTATTTGAGAAGATGTGGCTGAAGTTCTATGTGCAAATATCTTTTAGACTGTTCAGATCAGAATAGGAGAACACTGGCAAAAAATTAAGGCAAAAGGAACAAGATTTTTCTCATTTTACTGTCTCCCTCCCCTCTCTTATCTGCCAACAAAAGGCACTGATCTAACATCTAGTAAGATCTCTCCTTAATTTTAACAAGAGCTGTGATTTAGCCAGTGTTTACCGTGGTTTTAAGCACTGTATTAAACTCCTTCAATATACTCCTATTGTTCATTTAGTCCTCACAGCCATTCCTCAGGGGGCATGGCTCTCCCCATTTGATAAATGAGAAAGCTGAAGTGAAGACAGGCTGGATTCTTGCCCACAGCTTTGCAAACAGTGAGTGATAGGGTCACACCCAAACAAAGTCCCTGCTCCCCACTCCCCTGCCTTCCTTTGTGAAGATTCTCACAGAAAGGGGGCACTAGAAACTAGAATTGCTCATCAATTATTCAGAATAAGCTTAAACAACACAAAGCATCAGTTAGTGAAATCATTCCCACACATTTTATTTTTTTAATTAAAACATTTTTTTAAAGATTTTATTTATTTATTTGAGAGAGAGTGAGAGAACGCCCTCGCATGAGCGGGGTGGGGTGGGGGAGGGGCCGAGGGAGAGAGACTTGATCCCAGGACCCCGGGGATCATGACCTGAGCCGAAGGCAGACGCTTCACCGACTGAGCCAGCCAGGTGCCCCATACTCACACATTTTAAAGATGCTTATCCAGTGTCAAGCTTCCCCAGTAATTTCAAGGATATATAGTTGCTGGGCACAGGCAGGGCTGGGAGTGGCGTAGGACCTCCAGTGTGGCACCCTAGGTCATTTCTGTCTGCACTGGGATATACTCTGGGCCAGGATCAACACAAGAGGTGTGTAAGTGATGGATGCAGTTCACATCGCTTGTGCGGGAAGAAGGCTCTCCATTTTATACTAGAGGGTTCCATAGCTTGTGTGACATCTTCTATTTCATGTCCCAGAAATCTATAGATTCCAGGTATGGACTTCCCGGTAGCTGCTGGTCTCTTTTCAAAATCAACTACTGGCTTAGAAATATGCCAGGCAAAGGGAAGGAAAGAGGGCCTAGTTTATTGCTACCTGAAGATTGTCAGACCAGTCAGCTTGGTAGCCAACATCAGCCAGCAGATGAGACCCCAGGAGGGACTGGCCTGCTTCTTCCCTCAAACGAATTCGATATTGTTAAGCCAACATTGACATAAATGTCATGATCTAGGTGACACCTCCCCGGCCTTGTTTGTCCCTACCCAGGTGGTGCCTATTCCCCCAGTGGGCCCTCACCCTTTAGTTCTGCTTCTCTGAATCCTCACCATCTACAAACAATTATACTGGTTAACACTTAGAAAGTTACTTATTTATCAGGTACGCTTCCAAAGTCCTTTTATATTAGCTCATTTAATCCTCAGAAGAACCCTATCATACCTGTTTTGTAGTTGAAGAAACTGAGCTATGAGCAGCAAGATAACTTGCTCAAGATCACATAGTCTGTCCGAGGTAGAGTGGAAACAGGAACCTAGGGGATTTCGGTCCAGAGTCCATGCTCTTGACCTCTAAGAGAGAGCTCTGTTTCATGTCCCTGGTCTCCAGTGAAACCGTTCTGGAATGCTCCAAACGGTAGTGTGTTCTGGGTGGCAAGCTTCAGCGTGTACTCATAGAAATACCATCTCACATTGTTTTTAGTATCCCAAGGTCATTGTTCATGGCCCCCCTTCTATTCCCATCATAGTCAAACACCAGGCAAAGCTTCCAATGTAAGGGATCACCTATTTTTTTTTTTTTTGCCAGGAACCCCATCTTTACTTTCCATTTGACCCACTGGCCAGATTCATTTCTTTTCTGCAGAAAAAGTGATTTAACATATAAGAATCTCTCATTCATTAGAAAAGGCAGCCTTTTAAAAAGTATAATATTACAGTATAGATGAATACTTAAGTGAATTCTTTCATCTTTTCTAAATGTGTCACTATATTTCTTCATTATTTCAGTGAAAGAGAATTGTATCACACAAACGTTTATTTTTTTCTTTAAAACCTGCTCATTGGCATTTAGTATGAATAGTAGATGGGGAATCAGTTATGCCAGAAATGATTAACCATCAGTCACAGTGGCTTTCATATTTCATACACGTAAAAAATATGCTCTTAATTAGAATTTCCCTTTAGCTTTTTAAGAAAAATACAGAGCTTCAGGAATAAGAAGAGGAAATTGTCACTGATGAGTTTTTCAGGATCCCTAGCAGAGGAATTTCTGTGTTGATTTTTAAAAGAATCATGCAGAAGGAGAACATTGTTAGGCATTTCAGAGTTCTTGGGAGCCTCTATAGTCTGAGAAAGACGTGATTGTGCCCAGCTCTGAGGACAGGGAACTCTGAAACGAAACACAGCTGTCCTGATATTTTTAAGAAAATTGTAAGGGTTATACTATGTGCAATCAATTAAATTGTTCTTTTCCCCTTTTCAGAAGACAGAAACAATTTGTAAATGCAGAGTTGCTGTTAAGACTGTAAATTGGGTAGAGTATCTGTTTATGCTGTTGGATTTATGCATGACCTGTAGATGGCACAAACAAAGTCTTATTGACCTTAGCAGCTAAGCAGTGATCCAAAAGAGGCTCATTGCATTCAATTTCATGCTGCCAACCAGCAGTCTTAATTTTTCAGTATTGAGGGTTGAATTCTCTTACTGATTTAAAAAGACCTTTTACAAATTCAGAAAATGTTGCCATCTAAAAATTATATTCACCAAATGGGTGTGTTTCCAATGTTTAATAATGGCATTGCTTAGGAAGTGTTTGGATTTAATGATGGCATTCATTCATGGGTCACCCTAGGAAGAAAACAAATTGGCCCATGTAGTTAGACTATCAGTAAATGTGAACTCTGGTTAGCATATAATTGAGATCCTGCTGAAAAACAATACATTCAGAAATTGATCTTAGAGCATAACTTTAAACAATCATCAGCTGGTATCGGTTTGAGCAGAACCAAGAAACTGGAACTAGAAACAGAAAAGTGGGAGAATAAATTCTTAATTTATACTTGCTTATTCATGCAATTATCAATAATTTAACCATTGAACAACAAATATTTGTTGAGCACAGGTCTGTTTGTGATGTCCACACTAGGTGCTAACAACAAAATAGTTAAAATATAATCTTTGACTTGAGAGCTTGGTTGAATGGCTGTATCTCTTAACTATTCTATGAATGATGCTTGATATTTTGTTTCTCAGTACCAAAGTGTTGGTATTCCCTATCCCTAAACACTATTACAAAATTCCTACTAAGAAAATAATAAATTATAGTATCAGATTGAAGGCAGACTTTGGATCATTTATTCTTTCCTTCTTACCTCTTCTGCAATTTTTGAAAATTGAGAGAATCATATAATATGAAAGACGGTTGTGAAAAGTTAGTAAACCACAGCTGTTCCCTCACCCCAACCATACAATACAATATTCTCCTAATGTTACTTTCCTGTTATTGGCTATTTAAGTACACATTTTCACATGCCTACAACCATAAAGCACATCCCATTTTCTGGTCTGTCTTTTTCATTTAATGTGAATCATAAATATATTTTTAAATAACAGATTTTGGGGGAACAGTTTTAGGTTAACAGAAGAATTGGATAGAAAGCACAGTGAATTCCCATGTTACCCCCCACCTCTTGTCCTGCATACGGTTTCTTTTATTAATATCTTGCATCTCGTGGCATGCTTGCTTGTTATCATTGATGAGTCAATATTGACACATTGATATTAACTAAAGTTTACAGTATACATTGGGGTTCACTCTTCATGTACATTTTTATCCTTCAATAAATGAATGGATAAACTGTGGTACATTCCAGACAAGAGAATATTATTCAGTGGTAAAAGGAAATGAGCTATCAAGCTGAGAAAAGATATGGAGGAACCCTAAATACATATTGCTAAGTGAATGAAGTCAGTCTGAAAAGGTTACAGACTATGATTCCAACTGTATGACATTCTGGAAAAGGTAAAACTATGGAGACAGTAAAAGAGATCAGTGGTTACCAGGGGTTAGTGGGGAGGGAAAGATGAATAGGTGGAATGTAGGGATTTTTAAGGCCGTGAACTATTCTGTATGGTACTGTAAGAGTGGATACATGTCATTATACAAAACCCATAGATACATAAGTATTTTTTTTTTTTTATGGAGAGAGATGAGGGAGGGGCAGAGGGATGGGGGAGAGTGAGAGATTCTTAAGCAGGCTCCACACCCAGCACGGAGTCCAGCGCAGAGCCTGATGCAGGGCTTGATCTCACAACCCTGAGATCATGACCTGAGCCAAAATCAAGAGTCAGTTGCTTAACCGACTAAGCTACCTGAACACCCCAATGCATAACTATTTTTATACTTCTGAATAATTGTATAATGTTCTTTTGTTGAAAGCCAAAGAAATATAGCCAATTCAAGTAGAAAAAGATTTATTAAAGGACACTAGATAGCTTTTAGAATTTCCAGGAGGTCTTTAGTTGGTTAGAGACTCCAAAACAATGTTCCAGTCAGGTCAGGACCATAACGAGTTAGGATGCCCACCACTGCCCCCAAGCACTGGCCATTGCAGCTTGCGTTGGAGACACACTGATGTAGGTCAGTAGATACCACCTATGCTTGCATTGTGTACCCCTAAAAAGATAGGTTGATGTCCTAACCTCCAGTACTTCAGAATGTGACCTTATTTGGAAATAGTTGTAGATGTAATTAGTTAAGATGAGGCCACACTGGAGTAGGCCAGGTCCTTAATCCAACATGACTAGTATCCTTATAAGAAGAAAAAGACACACAAGGAGGAGATAACCATGTGATGACAAAGGCAGAGAGTGGGGTGTGATGCAGCTACAAGCCAAGGAATGCCAAGGACTGCCAGCAAACATCAGAAGCTAGAAGAGGCAAAGAATGATCCTCCCCTGCAGGTTTCAGAGGGAGTATGGCTCTCCTGACACTTTGATCTTGGACATCTAGGCTCAGAATGTTGGGATAATAAATTTCTGTTGTTTTAAGCCACCTAGTTTGTGGTACTTTGTTATGGTAGCCCTAGCCTCACTGCCCACCCCCTTCACTCCACTCACCCACTGCTAGCTCCAGGGAGAAATCTTCCCCAGTTCCTCTTTCTGGATCATCAGCTCTCCTCTAAGCATGGCAGGAGCATCTGAGCAGTGAATCCTAGGGCAGGTGCCCATGCCCTTGTTACAAGGAAGGCTGAGAAAATGAGGATCTGGCATTTTCTGCTTCTACAGCATTTCATTGAAACTCATAAGGCATGGAATTCCCCAGCATAGGAAGGGGCTCAGATGCCAGGCAACCAAAAAGAGTGACAAATGTCCAATATAATTGACTTTATAATTATGAATTGTATTATTTCTTTATTTGAGAGGGAGAGAGTGTGTGGGAAGGGGTAGAGGGAGAGATTTTTTTTTTTTTTGAGGGAAGGGAGAGGGAGAGTTTTTTTTTTTTTTTTTTTTTTTTTTTTTGAGGGAGAGATTCTTGAGCAGAGTGCACTGAGCATGGAGCCCAACATGGGGCTCGATCTCAGGACCCTGAGATCACAACCTGAGTTGAAATGAAGAGTCACATGCTTAACCAACTGAGCCACCCAGGCGTCCCTGTAATTATGAATTTTAAGGGCTGCATAATATTCCATCATGTTGATGCTGTTACTAAAAAGCTTTTTTCACTTTAACTGAGAAGTTAGGGTAACTTTCAGATTGCTGGCATTTTCCATGGTGACATTTGTGTGCCTGTAAGTTTTTGCTTCTATTGAGACTTATCTTGAGTGAAATATTAGCACCTTCATGACTACAACTAGGTATTCATAGATTCTGTTTCAAAAGCCATTTCTCAGGTTACAACTCCATAGCTATCTAAGTGTGTGCCTGTTTCATCATAATTCCAGTATTAAATGATTTTTAAAAGTTTCTTTGTATTGAACTGGTAACATGCTATAAAGTGCTACCTTACAGTTGATTTGATTCACACTGGTTGATCTTTAGAAAGAATAAGTATTTTCCACATGTAGAACTTTGCATTTCTGCATAGCAGACCATGTACTAACTCTGCACTGCACATGCATTCTCTGTTTAAATCTTCTGAGACAAAAACCTTATTGTTTTGGTGTTATCGATGAGAAAACTGTATCTCCGAGAGGTTATATAATTTATCCATGGTGATGCAGGCACATGCGGCAGAGTTCATAGCTTGAATCCTTGTTCTTCTGACTCTAGAGCCCAAGCTCTTTATCATATTTGAGGAAATGGCCTCACATTAAAACTAGCAGGTCCAATTTGGTGGCAGTTTAGAATGCAAGTTGGAAATTAATGAAAGGTAAACCAGAAGAGGAGGTATATTAATGAAAAACTATGGAGGGTTGCTGAAGTGTCGGGGGAAGAGTTTTGAACTTCATTTAGGGTGGACTAGAGTGCTACTGGTGTTTGGAGCAGCAGATTGAGAGGTTCAAAGTGTTGCTTTGGCAGGATGATCTGGTGACATTGTATAGGATTTATTGGAAAGAGAGATACTGGAGTTCAGGAGATCATTTAAGGAGATAAATAATCATTGATTAGTAAGGTAACAAGAGTTTGGATGTAGTCAAGAGAATAATAGAGGACAATTGTGAATTTGAAAGACATTTCTAAGATGAGTGAACCCATGGAAAATGGAGCAAAGGAAATGAAAGAAAGAAGCCAGAGATGTACCAGTGTTTCAGATCTGGGTCACTGGAAGATTATGGTACCACTAAAACACTTACAGATGTTAGAAGGAGAGTAGATTTTAGGGGGTAGATTATAAACTGGACTTTAGACATGTTGATTTTGAGGTGGATATCTTTATCAAAAAGTTCAAGAATTCAGAACTAGAACTTGGGGGAAGGATGGAGCTAACGCTACAAATTTGGGGGTCCTCTGGGTAGAAATATTAGTTGAAGACAGTGGCCATATGCACTGGCTGAAGGGAAAGCAGTAGGGGATGAGCTGGAGGCTGGGAGCTAGGACATATACTGAACGGGAGGAAGAGAAAGAGAAAGGGGCAGCGAGGGATACAAGGAAGAATACCTAAAAATACCCCAGTCATACCCTTGACAAGTTTACTGTCATCTTCAGGCTCCAAGTGGAAAAAAACAAGTTCAGAAAAGGCAAAAGCTGAGGAACACCTCCTAGGAGAGGGCTTTGGAAGAATTCCAGGGGCCCAGACTTGGCCATGCGGAGGACCCCATCTGCCTAGGCTGGATAAAGCCTCAGGAGCCCAGAGGCAAAGCAGGATGGAAAGCACTTTTCTGGGCTTTCTTCCAGGAGTTACAGCCAGGCCTTCTTACTGCTTTTGCTACACAGAAGGGAGAAAACCAGAGGGCCACACAAGTCGTGGGGCCCATCCCACTGGTACAGTGGTTAGCAAAGCTTGCAGGGGCAGTGAAGGAACGAGGACGTAGAACAGCTAGGACTCTACTCGGCTTTCTAGTTAACAAAGGAACAAGACAGGTAGACAGGTGGGTAACGAAGAGGCTCATCAAAGAGGAAAAGAGGAGCTGAGAGACAGAGAAGGGGTGTTAAACTCCACGTAAGGAGGGAGGAAGGCCAGCCCTGAAGAAAGGTGCCATTTAAGTTTTAGATGGTTACTGGTGGCCTTCTGAAGGGTGGATTTGGTAGAACAGTAGGTTTAAATCAAATGGAGAGGATTGAAGCAAAGGCAGGTGGGAGGCATGGAAAAGAATCAATGTGAACTACACCTTGGGGTGATTTGAGCTGAAAGGAATGAGATGGGCTAAGGACCCCAGGGCCTAACCGGACGGAGACTTTGTGGTTGTTACTGTATGTTGTTTGAAAGGCAAGGGACACTGGCAGAGAGAGGAAACCGCAAGGAGAGTATGTTTATGCAAAAGAGAAATGCGTCCTAGGGGCGCCTGGGTGGCTCAGTCGGTTACACGACTGCCTTCGGCTCAGGTCATGATCCTGGAGTCCCGGGATCGAGTCCCACATCGGGCTCCCTGCTCAGCGGGGAGTCTGCTTCTCCCTCGGACCCTCCCCCCTCTCATGCTCTCTCTCTCTCTCTCATTCTCTCTCTCAAATAAATAAATAAAATCTTAAAAAAAAGAGAGAGAAATGCGTCCTTAATGAAGTACGATCCTGGAGGGCGCAAGAAAGGATAGAATTAGAAAAGGACTTGTCATTGAACTTCTGCAGAAAAGGAAAATGCTCGGAGTTTGAAATATAACTGGAGTCTATGAGGACTGGTGAGCAAGGGCAGCTCTGCTCCTGGAGTTTGAAGGAAGAAAGATAAGACATAGGCAGATTAGGCTGAAGGTGGAGAAGAGACAAGGTGGAAGTGAGTCCGGACCAGATGGAAGGCCATGCTGCGGGAGACAAAGGCCTTGGTGCAGACGTGCAGATGGCCTCCGGTTAGCAGCTGATTGTTAGGGAAAAGACCCAAAGGAGCACAACGGGGAGGAGGAAATGGGCTGAGCAGGTCCCATGCCGTGGAGGACCATGGCACTGGATGGGGGAAAGTCGCATAAAAGTCTTTTTGGGGAAAGCCATAGAGAGGATTTTTTCTTCTCTCCTGCAAGAGAAGATGAAGTCTTCATTGCAGGTTAAGAGACTTGGCTAGGGAAGCCAGTGAATAGATGCTAGCCGTCAACACTGGAGATAAAGGGTTGAAGCACTAGGAGGGAGAAAAGCTCCACACAAAAATACAAGAACAACATAAGTTGTCAAGACACAGAGAAGGGAGAAATGGATTTGGAAATTGTTCAGATGTGGAAAGCAAAATTGCCATAGTCTTCCTAATGATGGTCTCTCTGATTTCCAACTCCCCCAAAATAAATTAGATTGAGCTACGTGGCTTATAGAGATTCACTTCTCTTCACCTAACTTTTGTTGCAAAATAATTAAGCAAGAGTTCTAGAGTTGAACTTCCTGGGGTTGCCTGGGCTTGAATCCCAGCTTGGGTAAGTTACTCTCTCCCTAAGCCTCAGTTTGCTCACCTATACAAAGGGGATCATAAGATAACACCTACCTCGTGTGAAGATGAAATATGGTGTTGCACCAAAAAAGGGTCACGGAACTGGCAAGTAGGACACATTTGTTAATGCTCCCTATTACCATGCAGGTGGTGGTGGTGATGGCCATGTTAACTACACTGGGAATTCAGAGATGAATAAAGCACAGTCCCTGTCCTCAAGGACTCAGAGGCCATTGGGAAAAATATTCATATCTCTGAGTGAACCCACAGTTATATGAAAGCTAACTGATTCATTGAGCACATAGTTATTGAGCCCCTCACAGTGTTCCAGGTGCTGGGGATATGTCGGGGAATGAGACATCCCAAGATTCCCTACCCTCGGGGAATTTGCCTCTAGCCAGCGGAGAGAAGAAATAAATGGTAGAGCAAATAAGTACAGTCTATCAGGACGTGATCTGTGTTAATGGAAATGGAATGGTAATGCAAGCTGATGGTAATGATAATCAGGATGAGGAGCAGTGGTGGGATTGCCTGTTAAAATAGAGAAATAGAGTGATGAAGGTAGGCCTGGCTGAGCAAGATGCGTGGGGGTTGTGATGCACGTTTATAATGAAGTCATCACGCAGGCTAGTGCTTATGGAAGTACAGAGGTGGGCTGTCCAACTTGGCCTGGCTATGAGAGAAATGAAAGGCTTCCCAGTCTAGGGATGTTTGAACTAGAAAGGGCCAGAAGCCATCAGAAAGGCTGGAAAAACTATGCAAAACAGCACTGAGGTTCCTCAAAAAAGTTAAAAATAGAATCACCATAAGATCCATCAATTCCACTTCTGGCTCTGTACCAAAGGAAGTGAGGTCACTAACTCAAAGAGATATCTGCACTCCATGTTCATTGTGATGGGGTTTTGGAATATAGGTGAGGTTCGGTGGGGTAAGGTCCAGAGCCGATGACCAAGAAGAATTCTTGAGACGTCTTTGTGCAAAATGGGAGTTTATTAAAGCCCCGGGACAGGACCCATGGGCAGAAAGAGCTGCTGCCTTGGGGTTGTGAGGGGTGCTGATTATATACTTGGGAGCTGCAGGAGGTAAGGAAAAGGGAGGTTTCAAAAGGATTTTTGTATGTTAAAGAAGACTCACAAAGTACCAGAGACCTTGCCATTGTCAAGTTAAGGTTCTTTCCTTCTAGCAAGGCATTAACAGTAAGATAGCTGGGAGTTCCTGAAGGAACATTACACCCTGTTGGCTTCAAGTATCTGTCAATGGGCTGTCGGTTATAAGGACATTTAATTGTATCTACATTCCCTTCTGGAAGCTAGGCCATTGATAGAAATGCTTTGTTCTTGTAGATTGCTAAGACATTTGTAAATTGAGGGAGACTCAAGTCTTGCAGGATTGTAATCTCTATAAGTTAACTATTTGTTTTTCCTTTAGGGCAGCCAGGAGTGCCTGAGGAATGTCACATATATCCCATGGGGGGGTTGTGGGGTGTCAGCTTCTGCCTGCCCTCAGCTAGCCTTCTGCTCCCGCATCAATTGCAGCATTATTTATAGTAGCCAAGACATGGAAAAACCTAAGTGTACATAGACAGATGCATGGATAAAGAGAATGTGGCACGTACATGCAACAGAATATTATTCAGCCATAAAAAGAAGGAAATCCTGTGTCATTTGCAACACCGTGGATGGACCTTGAGGACATTATGCTAAGTGAAATAAGTCAGAGAAAGACAAACACTGTATGATCTCACTTATATGAGGAATCTGAAAAAAGCAAAGTCATAGAACAGAAGGGTGGTTGTCGGAGGTGGGGGTGGGTAGGAAAAGATTGGCCAAAGGGTACACATTTCTAGATGATAAGTTCCGGGACAGCATGGTGACTGTAATTAATGATACTCTGCTGCATGTTTGAAAGTTGCTAAGAGAGTAGATTTTAAAAATTCTCAACAGTTTCACACACACACACACACACACACACACACACACACACACACCCACATACAGAGTAAGTCTGTGAGGTGATGGATGTGTTAATTAACCTTATTATGATAATAATTTTGCAATATATACATATATAAAATCACTTCATTGTACACTTGGAACTTACATGGTGTTGTATATCCATTATATCTCAATAAAGCTGGGGTAAAAAAGGAAAGAAAAAAAAAGAAAGGAAAGCAGCATAGAATTGGCCTGCAGAGAAGGAATGGCCTGGGAGGGCTTTAGCTTTGTTAATAAAGGAAGCAATATGATGCCCCCTAATGTGCGCTTCTAAAACAGAATATAGCAAAAAAAAAAAGAAAAAATCACTCAACTAGTGCTTTTGATAAGAGATGACCCTATAAATGCTTCTCTCCCTTAGAAAAAAAATGGGGGGTGCTATAGTTTATAGTGTTTTTCACATTAAGTTTCTTCAAACTATGGCTACCTTACCAAATGTGTGATTTACTATTATTAGAGAGAAATTGGTTTTGTGATTTAGCTCTCTTTTGATACGCACTTGCTGGGCAAGAGACAGCAGGATCCACTTGGCTTGAGGTACTTTTGCTGGGGAGTCAGAGAACTGTCTGTTGTAATTCACAGAAATGCTGCTGAATGAAGGTCCTGAGAGAAGAAAGGGCTGGGATCTGCACCAGGACTAGCCAGCCTTTGAATTCATTCAGAGTGTTCACAGCTTTCCCTTACAGAGGAGGTTCTGTAAGAGCAAAGAAAGATACATAATAAAAGGCTAGCCTAGCTGAATAAATACATTGTAGCCATCCCCCCTCCCAAACAATAAACCCAAATATTGCTTAATCTCAAAGGTCAGTCAGCCCAGTCTGGGGCCGTTTTTTGCTTGGATGTCAGTTACTGCCATCTGGTGGGCAGAAGCTAACATTAGGGGTAGAGGTCAGGGGTGTTGCTGAACTGCCTGCAATGCACAGGACGGCCCCCACCACAAAGATTGTACAGCCCCAAACATCAGTTCTGTCATGGTTGAGAAGCCCTGGAAGTGAAGCTGGGAAAGGGGTGACCAAGACGTGGAGGACACAAGGGGGCAGTATCAAGTGGTAGGATGGCTAGATGGTAGGGTCCGGTAAGGGGAAAGGTGTCCTGGAGTTGGGGTAGTGGAGAAGATGATGGAAAGCAGACGTGGGGATGAAGAATAGGAACCCTTCCAAGGATTTTGGACGGTGGTGTTCCAATGTCCTTTGATACTGACAAAGGACAATTATAGATGTGAACTTGAGCGTTCATTCCAACGTTTAGTGACTTTGTGATCTTTGTTAAATTCTCTGAGCCTGTCTTATCTGCAAAAACTGGACGTTCTCTTCATTTGCCTCCTAGAAATATAGAATGAGTTAGTATGTATAAGTTGTTTGTTTGTTTGTTTGTTTAGATGCTGCTTATTTAGTAAGAGTTGAAAGTGACTTTGGCAGACTCTAAAGAAAGGAAAAACATGGCCATCTTTTAGAGACACTGATGAATTCTGACTCAAAGGTATCCACTTGTTGACATGTTATGAATGCTGGAGCACCATGGAGCTGCTGGACAATCATCCCCCCTTCTTAGATCCAGTTGGGTTTATGAGAACAAGAGATGACAGCCATAAATACATGAAGGAAACAAACCTTTCAACTGGCCTGCTGAGCAGTGTAACTGTTTCTGCCAAACACAAGTTGTACAAACTGGGTTTCTTTCATTTTATTACCTATATTCTCTGTGCATCAGGAAGCAGTACAGTGTTTATTGCTTGCAATTAAATTGCTTATTGCATGAGAAATAATTATTTGATAAAGAATCCATATAGCATGTAGTACCATACATTAGCAGTTCACTGCAGTTTTTGTTTTGTGTGTGTATGTGTGTATTAGAGAGGGAGAAAGTGTGCAGGAGCAGGGCGGGTGGGGGGAGAGGCAGAGGAGAAAGAATCTTAAGCAGGCTCCATGCCCAGTGCAGAGCCCAACGTGGGGCTTGATCTCATGACTCTGAGATTACGACTTGTGCTGCTATCAAGAGTTGGATGCTTAACCATCTGAGCCATCCAGGTGCCCCAGTTAACTGTATTTTTAGACATAGGATTAAGTTATCATGCTACATTTCTTTTAATTAAAGTATAATTAATATATAATATTCTGTTAGTTTCATGTGTACAGAGTAGTGATTCCACCCTTGTATAAATTGCAAGTTGATCATCACAGTAAGTCTAGTTTCCATCTATCACCATACGAAGTTAATACAATATTATTGACTGTATTCCCCGTGCCATACATTACTTCTCCATGACTTACTTGTTTTGTGACTGGAAGTTTGTACCTCTTAATCATTTTTTCCATTTCATGTCCCCCAAGCCCTTCCCCTCTGGCAACTGCCACTCTGTTCTCTGTATTCTACTGATAAGTGAAATCATGTGGTATTTGTCTTTCTCTGTCTGGCTTATTTCACTTAACATAATATCCTCTAGGTCCATCCATGTTGTTGCAAATGGCAAAAATCTTTTTTTGGCTGTGTGGTGTTACATTATAGATATAGGTATAAATATAGACATCTCCCATCTTCTTTATCCATCTGCCCTCTGGTGGGCAGAGGCTAACATTAGGGGGTGGAGGTCAGGGGTGTTGCTGAACTGCCTGCAAAGCGCAGGATGGCCCCCACCACAGAGATTGTCCAGCCCCAAACATCAGTTCTGGCATGGTTGAGAAGCCCTGGAAGTGAAGCTTCCTAGGGCTCTTAGGTTGTTTCCATATCTTGGCTGTTGTAAATAATGCAGCAGTGAACATAGCAGCGCATACGTGTTTTCAAATTAGTGTTTTAATTTTCTTTGGATAAATATTCAGAAGTGGAATTGCTGGATCATACATGGTTTTTGAGGAATCTCCATACTGTTTTCCATAGTGGTTCTACCAATATACGGTGTATAAGGGGCTCCCTTTTCTCTACATCCTCTCCAACACTCGTTATTTCTTGTCTTTTTGATAACAGCCGTTCTGACAGGTATGAGGGGGTATGGCATTGTGGTCTTGATTTGCATTTTCCTAATGATTACTGATGTTGAGCATATTTCATGTATCTGTTGTCCATCTGTATGTCTTCTCTGGAAAAATGTCTATTCAGATCATCTGCCTATTTTATAACTGGATTGGGGTTTTTTGTTATTGAGTTGTATGAGTTCCTTATATATTTTGGATATAAACCCCTATCAGATATATGATTTGCAAATATCTTTTCCCATTATACTAGGTTGATTTCATTTGTTGATGGTTTGCTTCACTGAGCAGAAGCTTTTTAGTTTGATTTAGTCCCATTTCTTTATTTTGGCTTTTGTTGCCCTTGCCTTTGCAGTCAGATTCAGAAAAGAATTGCTAAGACCTATGCCAAGGCACTTACAGCCTGTTTTCTTTTAGGAGTTTTATCGTTTCAGGTCTTACATTCAAGTCTGTAAACCATTTTGAGTTAATTTTTGTATATGGTATAAGAAAGTGGTCCAGTTTCATTCTTTTGTATGTAGCTGTCCAGTTTTCTCAACACCATTTACTGGAGGCCATCCTTGTCATAAATTCGTTGACCATATATGTGTGGGTTTTTTCCTGGGCTCTATTCTACTCCATTGATTTATAGGTTTGTTTTTATTCTAGTACCATACTGTTTTGATTACTTTGGCTTTGTGATGAAGTTTGAAATCAGGGAATGTGATATTTTGGCTTTGTTCTTCCTTCTAATGATTTCTTTGGCTCTTTGGTGTCTTTTGTGGTTACAAATACATTTTATGATTATTTGTTCTGGATCTGTGAAAAATGCCATTGGAATTTTGATAGAGATTCCATTGAATGTGTAGATTTTTTGGATACTATGGAGATTTTAGCAATATTCATCCTTCCAATCCATGAACATAGATTATCTTTCCAAATATTTGTGCCATCTTCAATTTCTTTCATCAATATCATATACTTTTCAGTGTACAGGTCTCCCACCTTCTTGGTTAAATTTATTCCTAGATATTTTCTTTATGATGCAGTTGTAAATTAGATTGTTTTCTTGGTTTCTCTTTCTGATAGCTTTTTATTAGTGTATAGAAATGCAGTTGATTTTTGTATATTTTTTGTGTCCTGCTCCTTTACTGAATTCGTTATTAGATCTAATGGTATTTTCATGGAATTTTTAGAATTTTCTGTATAAAGGATCATGTCATCTGCAAATAGTGACAGTTTTACTTCTTCCTTTTCAATTTGTATGTCTTTATTTTTTTCTCTTGTCTAATTGCTCTGGAGAGGATTTCCAATACTGTGCTGAATAAAAGTGGCAAGAGTGGGCATCTCATTTTGTTCCTGTTCCTGTTCTTAGAGGAAAAGCTTTCAGCTTTTTACCATTGAATATGATATTAGCTGTGAATTTGTCATATATTACATTATCATATTGAGACAGGTCTTTCTGTACCCACTTGTTGAGAGTTTTTAATCATAAACAAATGTTGAATTTTATTATATGCTTTTTCTTCACCTATGAGATGAGCATATGATTTTTAGCTGTCATTTTGTTGATGTGATGTATCACATTGATTGATTTGCAGATGTTAAACCATCCTTACATCCCTGGAATAAATCTTACTTGATCATGGTGTATGGTCATTTTAACGTATTATTGAATTTGATTTACTAATATTTTATTGAAGATTTTTGCATCTATATTCATCATAGATATTGGCCTGTAATTTTCTTTTTTTGTGGTGTCCTTGTCTGACTTTGGTATCAGGGTAATGCTAGCCTCATAAAATGAGTTTGGAAGTGTTCCTCTTTTTTCAGTGTTTGGGAAGATTTTGAGAAGGATGGATATTAAATCTTAGAATGTTTGGTAGAATTCACCAGTGAAGCCATCTGGTCCTGGAGTTTTGTTTGTTGGGATGTTTTTGATTACTGATTCAGTCTTCTTACTAGTATTGGTCTATTCAGATTTTCTATTTCTTCATGAATAATCTTGGAAGATTGTATGTTTCTAGGAATTTATTTATTCTAGGTTGCTTAATTTGTTAGTATATAATTGTTCATCATTGTCTTTTATGTTCTTTTGTACTTCTGTGTTATCAGTTGTAACTTTTCTTTCATTTCTGATTTTATTGATTTGGGCCCTCTCCCTTTCTTCTTTTTTTCTTTGGCTTTCTAGTTAAAGTTTTGTCAACTTTGTTTATCTTTTCAAAGAACCAGTTCTTAATTTCATTGGTATTTTCCATTGTCTTTTTAGTCTTTATTTATTTATGTTCTGGTCTTTATTATTTCCTTCCTTCTACTGACTTTGCATTTCATTTGTTCTTTTTTTAGTTCCTTTGGAAGTAGAGTTAGATTGTTTAGTTCATATTTTTGTTTATTGAGGTAAGCCTATTTTGCTATGAACTTCCCTCTTATAATTGCTTTTGCTATATCCCATAGATTTTGGCATTTCATATTTCTATTTTCATTTATCTCTAGGTATTTTTTGACTTCTCCTTTGATTTCTTTGAGGATTCATTGGTTGTTTAGTAGCATGTGCTTAATCTGCACATTAAAAACATTTTTTTAAAGTTTTCTTTTTGTAGTTAATTTCCAGTTTGATATCTTTGTAGCAGAAAAGATCTTTGATGTGATTTCAGCCTTCTTGAATTTATTCAGACTGGGTTTGTCACCTAACATATCATCTGTCCTGGAGAATATTCCATATGTACTTGAGAATAATGTGTATTCTGCAGCTTTTGGGTGAAATGTTCTGTTAGGTATCTATTAAATTCATCTGGTCTAATGTGTTGTTTAAGGCCAATCTTTATTGGTTTTCTGTCTGGATGATCTATCCATTGATGTAAATGGGGTGTTAAAGTTCCTGGCTTATTAGGGTATTGCTGTCACTTTCTCTCTTTAGGTCCATTAATATTCATTTTATATATTTTGGTACTCTTATGTTGGGTGCATATATATTTATAATGATATATCAGCTTTCTGGATGGACCCCTTTATCATTAGGAAATGTCTTTCTTTGTCTTTTAGTGGTCTTTGTTTTATAGGGTTTTTTGTTTTTTGTTTTGGTCTGATATGAGTATAACACAAGCTTTCTTTTCATATCCATTTGCACAGAATATTTTTTCCATCCCTTCACCTTCAGTCTGTGTATATCCTTACTTCTGAAATGAGTCTCTTGTAGGCAGCATAAAGATTAGTCTTTTTTTTCCCCATTCAGCCATTCTCTGTGTTTTGATTAGAGAATTTAACCCATGTACATTCCAAGTAATTATTGATAGGTGTGTGGTTATTGCCATTTTGTTAATTGTTTTCTGGCTGTTTTCGAGTTCTCTGGTCCTTTTGTCTTCACTTTCTCTCTTACCTTCTGGTTTGATGACTTTACTGTTGTATTTAGACTCCTTTCTCATTTTGTTTGGTGTATTCCCTAATAAGTTTTTGCTTGTCATTACTGTGAGGTTCACCTACATTGTCCTATGTATATAACACTATTTTAAGTTGATAGCAACATAAATTTGAACATATTCCAAATCTTTACATTTTTACCCAATCCCCAGCACATTTTGTGCTTTTACATCTTATTTTATATATCCATTTACTAGTTATAATTTTTGTTAATTTTACTACTTTTGTATTTTTGACCTTCGTACTAGCTTTATAAGTGATTAATCCACTACCTTTACTATATTTTTACTTTTTCCAGTGAGATTTTTGTTTTCATATGTTCTCTGGTTATTAATGAGTGCCATTTCTTTTCAGCTTAATAAAGTCCCTTTAAGATTTCTTGTAAAGCCAGTTTAGTGTGATTAGCTCCTTCGGCTTTTGCTTATCTTGAAAACGTTTTATTTCTCCTTTAACCTAAGTGATAGCCTTGCTGGGTAGAGTATTCTTGGTTGGAAGTTTTTCTTTTCAGCATTTTGAATATTTCCTACCCTTCTCTTCTGGCCTGCAAAGTTTCTGCTGAAGAATTTGCTGATAGCTTTATGGGGTCTCCCTTATACATAGCAAGTTGTTTTTCTCTTGCTGCTCTTAAGATTCTCTCTTTAACTTTTGACATATTAATTATGTGTCTTGAAATACATCTCTTTGAGTTCATCTTATTTGGAACTCTCTGGGCTGCTGGAACCTGGAAGTCTGTTACTTTCCATAGGTTAGGGAAGTTTTCTGCCATTATTTCTCCAAATAACTTTTCTGCCTCTTTCTCCCTCACTCTTCTTCTTCTGGGACCCCTTTAATGCAGATACTATTTCACTTTATGTCCCATAGGCCTCTTAAGGTATCTTCACTTTCTAAAATATTTTTTCTTGCGGCTTTATCTTTCTGAGTTCCATTGCTTTGTCTTCCAGCTCTCTGATCCATTATTTTACTTTATCTAGTCTGCTGTTAAAACCTTCCAGTGTATTTTTTTTTCAGTTCAAATACTGTATTTTTTCCATTCTTTGACTTCTGCTTGGTACTTTCTTATATTTTTTATCTCTTTGTTGAAGCTCTCCCTATGTTCATCCATTCTTCTCCTGAATTTGTGACTGTTACTTTGAATTCTTTATCAGATAGATTACTTATATCCATTTCATTAATGTCTTTTTGGAAGTTTTTCCTTGTTCTTTTGTTTGGAACATATTCTCTGTTTCCTCATTTTGCCTGATTCTCTGTGTTTGATTTTATATATAGGTGAAGCGTAAGTTTGATTTTATGTATTAGGTGAGACTTCTCCCAGTCTTAAAGTAGTGGCCTTGTATAGGAGATGAATCATGAGACCCAGTAATACAACACCCCTAGCCACCAGAGCCAGGTGCTCAGGGGGCACCCCCTCTGTGAGCTGCACTTGCTCACCTGCCCGTTGTGTCTCAGGGAGGTTATGGAGCATTCATCCATATGGCTATGGTGCAACTGCAGCACAAGGTGGGGGATGGGAGGGGTATAGCTAGGTGCTAACCCTGCTCTCTCTGGCACAGCTCTGGCATGGGCGTGGAGATGCTTGCTTGACTGGCTATGGTGTGGGGCATGGAGGTTAGAAGGAGAATGCCAAAATGGTGCCCAATCCCACTAGCATTAGCGGGGTAGAATGAGACCACTGAAATGGTGCCTGCCATTGCTTCTGTCCAGGAGACCATCCCATCGAGTTCCTGTCTCTCCCACAGTCACTTTAAGATCAACAAGTGTGTCTCATTCACATATGGTGTAGGCATAAGGCCTTTAAAAGTAGGTTCTCTATTCCCTATAGTTGTGTGGTTCTCCTGAATGTACTCTCTATTCATTTTCAAAGCCAAACATTTTGGGCTCATCTCTCCAGTGCAGCACCCATGCACTGGGGTGCATGATATGGGGGCCAAACCCCTCACTCCTCAGGGAAAAGTTTTGTACTTTTGAGATCCCTACAACTGTGGGTTGTCACGCCTAGGGTGAGGTTTTTGGCAAGAGTGTTTCTCTGCCTCTGTCTTTTTATCCTTTGTTGTGGAGGCACTATACGTTTAGTTTTCAGGATATTTTCAGAGGATATTATTCCATATGTATCCATGGATTTGTTTTGTCTGTGAGAGGGTGTAAGTTCAGGATCTTCCATCTTGAATCGCTTCCTATTTAAGCTCTAAATATAGTGCTGTGTAGTATATATTGGGTGCACAATAAATGTTATCACTATTACAATGATGGTTAGAAAGAAGACAGCTTTGGTTATTTGCTATATTGTCACCTGAGGGGAAAAAAAGGGACAAGAAATGAAAGAAAAAGGAAGAGTTTAGCTGAAATGCTTTTCTTGAAGATTTGGCTTCCCTCTTTGCTCTAATATTACATCTGTAGGTGATTAATTATATTACTAATTTATTTTTTTTGTAATGAAATTGTATTTATATTTTCACAGTTGGGAATGCCTGAGGGATTCTCTTAACTCTGGGAAGAAATGATGTGGGTGAAATTATTTTCAATAAGGTTTTTTGGAAGTTTTTTATGTGGAAGACCAAATTAAGTATTTCTTTCATCTTCTCATTTTTAACCTTTTACTTACAAAATAGACAGGCTCTTATCTTTTCCTAGCTCTCTCTTATATTGGGCTAAATAGTCTGAAAGTATTATACATAGAAGATATAGATATAACGTAGAAAACGTAGAAAAGCTTCTACGTTATTTGAATATTGTTCCATCAACACTACTTGTTAACGTCTGTTCACCGTGGCAAAATTGTAGCTGAATACCCATATTGTAGTATAAAATGTTACTTTTCCTCAGGTGATGCAGGTGGCATTAGGATATCTCCTAGTTTATTGGCAAGGCCTTTTCTACACCGTCCACTTAAGCAATTTATTCTAGTGAATGGTGGGATTTAAATTTTATTTTATTTTTTGCTTATTAAGGATTGGAATTTTTTAGATTGACTTATATGTGATATTTTTATTCCTGTGTTCTATACAATGATTCAAAACATAGTGAAGGTCTTAAAAACATAAAGTCAGTGTTTATAAAATGAACCAAATTAAGAGCAGATCAAAGAATTTAAAAAATAGGCGCACCAGGGTTAACTTTATCCTGATAGTTTTCTACCTTGTGTATATTTTATGAATAATTTTCTTTCCCCAAGACATCCTTTATTCTTTCATTTACATTAGTGAGTTAAAAGAAACTTTTTGATGAATGTCTTAGCATTGAACCTCTACACTGCTTTATAATGCTCTGCTATGGTCTTTTCCCTTTACTAGTTGTGGTTCCTTGAGAGAGGGGAAATTGTATATTATTCATGGCTCTCACTGTTGTCCCAGCTGTCCCGGCCCAATTCATGACATGTAATAAGCATTCAAAAAATGTTTACTGAATAGAATTGAATTAATGAATAATTAGTAAACATTTATAGAGTAACGATTGTGTTCTAGGTACTCTGCTAAATTCTAGGGATGCAAAGATATTGTATCTCAAGGTGTTCAGAGTCTGTCTAGTCAAATCCAGATGATTGTTCATTGTCAACAGTGATGTTTATGGAGGGATGGAAAGCAAACTGGAAGAAGAGAGGATGGGGGGGCAGAAACATCATACAGTGCCCTTTAATCTCTTCAAGGAGACCAGTCTAGTTCTCATTTGAAACCTCTGTGAACCTGAAAAGCTGGCTTTGTGGATGGGGAAGCATCATTATTCTAAATCTATTCCAGCCTACACTAAACTACCTAAGTAGAGGGTTTGCTAAGAAATTAACAGCTGGATCAATGTAGAGCTTCTCTTTTACTTCCTAAAGGAAACAAATTATTCTTTTTAATCTGTTAAATTGCTTGTATAAAAACAGATGGTGCTGGTGTCAGATCATTCTTTAAAGCAGGCCTGGCAGGGTCTTCACTTGGAAATATTTTGTCAATATGTAGTTTGAATTACCGTGTAAATTTGAAAGAAGTAAGCCACATATCTGAAAAAAATATTCTGCGTTCATGCTTTGTACTGACACAGCCTGGCTTATTCCCTGGCTGATTCGATCCACATTAGGGCTTTTCTTTGTAAGTTGAAATCATTTGTGCTACCTTCATCTGAACTTATAAGCAGACCCGTGGTTTATGTGGAATCAGAAGTTCTGAACCCTATTTTAAATTCAAATCATGTCGTTCTTCAAGTACTTGACATTTTTATATGCAGTGTCATGGACAAAGAAGCTTGGATTGTTCAATTCAAGCAGTCATGACTCGAAACACCTCATGCATCAGTTTTTGCTGTGATGAGCATCATGAATGAGAACTATCACCAGCAGTCTCTACTGCTTCTTCAAAATATGAAAGGTGAGATTATATAGCACACACCAGGATAGAACTTGTCTAATTAAAATAGATGGAAAGTGCCATACCAATAAAGCAGATAATACCTCAGTGTCACAATGCATCAGCTAGGTAATGGTAACATTTCACCTTGCTCACGTGGTTTTTAAATGGTCATTTAATGAACAGATATTTCTCCAAGTAAGACATCCAGAGGGCCAAAAGACACATGAAAAGATACTCATCACATACCATCAAGGAAATGCAAATCAAAACTGCAGTGAGATATCACCTCATACCTGTCAAAATGGCTAAAATCAACAACATAAGAAACAGGAGGTGTAGATGAGAACATGGAGAAAAAGGAACCCTCATACACTGTTAGTGGGAAAGCAAATGTGGAAAAGAGTATGGAGATTCCTCAGGAAGTTAAAAATAGAACTACCTGATGATCTAGCAATTGCACTACTGGGTGTCTACCCAAAGAATATGAGAACAATAATTCAAAGGGATATGTGCACCCCTATGTTTATAGCAGCATTATTTACAGTAGAAAAGGTATGGTAGCAACCCAAGTGTCCATCAATTCAATTGATGAATGAATAAAGAGGATGGGAGATACACACACACACACACACACACACACACACACACACACACACAATGGAATATTGTTCAGCCATAAAAAAAAGAGTGAAATCTTGCCATTTGCAATGACATGAATGGAGCTAAAGAATATAATGCTAAGCAAAAAAAGTCGGTCAGGGAAAGACAAATACCATATGATTTCAGTCATATGTGGATTTTAAGGAAGAACAAACAAGCAAAGGGAAAAAATAAGAGAGAGAGAGACACACACAAGCCAAAAAACAGACTCCTATGAAGTTACCACATGGTTACAAGAGGAGAGGTGGGTGGGGGTTGGATGAAATAGGTGACGGAACTGAGGCACACACTTGTTGTGTTGAGCACAGGGTGCTATATGGAAGTGTTAAATCACTGTATTGTACACCTGAAACTAGCATAACACTGTATGCTAACTAACCGGAATTAAAATTAAAAAATAAAATAAGTGGTCATTTAGCCACTTAGTACAGTCATATTATGCTGTCTTTGCCTAATAGCATCCTAAATGGTAGCCATTTTATAGATGTCTGTCTACAATGAGTTAAAATCTACATATATAAGGTGGCAGTGTGGTCCCGTAATGCCAGGTTTTCCCCACTGAGGAAGAAACGATTCATGTATGAAAACAGGATCCTACGATAATCATCACTTAAGTTGTTTCACCATATCCAAGCATGCATACTCTTGTCTAAGTAACTTCTCTTGCGGTTAATACCTTTTTTCCAGAGATGAGAACACTTGAATCTTTTTGATGAGTTAGGAGGTAATAAAGGTAGGCATTTTCTTTTCAGGTTGGACAATTTAGTACATTTTCTCTGCAATATATACCTCTGTGTGGTTGACACATTACTAATTGCTATCCTGATGATATTGTCTGATAATGTTGAATCTAGAATTTTTACTTAATCAAATCTTCACAGAGCTTCTTCCTATAGTACTAAAATGTCTACATCAAGCCCAAGTCATGGCTTTTTTTTTTTTTAAGATTTTATTTATTTATTTGAGAGAGAGCATGAGTGGAGAGAGGGAGAAACAGACTCCCTAGCTGAGCAGGGAGCCCGGCATGGGGCTTGATCCCAGGACCCTGAGATCATGACCCCAGCTGAAGGCAGACGCTTAACTGACTGAGCCACCCAGGTGCCCCACAAGTCATGGCTTTTGGTTTGTCACTTATGACTTGTCTTTGTGGAACAATTAGAATCAGCCACTTAGGATTTAAAAAATAACTTTGCAGCTCTAGAAACTTTTATTTTGTAATTATTTTCATACTTCGATTTTTTTCATTGTTTAGAAATGAATGCCAAAATATGTTTCCCTATCCAGAAGACTAGCTTTAAATGATATCAATATCGTTTTCTCTGGCAGACTAATGGATTATTATTTTAAACAACTCAATTGATAAGTTATCTTTGGAAGCTTTCCTTGTGTACACATACTGGTCTCTCAGAATTAAATACAAGTGTCTGGGCTAGGTTCAGACTTTGACCAAAGGGGTGCCTGGGTGGCTCAGATGGTTAAGCGTCTGCCTTCAGCTCAGGTCATGATCCCAGAGTCCTGGGATCGGGTCCCGCATCGGGCTCCCTGCTCCTTGGGAGCCTGCTTCTCCCTCTGCCCCCCCCCCTCTGTCTCTCATGAATAAATAAATAAAATCTTTAAAAAAAAAAAGAATTTGACCAAAAATAAACAAACAAAACCACCCTGACTTCCAAATGCTTGCATAAAAAGACAAATCCCTGAGAAACTTAAAAAAAAAAGCCACCACTACCACCAATGGCAACAACAAAAAACCCATAATAAAATCACTACTGGTGACATTATCTGTTGTTTTTCTTGGTCATAAGTATTTCTCATTTTATTCAGAGATATATGTTTTTGATGGTGAAATTGCTGATGTGCAAGGCATTTAAAAATTAACCCCCCAAAGGTAACTGGGGTCACATCTGCTCTATTTAAAAAGAGCAGCCTAGATTTTATTTTGTACAGGACTGTGTGTAAAATACTTCATGTTCTATCTTCCACACGAGTGGGACAAAGTTTCACTTTTTCGTATAGAAATAGTCGTCAGCACCTATTCATGGGATCCTAGAGTCTTCGCTCAACTTTCTAGAGGCAAACAAGTCCCCTCTGAAACAGTCAAGGGACAGAAATTTTCCCTGCAGCTCCTTGCTCGGCACTTTGAAACAGATTTGCACTCCTAGCCAGGAGTTTATATGTTAATCATCTCTGATGTTACTTAAAGCAAAAAAACCCCAAACAGACAAACAAAATAACATGGAAAATACTGGAGCAGAGCAATAGCCATTGAAAGATTTAGGGAGGGATCAAGAACACACACTTGTGGGTCTATCTGTGACATTTTAAAATTTTTTCTTATGACAAGCTTGGAATCTTTACAGCACTCCTCAGGCTGTCAGCAGTGCAACTTAGGCAGGTTCTTTGACTTGATTTTTCCTTATCTATCAAGGTAGAGTAATCATACCTAACAGGGTTGTTTTGAAGCTTGCATGAAATTATGTATGTAGGTGAATTTGAACCATGACTGAGGCAAATCAAAAAAGAACAGTACAGGTGGACTTTGAAGTCTGCTGTTCCAGGAAAGAAAGAAGAGTGACTGGTGGACTTGTGGTTTATGAAAAGCGACGCAACCATTGATGTTTGAACAGTTCTTTATAGGCAAGTTTATTACTTTCCTTGAGATACAGAAGGACGAAATCAAGGAGACCTGGCTCCCTGGCTCCACAGGCCGGTCTGGCCGTGACTCCTGGCAGGGCTTCAATTTCAGCTGAATGTGACAGTCACAGTCATTTAGAAAACACGAAGGAATAAACGAGACCATGGAAAGATGGGAAAAAAGAAAACCTAAATCCAAGATATTCTTTTAAAAAATCTGGTTTGCAGAAAACATCCTTTCAATCTTTGTCTGTCTGCTTTCAAGTTGGAATCATTGATCATTTATCCAGGAGACATCTGTTCTCTGTGGAAGAAAATGAGGACATTAGAGGAGAAAAATGATGGACCAAGGCGAGGGTTTAGCCAGCTCTCCAGAGCCTGTGGCAGCATCCTGGGCGCAGGCAGATCGGTGTTCTGGTTAGCATTCGTGTTTATGCAGGTTGATTTTTTAAGCCGAGAGTTCTCTGGCTTTGAGTTGGCTGCTAGGAAGCCCGGCACCCGCCTCTGCTGCATCTCTGTAAGTGTACCAGGTATGCACTTTGTATATCCGGTGGCTTGATTTTTTTTTTCCCCATGTTCATTTCCCCTTTATCGCAATTTGCTCATCTGGTTCGTATGTATTTCAAAACCACCTCCAAATTATTTTATGATGATAAATAAAATGAATAAAAATGCTCAATTCCTCCTTCTCTGAGAGCCCCTCCCACCACGTGTTATTTCATCCTTCTGTGGTTTTCCTCTCTTTTCCTTTAGAGACAATTTTAAACGATTTTTCTATAGCTGCCATTTGTGTTTCTTTATCTCTCACTCCTAAATCCACGGCTGTCTGGCTTCGGTCCCACTGCCTTTTTAAAATCGGTTATCACGATAATCAAGAACGACCTCCTTCAGTAAACACTTCTTACAGTCTCTCTTGACCTCTCTGTCGTAATTATGCCATCATTATTTTCTTCATCGTTATCAAGTCCTTTTTTTTTTTAAGTGGGTGTGGAGCCAAACCGTGGGGCTCGATCTCAGCACCCTGAGATCAAGACCTGAGGGGAGGTCAAGAGTCAGGCTAACTGACGGAGCCACCCAGGTGCCCCTCATTGTTATCAAATTCTTATTTTACCATCATCTCTATGTTTCCCCCCCCTCATCCGTTTAGCCCCACACCATCTAGCTAATTTCTGTGTATTTAGAACTGATTGTTTTGGGCCATATTTTTTCTGTTTCTTCAGTCCTTGCTTTTTTAGAGAATAGTACATTTTTCTTTTTTAAAGACTTTATTTGAGAGAGAGAGAGCACAAGCAGGGGAAGGGCAGAAAGAGAGGGAGAACAGACTCCCCACTAAGCGGGGAGCCCGATGCGGGACTCGATTCCAGGACCCTGAGATCATGGCCTGCACTGAAGGCTGACACTTAAATGACTGAGCCACCCAGGTGCCTTGAGGCTAGTACATTTTTCTAATTTATTTGGTTATTCTTATTTCCTGTGTCTCTTGTCTTATTCTCCTGAATTTACTTCTTGTCTTTTTTAGCACTTCTTTTTTTTAATAAAAGATTTTATTTATTTATTTATTTGAGAGAGAGAGACTGAGCACAGGAGTGGTGGGGGTGGGGCAGAGGGAGACAATCTCAAGCACTCTCCGTGCTGAGTGCAGAGCCCTATTCAGGGGCCTGAGATCATGACCTGAACAAAATTCAAGGGTCTGATGCTTAACCGACTGAGCCACTTCTTCAGCTTCTTAAGCACTTCTAAGAATGTTTCCAAAGTAGGCCCTTGTGTGGCAAACTGTCTGAGACCTTATAAAGCCCGAGAGTGTATTTATTTCACCATCACATGTATATAATAATTTGGTGGACATAAAATTATAGGTTCCAAGATTTTTTCTTCGGTATTTTAAAATACTGCTTTATTATATTTTGGCATCCAATTTTTCTATTGAGAGACATGTTTTCATTCAAATCTTTATCCCTTTGGAGACGATAAGCTCTTTCTGCAAGGCTTTAGAGCTTTCTCTTGTCTTACATGTTCCTCTCCTGCCAGTCTCCTCGGTTTGTGGTCTTCTGGTCCTGGAGGTTTGAAGGGGAGAAGAGGTGGAGGAAGAAATGTCCCAGGGGTCCATCAGCCTCATTGGTATATTCCAGCCCCCGGCCCCACTGGACTTTGGGCTGCCTGATATTGCACCACAGGAACAGGCCACTGCTGCCGGTTTCTGTCCTCTTTCATGGCAATGAAGGGTAGAGACTAGAGCAGAATATAAAAGCTCCCCCTCGGCCTGTTCTCCCATTGCACCAGGCTGTACTTGACCTTGCTGATTCATGCTAGCCTTTGGCTTACCCCGGATTTTCTCAGTTTTTATGTTGCTGGTACTTTCTGTCTGCACATCCTGTTGCTTCTGTAACTTCTCCAGTATTGATTCAGGCGAAGGAAGCCAGCAACCAGGTTTTGTTTGCCATCTTGTCAGGACCTGGAAGACCCCCTCTCAGCAATGTTTTACACAGTGGACTCATGCCTTTTTGCTAAAATGTGATTGCCTTACCTTCCTGAGAGTGCCTTTATGGGCTGCTGTCTTCTCCTAAGGGTCCTTCTCTTCTGCCCATGCCTGTTCTCTTCCAAACCCTGCTTTCTTGTCACACTCCCCATTCTCCAGAGTTGATCTCATTTCCTTTAAAGACCTCAATTGCCACCTGCATTCTGAAGGTGCCTAACTGTCTTCTTCCAGCTTGAGACTCTGCTGTACTCTAGACTCGCCATTCAACGTGACCAAATAGATGTAGCACACATCCACAACTGGACTCTCCATTCCTCACACCTCCTCCTGGGTTCCCACTGTCTGTGAGGCCTCCACTTAACTTTCAAAGCTAGAATCTGAGTGTCTTTTACCTCTCCATTATATCCCACACCTAAAATATTACCAAATTCTGTTGATTCTACTTTTTCAACACATCTTAGACTCATTGCCTTTTCTCTACTTCTACGTTAATCTTTAATCCAGGCCACCATCGTCACTCACCTGGGATGGGAATGACCCTCGTAACTGTTCCAGCTTTGCCCCCTCTCTCCCTCCATGTCCATTCAGTACTGTTGAAGCAAAACCTTTATTCTTTTTCTTTTTATTTATTTATAGTTTTAAGTAGGCTCCACGCCCAAAGTGGGGCTCGAACTCAGGACCCTGAGATCAAGAGTCGGATGCTCCACCCACTGAGCCAGCCAGGCGCCCGTGAAGCAAAACTTATAATTCAGTGGTTCTGAAACTTTTTGCTCTCAGGCAACCTTTGCATTCTTAAAATTTGTTGAGAGCCCCAAAAAGCTTCATGTATGTGGTATACATAGATATACAGACGTAGACATACATATAGGTCTAGACATTATAGACGGGTATAGACACTTTATTAGAGATTAAGACAGAAAAATTTAAAACACAAGACCAACACCAGCATTTATTCTCAGAGCCATCAGACCAGTGAAAACTCCACTGTATATTCTTCAGAGATGAGAGTGAAAAAGGTAAACGCTATCTTATTATTATTATTATGAAAATGTTTTGACCTCACAGACCTCTTGAGTTCTTAAGAGCCCCGCCCTGCAGAACATTGTGGACCACACTTTGGGAACCACTGCTTAATTTTTCCATCTTACCCCTTTGCTACCCAGTTTAAATCACTCTAATACCTTGCCATGGTCTCTCAGGACAAAGTCCCAAACTCCAGCAAGACATGCAAGACCCTTCATGTTCCATTCTCTGCCCATCTCCCCAGACTCCCCTCTTGTGATGTCCCTTCTGAACTCGGCTTCATCCATCCTGAGAGGTTTACGGGCCTCAAGCACTTGCCTTTTAGTCTCTGTTCTCCTGACCATTGCTCCTGCTTTTCTCCTGGCCTGGAATGCCTGTACCCCTACTCAGGTTTATCTTCAACTTTGCCTAAAACCCTCCCTGAAAACCAGTCCCTTCCTCTGCTTTCCTTGAACTTAGCCCCATTTTAGCATTTAGCCCCTCCTTTTCTAACTTGTTAACTTGAGTCTACCTCTCTGGATCCTTGGGTCTTCCTCAGGAGTTTCTAGCACAGTGTCAGGCACATAGCAGATGTTTTAATAGCATTATTGAATCAGTGGCTAAAAAGTATATGCATAGTAATATCAGGCATTTATAACTGACTTACATATTTTTCCCTTAATTGCATAGTCAGTTGGGGTTATGGGGAAAAAAATTCCAATTTAAAACCACTAGTGAGATACTAGTTGTGGATGCTACTGGGTATATGCTATGGACCAACTTATTTGATGGCGACTGGGGGGCTAACTGCCCCTGAGTGCGTCCACCTTCACCCTAACCACTAGGAAATCAGTGTGGTGGAACTAGGACATCAAAACGGGAAGCAGTTCCAAGTATGACTGCTTTCTTGGCCACTAGACCTTTGGAATATTTGCCTGTGGTCCTTCTGTGGCAGTTATAGATTAGTCTAGGGGCAGAGGACCAGAGGACACACTACGGAAATTGCATGGAAGAGCTTTTGAATATGTGAATTTTTCTGGGAAGGGGATACATGATGGCTTTTACTTTGAAAGGGTTCAAGGATTCAGAGAAGTGTAAGAACCACTTCACGATCAATTAGTTGTTTTCAGTATATAATGGGCTATTTTATTTTCCATGAAAAAGAATGAACTTAGGTGCAAGATCAATCAGTGTCCCAGGTCCATTTTTTCAATGACATATTTGTACCAACAATGACTCTGTGAGAATTTTTTTATTGAATACGTAGAATTTTATACTGTATGTAATACAAGCTGAGGACGTGAATCTTTCTGAATCAGACAGCTCATGTGCAAATAGACTGTGCACGGCTACTCTGCAAATGGAAAGTGATGAGGGGTAAATTCAGAACTATATTTTCAGGTTAATGTTAATAAATCACATTCAAAATAACCTTATGCTCAAAAAGCTATTTTGTAAAATCAAATTTCAGTTGCTGATCAATTCAGCAGACAAATAATTTTAAAAACATCAGTATTTTTCGTATAGATACTCATTAACAACGTGATTCATTTTATCAGGTGTTTATTTGACTATTACATTTATTAAGCATTTAATAAGTGTTTTGTTTGCATCTGGAATATATATTTTTTGTTAAAGATGTGACTCCCTTATTTAATGCTAAACTTTAATATTAAAGGAAAAGCAAACATTTAGAAGTGAAAATGAATGGAAAAATGAGATTAAGTGCTTTCCACAATATTCTTTTTTTTTTAAGATTTTTTTTATTTATTTGAGAGAGTGAGCACAAGGAGGGGGTGGGGAGAGGCAGAGGGAGAGGGAGAAGCAGATTCCCCGCTGAGCCAGGAGTCTAATTCGGGACTCTATCCCAGGACCCTGGGATCATGACCTGAGCTCAAGGCAGACGCTTTGACTGAGCCACACAGGTGCCCCCACAATATTTTTTTTAATATTCATTTATTAAAAGGTGTTAGGCTTTGATATTTTTTTCTTCCAGATTAGATTTCTTTTTTTATTTTTATCACCCCTCCCCACTTAAGACATACACACTGGTATTCATTATTGTAAGACATAGTCTGTATTTTTTTTAAAGATTTTCTTTTTAAGTAATCTTAAACCAAGCATAGGGCTTGAACTCATAACCCTGAGATCAAGAGTCACACACTCCACCCACTGAGCCAGTCAGGCACCCTATATTCTGTATTTTTTAGAGCATAAACTTGTCCTCAGTTAATGGTCCCTTGCTTGGCTTGTTGAATATCTTTTTTTCTTTTTCTCTATTTTGAAAGTTCACCTCAAGAAAATGTGTTTCTTATTGAATTCTTGTTCAAATGCACATTTCTTCCTGCATTCATTTTATGTTTTAGGTAATTATAAAATGACTGATTGTTTATAGACTGGCCCCATCGTCTGTGAATTTCATCTAATAAGGTCAAATGGGTTCCTTATGATTTTCAAACAACAAAAATAAGGCCATTTCCAAGATTCTAGAAGAGAAATGGCAAAAATAATACTATTATATTTGATCTAGGAATATGTTTTGGATTTGCATTTGAGTGTGAGGATGTCTGGTGTTTTGAGAAGTTTAGTAGTGGTAATAATAATAAAAATATTTCAAATAATAGCTATTATACATGTTTATTATATTCTAGACCTGCACTGGCCAATGTGATAGCCCCTGGTCACATGTGGTTACTGACTACTTGAAATGTGACCAGTGCCACGTGTTGAAAGACAGTATTTTGGAGATAATAAGGTTAAATAAAGTATATTATTAAAATTAGTTTCACCAGCTTCTTTTTGCTTTTTTAATGAGGCTACTAGAATATTTAATGTTATATAAGTGGCTTGTATTAATTTATTATATAAAGTTATATAATACTAATTATAATAACTTAATATAATAATATAATGCAATATTTTTGCACAGTATTATTATATAAAGTTATATAAGTGGCTAGCATGGATGTAGGCACTTTGTGTGCATTTAAATTTCATTTAATCCTTGCAACAATCCTAGGAGTCATGTATCTTTAATATTCTCATTTTTCATAGAAACTGATAATCAGGGAGATTAAAGAGCTATCCCAAGGTGATTCATGCTAAAGCCAGTACTCAAACCTAGTTTATGTTCTTAACCAGTAGTCTCAACCTTTCTGATAGCATACCTGTAGTTCTTTTTTGCCACCAGTGACTGCAGTGTGATTGAATATCCTTCTTTATTTTTTAAAATCTTGGCTTCTGGGCGCCTGGGTGGCTCAGTTGGTTAAGCGACTGCCTTCAGCTCAGGTCATGATCCTGGAGTTCCAGGATTGAGTCCTGCATCAGGCTCCTGCTCAGCAGGGAGTCTGCTTCTCCCTCTGACCCTCCCCCCTCTCATGTGCTTTCTCTCTCTCATTCTCTCTCTCAAATAAAATAAATAAAATCTTTAAAAAAAATAAATAAAATCTTGGCTTCTTACTTTGTGAAAAAGCAATCTGAAGGTCTCATTCATTTTTAAATGCATGCATTTAATGGATCTGATAGCTGAAATACATACCCTACAATGATCTGTGCATCATAGAAGGAAAGGCATCATTGACTACATGTATTAAATCATGATGCTCAATCTTTTTATCCACTCATTAATTATTCAAAGGATTTTATTGAAATTTAGCTAGTAGATTTCTGTTTCGCCTCATGTCATTAAGCTGTTCTTACAAACTAATTGCATGATGTTGTATTTTTATGTTATCAAAAGGCTCCTACTAAAAACTCTTGGTTTGAAAGATTTTAAGCAGGCTTAAAATGATGTGAGACTTTTTAGAGGCAATTTTTTTGAAGTGGAAACATTTCCATATGTTTATTTTTAAAATTCCATATGTTTAAACATTTCCATATATTTATGTTTTAAATCTTTCTGTTCTTGTTGCTAAGAGTGACACCTTTACGTAAGGGACAGATTAAGTATGATTACCTTTTTTCCCAAGTATCTGCGATGTAGCCTACTACCGTTAACCACTTGTCATCACAGAGAAGTTCAGAAAATTTATAACACTTGGCCTTTCTCAAATAATGTGCATCATCTTGAAGTTCGACAACTTTATTAAGTTCTATACTTTGTCACATGATACTGGAGATAAAACAATTTTTATAATTAGCAACAATCTTATTTAAAAGTATTGTAAAGACTCTACAAGATTCTACTTTTAGAAAAATGTTGGTACAAAATGAGCCAAATTGATGATACTCTGTCACACTGTGCACTTTGGTCTTTTCTTCTACTTGACTGCAGTGAATGGATTTCGCATGTGATGCTTTCTCTGTAACCTTACATTTGAAGTACTTAAAAAAAAAAATCCTCATTTAGGGGCACCTGGGTGGCTCAGTCGTTAAGCGTCTGCCTTCGGCTCAGGTTATGATCCCAGGGTCCTGGGATCGAGCCCCGCATTGGGCTCCCTGCTCCACGGGAAGCCTGCTTCTCCCTCTCCCACTCCCCCTGCTTCTGTTCCCTCTCTCACTGTGTCTCTCTCTGTCAAATAAATAAAATCTTTAAAAAAAAATCTTCATTTAAAAAGTTACTCAGGGGTCCTGGGTGGCTCAGTCCATTAAGCGTCTACCTTCAGCTCAGGTCATGATCCCAGGGTCCTGAGATCAAGCCCCATGTCCAGCTCCCTGCTCAGCAGGAGTTTGCTTCTCCTTCTCCCTCTGCCCCTCCCCCCAACTTATGCTCTCTCTCAAATAAATAAATAAAATCTTTTAAAAAAAAGTTACTCTACCATTGGTTACACTTTACAGGTTTTCCATAAAACATTGTTCTCATCAAATAATTCATGTGCTGTGAGCATATAAATTCTCTTTAGAGGTTTATGAATGTAATTCTTCATGATTTTGTTATTGAGGTGTAATTTGTGTATGGGGGGATTAGAAAATATTATAATTATTTTTTTTTAGAGAGAGTACACAAGCGGTGAGGGAAGAGCAGAGGGAGAGGGAGAGAGAGAATCCTAACCAGGCTCCACGTTCAGTGCAGAGCCCTATGCGGGGCTCGATCCCATGATCATGAGATCATGACCTGAGCCAAAATCAAGAGTCTGAGGCTTAACCAATTGAGCTATTCAGGTGCCCCAAAAATATTTTGAAATGAATGATAACAGAATACAGTGTATCAAAATTTGGGGATACAATGCCTAAGAGAAATTTGTAGCTTCAAAGGCTTATATTAGAAAGGAGAAAATGCTTAAAAATCAGTGATTTACGTTTCCTTGTTAAAAAGGTAGAAAAAGATGAGCAGATTAACCCAAAAGTAAGTAGAAGAAAGGAAATGATAAATTAAGGGCAGAAATCAATGAAAAGGGATGCAAACAACAGAGAATATTAACATAGCTAAAAGTCGGTTTTTAAAAACATTAACAAGATTATTAATCTCTAGTAAGACTGTTCAAGAAAAAGAAGAGAAAATACAAATTACCAATATCAAGGAAAAGGTTTATCACTAGAAATTCTACAAACTAAAAAGAATAATAAGGAAATAATATACACATAAGTCTATGCCAATAAACTCAACAACTTCGGTGAAATGGACAATTTCTTGAAAAATACCATTTATCACAATCGACATAAGATAAAGTAGAAACTATATAAGCCTAGCTTATATCTATAAACAACGTTAAATTTATTAACAGAAGTCCCCTTACAAAGCAAACTTCAGATCTAGGTAGTTTCACTGTTCAATTATGTCAAAGAATTAAGGAAGAAATTATACTCTTATATGAATTCTTTTGGAAAACTGAGGAAGAAGAAATACGTTGTGACTAATTCTATGAGGCAGAATAACCCTGGATACCAAAGCCAGGTAAAGAGATTACAAAAAACTAGAAATGAATATCCCTCATAAACGTAGGCATGAAATCCTTTTAAAATTAGCAAATCAAATCTAGCAATACTTATAAAAACATTATACATATGATAAACATTTTTATTAATATATGTTAATATATACATATGATATATATTTTTATAAATTCCAGATACATTTATCCCAGAAATAAAAAGTTGATTTAACATTCAATAATTAAACAATGTAACTTGCCATATTAACAGACTGCAAATTAAATATTATATGATGATCTCAAATGATGCGGAAAGATCATTTGACAAAATTTGATGTTCATTCGTGATTTAAAAAGAAGCAACTATCATTAAATGAGGAACGGAAGTAAGCTTCCACAATCTGGTAAAAAGCCTACAGCTAAAATAGTAATGGTGAAAGATTTGAATGCTTTCCTCCCTCAGATCAAGAACAAAGCAATGTTATCTATTGTCACCATTTTTATTCAACATAGTAGTAGAGATCCTAGCCAATGAATAAGGCAAGAAAAAGAAGTAAAACAAAAATTGGTAAGACAGTAAAACTGTCCCTATTTATAAACAGCATAATAGCACATGGGGCACCTGGGTGGTGAGTCAGTTGGTTAAGCATCTGCCTTAGGCTCAGGGCATGATCCCAGGGTCCTGGGATGGAGCCCCGTGTTGGGCCCCCTGCACAGCGGAGAGTCTGCTTCTCCTTCTCCCTCTGCCTCCACCCCCACTAGTGCTCTCTCTGTCTCTCAAATAGATAAATAAAATCTTTTAAAAAAACAAACAACATAATAGCATAGAAAATTCTAAAGAAGTAACCCCAACCTCAACCACCACAACAAAACACACTAGAACTAATAAGTGAGTTTCAGAATACAAGGTCAGTATACAATATTATCATAAACTTTCTACTCATAGATTATGGTTTTAAATGAACCAAAGTATTGGTTTGGCCATATGAAATATTGACCTATTTGAACTACAATTACCTGAAATGGCCTAATAATACAGGAAAGGAAAATTTGAGTAATTTAAGTTCCCATATAGCTAATATATATAGCTATATATATATGGTATATATGCATATATATTATATGCATAAATATATATGCATAAATGCTTATATACATATGCAAATGATGATCAACCTACAGTTTATACATTCTGTTTTTGGACACCAATCATTTGAAGAGAACACTTCATTGGCTTGTTTTCTCTTTGCTCCAGTTTATCTCATAGTAGCATTAATTAGCACAGAAATGGTTGGAGAAGGAGAGGGGGAAAGGGAAAAGGAAGAGAAGGTAAGCCTTTTTAGTGGCATGAACTATGATTGCATGTTGACTGAATTAGAATGCCTGGTGCAGAGGTCAAGAGAGATCATCACCCCAGACACCTTCTGTTTGGTTTAAGACATATGGACTATGGGACTCTCTTTCTAAGGAATTGTTTGATTACACAGATTAACCATCAATCCTAAGGAAGATTGTATATCTCTTTGTAGGTATGTACACTGATATCTGATTTGTGACCTCAGTCATGTGAGTGGTTTGTTTCAATTCTTTTTTTTAAGTTTTTAAAACAGCTTTATTGAGTTATAACTGATATGCCAAAACTTCACATACTTAATATACACAGTTTGATGAGTTTGAACATATATATATATATATATATATATACATTATATACATCTGTGAAACCATCACCCCAAAGGTAAGATGTATCCATCACCTACAAAAGTTGTCTTGTGCTTCTTTTCCTTCCTTCCTTTCCTTCCTCCCTTTCTTTCTCTTTCTTTCTTTCCTTCTTTCTTTCTTTCTTTCTTTCTTTTCTTTCTTTCTTTCTTTCTTTCTTTCTTTCTTTCTTTCTTTCTTTCTTTCTTTCTTTCTTTCTTTCTTTCTTTCTTTCTTTCTTTCTTTCTTTCTTTCTTTCTTTCTTTCTTTCTTTCTTTCTCTCTGTGGTGAGAACACTTAATTTGAGATCTACCCTCTTAACAAAACTTTAAGTACACAATACAGTGCTAACTCTTGGGACTATGTTATATAGCAGATCTGTGCAAGTTACTCATCTTGCATAACTGAAACTTGATACCCATTGAAAACCCCCCCTCCATTTCCACTCCCCCAACCCTTGAAAATCACCATTCCACTCTTTGATTCTATGAGTTTGATTTTAGATACCTCATATAAGTGGAATCATGCAATATTTGTCCTTCTTTGACTGGCTTGTTTTACTTGATACAGTGTCCTGCAGATTCATCCATGTTATCATACATAGTGGGATTTTCTTCTTTTTAAGGCTCAGTAATATTCCAATGTCTGTATATACCACATTTTCTTTATCCATTTATCCTTCAGTGGACGTTTAGGCTGTTTCCATATCTTAGCTAATGTGAATAACACTGCAGTGAACACGGAGTGCTGACGTCCCTTTGAGATCCTGGTTTCAGTTCTTTTGGATTGATACCCAGAATTAGGATTGCTGGGTCATATGGTTGTTCTTTTTTAAATTTTTTGAAGAACCTCCATACTGTTTTCCATAGTAGTGGCACCATTTAGCATTCCTACCAACAGCGCACAAGGATTTCAGTTTCTCCATATTCTCACCGACGCTTTTCTTTTTTTTTTTATAATATCTTTTCTAACAGGTGCAAGATAATATATAATTGTGGTTTTGATTTGCATTTTGCTGATGATTAGTTATGTTGAGAACCGTTTCATATACCTGCTGGTCATTTGTGTGTCATCTTTGGAGAAATGTCTTTTCAAGTCCTTAGCCCGTGTTCCAGTTGGATTATTTGTACCTTTTGCTATGGAGTTGTAGGAGTTCCTTATCTGTCTTGGATATTAACCCCTTATCTGCTTCAATTCTTTTTAGAAAATCCTAGCCTAACTGTAATTTTCCTCCATTTCAGCCTATCTTGATGGACATTGACATGAAGCTTTGATACAGGGATTCTTTTATTTTTTTAAAGATTTTATTTATTTATTTATTTATTTATTTATTTTTGAGAGAGAGAAAGAGAGACAGAGAGAGCGAGCAGGGTGAAGGGTCAGAGGGAAAGAGAAACAGACTCCCTGCTGAGCAGGGAGCCCAACGCGGGTCTAGATCCCAGAAGCCTGGGATCATGACCTGAGCCAAAGGCAAACGTTTAACTGACTGAGTCACCCAGGTGCCCCAGGATTCTTGCTTTTTAAAAGATAAAAGGAATGACATATTATATGTTGAATTGAATTGAATGAGAAGTTTCTGGAGGCTGAGGGAAAAAGTATACAAAATCTAGAAGAAAATATCTAAAAGAATAGATTGCTAAGCTTTTGTATTATCTTTTCAAGAAGCAGTTTATATCTAGGAGCCTGGATTTGTGGCCTACCAGGTAGAATCTGGGTTTTTAGGTTGATGATTCTCTATTTCTTTAGCCAGATGGTTCTGCAGGCTGGGTGCCATCTGACCAGGCAGTGTTTAGTTAGATTATTTAATTGTGTGTTTATTACTCTTTCTGGAAACATATTTTACCTTTTTTGTGTCTCCCTGGCAAACTGCTGATTTTGGGGTGGTGATTGTTTTTTTAAGTATATAACTGGGGCTGCCAGTGTTCACTACTTACTCTCCTATGCTCTAGAATGCCAAAGAACAGGGCTTCCTTAACTTTGGACCTCATTGTACTCCCGCAAAAGTTGCTTTTGATTTTTAAGTCTTAATTTTTGCAGTATTTGGAGTTGTCCTTTGGAGTGATTGTCATAGATGATCTAGTGATTGGCGACTGAACACTGAATCCCTTCATTAATTCGAGTTATCTTGGAGAGTACCAATAGTTTATACCCGGACAGTTGGTAACCATGTCAGAACCACATTTTCAGAAAGTGTGGTTAGGGTTAACCTAAGAAGACAAAGATCAGTGCGGTTGTTAGAAGCTTGAGAGATTTGATTTTGTGGTCCTTTGTAGCCACTGAAGGGGATATAAGACAGGCAAGATGTAGCCCCAAGCCTGTCCCCAAAGTGAAGAGCCCAAAGTCACACAATACTAGCATCCTCCAAACCTACCCACATACTAGGACAACACCCACACAGGATGAAACAGTTTGGGGTGAATGAATTGTCAGAGGAGACAGGAGGAGTGAAGTCCATGACCGTTATTTCCAGCGCATGAGTAGTTGACATGCAGGTCTGTGTTTTCCTGTGAATCCTAATCATTTTATGACTGCCATTAGCACTGAAGGATGCAAGCACTATTAGACATCTTGGCATGAACGCTTCTACCCACCAGGTCCATACTCACAGATCAGGCACATGGCTCAGAAATGTCTAAAATTTAAAGAGACACTATATCAACCAAGAGAAAATTCAGAAGGATTCAAGACAAAAGAAAAGGAGGCTGACCCCAGCTGTTGCTCTTTAACCAGTAAGAACATGTAATTGTAGAATTCCTTAATCCCAGAACAGCTCTGACTCCTGGCCCTTGGGAAGTGGCTTCAGTGAGGAATCTGGAACTCCATCCCCATTTGAGACTAAGGCTGCCCTAACAGTATTCTTAGATGCTTGTAGCCCACATGAAAGTGATTATAGAAATATTCTTCTTTGGTCAGAAAAAGCAGAATGGGTGTGTTTCTTTTGGTAGTGGACAGAGAGTAATAGAGGAACATGCAGAAAGCACAGAGAAATTACAGTGATAAGAGGATGATTTATCAAAGTCTAGCATCTTGATGGACCTATTGAACCGAAATATAGATTAGTGCAATATTCATCCCTCAAAAGTCAACTCATCGGGCGCCTGGGTGGCTCAGTTGGTTAAGCGACTGCCTTTGGCTCAGGTCATGATCCTGGAGTCCCAGGATCGAGTCCCGCATCGGGCTCCCTGCTCAGCAGGGAGTCTGCCTCTCCCTCTGACCTTCTTCCCTCTCATGCTCTCTCTCTACCATTCTCTCTCTCTCAATAAATAAATAAAAAATCTTTAAAAAAAATTAAAAAAAAGTCAACTCATCATTACTATGTAATATAGGTTGTTTGCAAATTAACGCAACCTTTGGGCAGGGTAGGAAAACCATCATTCCACATGCAGTTAAATACTTACTATGAAACTGGAATCCTTATGTGAGTTTCCCTTCTTAGGCCTGGTTCAGTATAGGAATAGAGAGACAGATACCAGCTAGGGGCCACTTGTGACCAGCAGAGCTTCACCATTCATTAGAGGAAATCCATGCGTGGTGAATCTGGCCGGGTACACATCCCTGTAGAAAACAAACAATAATAGTGTGTATCAGCTAAGTGAGTGCTGGGTTGTGATTGCTCTGAAATCTCTTCACTGAGTGTTAGTTTAATCGATATCTACTTTGTGCATGTGTTAGAAGTCACTCCTCAGTATGTCGAGAGATTTGTTGCATATGGATTATGTTTAAAGCACTTTTCAAACTCACCATTGAAGGTTCTGGGCACCGCTACTGTGTTGGTTACAGAGTGCCTACTGTCAACCTAATATGGATTATTGGTCTTTTAATTAATTTAACACTAATTATTCGTCCTTTTCCAGTAATTCTTAACCATGATTTCTAAGTTGCAATCACTGTGTTTATTGAATCATAAATATGGACTGGCAGGATCTAACTGAAAGGAACCTGATTTGTGTTATTTTCTTTTAAAGAATATCATAGATGTGGCAACCTTTCTGGTTTTCTCTTTGTTAATTTGAATGTGCTCTTTAGTTGATCTGAAGTTTTGTGTTGCCTGGGAAGTTTTTTGTTGGTTTGTTTATAGTAGCTGTTGTTTTTAATACAATATCAGTTACCTGGCCAAAATGCGGTAGTCTTTGTATCTGTTTGTTCTTAGCAAAAACTTTAACACCTTATGTTATTAAAACACAGGTTGATGTTTTATGGAACTGAAAAATCAATTTCACAAGCCTCAGTGGATAGGGAAATAGGGTTGCATAATGGATAAGAACATTAGTTCTGGAATCAGAGTCCTTGTGTTTATCTCCTGCTTTCTTTCTTATTAGGTGTGTTCTTGGGCAAGCCACTTAATCTTTGTGATCTTTGGTTTCTTTGTGGTTAAATGGGGATATGGAAAACACACCTTATAGGGTTATTGTGAAGATTGAATGAAGTAATCCACTTAACACAGGGCCTGGCACACAGTAAATGTTCAGTAAACTTATATCATCTCACCTGCTAACCTTCTCACCGGCTTGAGAAATGGTGCCTGCCTCTAAGGTTAATTCTTCCTTGTCTGGTTACTGCATTTATTTTAAGGAAGTGACACAAAATGGCCAGACTTCTAGCCTAGGGCTCCTCTTTTATACACATACTTTTTTTTCATCTATAACAATTAAATTTGTATCCAGGAAGAGTTGAAGCTATAAGACTTAGTAACAGTTCATTTCTTTCTTTTATATGTCATTTGAAAGGGGATTTTGCACATTGTAATACTCCACCAATTTTTTGGACCGCACCTCTCTTAATATATCTCTTGCAGGTTAATAGTAGCAAAGCAAGACCATTTTTCTGTCCTTTGATTTAATCTGAGCCTCTTGACCCTCATCCATAAAGCAGTATCTTTCATCTTCTGCAGGAGCTACTAATGAAAGTCAAGTGGTAATAAGACATTGTTCTTATCACCAGGAAGGCTTATTAGTCAGTACCTTCTCAGAGGGACACAGGATAATTGGACAAAGCTGGATATTTATTTGATAAAATGCTTCATAGGTCAGTTTCTATGATTTATCCTTAAGAGGCCTGGGAAGTATCCCAAAAATGAATTAAAAAAATCTTTGTATTTGAGAGGTAATTTTCAGTAGAAATTGACTTGAGCGAAATCAGTTCTGTTTGTGTTTTCTGCTCTCTGATCATTTGGAATGGCCTCTTGGGTTACAGAGGAAGGGGGCAGGTGGAAAAACAGTGATAAAAGCCGTCACCAAAGATATGGCCAGCAGAGGATCAGGCAGAGCTGTACACGTTTTTTTCTCCATCTATAACCTTTTGGGTAGGAAGATTCTTCATCAGAGCTATTTATAGAACACAGTTTTATTTGGCACTGTTTTTTAACTATCAGTTACAAAATAATGTTTGCTCTGATTAACTCACACTCATAGATAAGTAAATTCTTCACTTTAGGAGATTTTGAGTTTTCAGAAACATAGGTAGGAAAACTATGTCACCTAGGGTCAGTACTGAAACCTGTAGTTGTTATTTTGCATTGGGTCCTGACTGCAATTTTCTTTTTTTTTTTAATTTTATTTTATTATGTTATGTTAATCACCATACAATACATCATTAGTTTTTGATGTAGTGATCCATGATTCATTGTTTTCGTATAAAACCCAGTGCTCCGTGCAGTATGTGCCCTCCTTAATACCCATCACTAGGCTAACCCATCCCCCCACCCCCTCCCCTCTAGAACCCTCAGTTTGTTTCTCAGAGTCCATCGTCTCTCATGGTTCGTCTCCCCCTCCGATTTCCTCCCCTTCATTTTTCCCTTCCTTCTCCTAATGTCCTCCATGCTCTTCCTTATGTTCCACAAATAAGTGAAACCATATGATAATAGACTTTCTCTGCTTGATTTATTTCACTTAGCATAATCTCCTCCAGTTCCATCCATGTTGATGCAAAAGTTGGGTATTCATCCTTTCTGATGGCTGAGTAATATTCCATTGTATATATGGACCACATCTTCTTTATCCATTCGTCTGTTGAAGGGCGTCTCGGTTCTTTCCACAGTTTGGCTATTGTGGACATTGCTGCTATGAACATTGGGGTGCATATGGCCCTACTTTTCACTACATCTGTGTCTTTGGGGTAAATACCCAGGAATGCAATTGCTGAGTCATAGAGTAGCTCTATTTTTAATTTTTTGAGGCACCTCCACACTGTTTTCCAAAGTGGCTGTATCAACTTGCATTTCCACCAACAGTGTAAGAGGGTTCCCCTTTCTCCACAACCTCTCCAACATTTGTTGTTTCTTGCCTTGTCAATTTTTGCCATTCTACAGGTGTAAGGTTTTGTCTCAGTGTGTTTTTTTTTAACTTATAAATTCTTTTTTTGTTTTTTAAATTTTTTATTGTTATGTTAATCACCATACATTACATCATCAGTTTTGGATGTAGTGTTCCATGATTCATTGTTTGTGCATAACAGCCAGTGCTCCATGCAGAACGTGCCCTCCTCAATACCCATCACCAGGCTAACCCATCCTCCCACCTCCCTCCCCTCTAGAACCTTCAGTTTGTTTTTCAGAGTCCATCGTCTCTCATGGTTCGTCTCCCCCTCTGATTTCCCCCCCTTCATTTTTTCCCCTCCTGTTATCTTCTTCTTTTTTTTTCTTAACATATATTGCATTATTTGTTTCAGAGGTACAGATCTGTGATTCAACAGTCTTGCACAATTCACAGCGCTCACCATAGCACATACCCTCCCCAATGTCTATCACCCAGCCACCCCATCCCTCCCACCCCCCACCACTCCAGCAACCCTCAGTTTGTTTCCTGAGATTAAGAATTCCTCATATCAGTGAGGTCATATGATACATGTCTTTCTCTGATTGACTTATTTGCTCAGCATAACACCCTCCAGTTCAATGTGGTTTTGATTTGAATTTCCCTGATGGCTAATGATGATGAACATTTTTTCATGTGTCCATTAGCCATTTGTATGTCTTCTTTGGAGAAGTGTCTGTTCATATCTTCTGCCCATTTTTTGACTTGATTATTTGTTTTTTGGGGGTTGAGTCTGAGAAGTTCTTTATAGATCTTGGATACCAGCCCTTTATCTGTAGTGTCATTTGCAAATATCTTCTCCCATTCTGTGGGTTACCTCTTTGTTTTGTTTACTGTTTCCTTTGCTGTGCAGAAGCTTTTTATCTTGATGAAGTCCCAAAAGTTCATTTTTGCTTTTGTTTCACTAGCTTTTGGAGGTGTATCTTGAAAGAAGTTGCTGTGGCCGATGTCAAAGAGGTTACCGCCTATGTTCTCCTCTAGGATTTTGTTGGATTCCTGTCTCACATTGAGGTCTTTCATCCATTTTGAGTTTATCTTTGTGAATGGTGTTAGAGAATGGTCGAGTTTCATTCTTTTGCATGTGGCTGTCCAATTTTCCCAGCACCATTTATTGAAGAGACTGTCTTTTTTCCATTGCATATTTTTTCCTGCTTTGTCGAGGATTATTTGACCATAGAGTTTAGGGCCTATATCTTGGCTCTGTATTCTGTTCCGTTGGTCTATATGTCTGTTTTTGTGTCATTACCATGCTGTCTTGGTGATCACTGCTTTGTAATATAGATTGAAATCAGGCAACGTGATGCCCCAGCTTTGTTTTTCTTTTTCAACATTTCCTTGGCGATTTGGGGTCTTTTCTGATTCCATGCAAATTTTAGGATTGTTTGTTCCAGCACTTTGAAAAATATCATTGGAATTTGGATTGGGATGGCATTGAAGGTATAGATTGCTCTGGGTAGCATAGACATTTTAACAATGTTTATTCTTCCGATCCATGAGCATGGAATGTTTTTCCGTCTTTTTGTGTCTTCTTCAATTTCTTTCACGAGTGTTCTATAGTTCCTAGAGTATAGATCCCTTCCTGATTAAAACTCTTCAGAGTATAGGGATAGAGGGAACATTCCTCAAGTTCATAAACTCCATCTATGAAAAACCCACAGTGAAATCATCCTCAATGGGGAAAAGCTGAGAGCCTTTCCCTTATGATCAGGAACACGTCAAGGATGCCCACTCTCACCACTATTGTTCAACATAGTACTAGAAGTCCTAGCAACAGCAATCAGACAACAAAAAGGAATAAAAAGTATTCAGATTGGCAAAGAAGAAGTCAAACTCTCTCTTTTCGCAGATGACATGATACTTTATGTGGAAAACCCAAAAGACTCCACCCCCAAATTACTAGAACTCATACAGCAATTCAGTAATGTGGCAGGATACAAAATCAATGCACAGAAATCAGTTGCTTTCTTATACATTAACAATGCAACTGTAGAAAGAGAAATTAGAGAAAAGATTCCATTTACTATAGCACCAAAAACCATAAGATACCTCGGAATAAACCTAACCGAAGAGGTAAAGGATCTGACTGCAGTTTTCTAATACAGTTTGCCCTTTCCTACAACTCTTTTTCTAGCGGATTATGTAGATAGCTGAATATCAAATTGAGCTTGGGTCTGAGACTACAGAGTGTGGGGACTTGCCCGTGTCACTGGGGTACATACTAGGAAGAAGCTGGGTTCTTTCTCTGAAACCTCCAAGGATAACTTTAATCTGCAGGAAATGAAAGTTTGCAAATTTCCCTCCCTGGTGGTCTGTAGCATTCACTTTCTAAATCCTGAATTTAAAAAAATAATATTTTCTCTAATTGTTCAATCAAAGCACCTAATGGATGCAAACATTTGTACTAGATGAGCGATTCAGAAAACTTCAAGTTTCAAAATTTTAAAGACAATTATTGTATCCCAGGGCCGAAATGACAGGAAGGCTGATTTAACTCTTTACTATATAAGGAAGATACACTTAATATTTGGATTCACGTAAAAATAGAATGGAATGCTTCATAATGTCATGATCTCTTGGTCAGTGGAAGTGATCAGAGAAAGTCTAGATTGCTTCCTGCCCCATCTCTTGTGAAAGGGATGTCTATGGTGGGAGAAGGGATTACTGGATTATCCTCAAGGCACGTTTCAAATTTAAGATTCTGTGTTTTAAAGAATACTAAATGACTAAAAAGTTCATGATTATTTTTGTTGAGGAGAACAATACACAATAAACCACTATGGATACCTGGTTAAAAAAAAAAAAGAACTGCAAGTTTCTTACCTTTAAGAAGTTTCTCATCTACTTCGTGGTACAAGTCAAAAAGTCAGTCAGGTTCTTTATAAATCAAGGCCACCAATGGTCTCTACATGTTGAAGTCTGATGACATTTTCTTTAGCTCCATTAGCATTTAGCACCAATGCCTGCCCCTCATCCTGGGTACCCTAGGCTGGTTACTCTGCTTACGTTTTGACTTCTGTGTTCCCTAGGTAGAGATTTCATCAAGGTTCATACCTAGGCATTTCTATTCTCTCTGAAATGTTTGTTTTTATAAAAATGCTTTTAGAACATTACTTTATACTTTTTACATCTTTCTATCAGTCAGTTTAAATAAATGAAAATAGCCACTTATCTGAGAGTAAACGTTCAAGACACATGTACAATATTAAGTTGGGCCATATGAAATTACTATTTTTTAGGTCAAAAATGGTCAAATATTTGTAATTTCCTCTTTTTCTCTTATATTTTATTTGCTTTCTCTACTACTGTGTAGGATATCCATCTTCTGCTTTATGGATTGAGATACGATTTACCTTTAGGCTTTCTAATACATTTTAATGAAAAATTCTCATTTTCATCTAAGTTGATTTATTTTGATGTTGTATTTCCCTGCTCAAGTCATGTGGATAACTTCCACTATCATTTATATGGTACAAATATTGCAAAGGAAAAGGGCATCCTTGAGTTCTTTTTCAGTAAAATAATTTATTGGACTCACAGATTTAACCAGTAGACTTTTTTGTCTTCTCCTGAGTAGTATTGAATAGTGAAAAAGACAGGGAAATTCTTTTCCTTCCCTTGCTTTTCCTCACTATATAGTTTATTCGTTCTTGTCTGCAGTGCCAGAGTTAGAAATAACTGTAGCCAAATTTCAAGGTCTCACCCTGTAGCAGGTTCATCTCGTTCCTTGGCAGGCACAGACCATGCTTTATATGATGACTCTATAATTACCCAGTTTTGGTAAACACACATTATTTAGCCAGTACAGCAAAATGGCTCCTTCAGAGCCATTACATTGCAGTTCATCAAGTAAATAGTGATTTAGCCATTTTCACGAAAAATGTGTGTTATTTTGTTCATAGCCTGTCAATCCACAGCATTCTGCTAATTCCCTATCACTCCTTATGAATATTTGGAGCCTCTTTGTGAAAACCATTACTGTATTATCTGAGAACTGTACAATGGTCTATTTCAGTGTAAAAATCACTTAGCGTGATTGATTTTGTAGATATTTCTATTATGAACAGTCTCTCCATGTTGGAGATACCAGGACACAGCACTGGGGCTATTAATGTGAATTGCTTTGCTAGAAAAGAAAATGGTTTGATTGCTTTTAAAGAATGAAAAGAAATGATTTTATAATGTTTAGGCCCTGGCAAAATTTTTACTTGATCATTTAAATCTGGAGTCATTTAATGACAGAATGATCAAACCCATTTGGGAATGTATGCTGTAGTGTTTATTGTTGCTGTCTCCAAGCAGGTGCACACTGGTGAGCCTGAGCGTTAATACTTGGAGAGTCAGTTTCGCAAAGATGCCTTTCAGGTTAAAATTAAGATGACATCTTTACATCTCTTTGGAAAGGATTGATTTCCTTCAGGATAAAATTATGGTGTGGGGTTTTTGGTATACCTTCCTGAGGGACAAACACCAAGAAATAGACTTCAGAACTCAAAGACAGAATTCCATGGAGACACTGGCGAAGAACCCGTGCTCATTTCTTTTTGTAGGGATGTGTCATGCAAGAGTTTCTAACAAAGCAATGCACTAGGATGTAGACAGAGTTCCTACCCACTGTAATGATTTTTTTTTTTCCTGAAAGACAAAAATAACTGCCTTGCCACACGGTGCTGCCGGGCCCTGAAGGAAAATGTCATGCTGTTTCTTGCTTCTTTCCCTGACGGCATGATACATATATTGAGTACAGGTGTGACAATCTAAGTATATTTAGCAAATCTCTGCAGGGCACAGAAGTGGGAAATTAGAATGGAATCACAGAAGGACTTCAGATTGGAATACCACAAACCACATCAGGCTTTGGTGCATTCGGTAACTCTATGAGGACAGGGCAAAGAAGAAAATCTTGATTGCTCCTCCCACGTGAATTAGCAGTGGTTCTTATTTCAGGGTGTCTTTTCGGCCTTAGTTGGAGGGTTTGCCTTAATCCATTTATGTTCCTGTGAAAATTCTTTCAGTCCATCTTGCTAATCCATGTGTGATTTAATCAGGGCAGAAAATGGAGTTTGAGGACAAAGGGCATTTCTCCATGGTGCTCTCTCGTGATCCCCTGCGCAGTATACCTTCTCTCTCCGGCTAGCGACTCTAGGCTGTCTTCCCTAAGAATGGTGAAATGTTAGTACCGATTTCTCTCTTGTATGACCACCATTGTTTGATAATCAGGAGTTTCTTCCTGGATTCTCTTGGCTGGTGACACAGGAGGAGTACAGTTCTTTCACAGTTCAACTGCTTCATTCAGCTCATACAACTTTCGGGTTTTGTTTTCACATTTTAGTCCCTCATTTTCATGGATATATTCAGGGAAAAGGGCACCAAGAAAACCCCTTTATGATGGTTACGATATGGCAATTCTCCTTCTGTGCCTTCCCACCCTCCACCCCCCAAAACATCTGTGGTCTAATGAGTTTTCCTGAGGACTCTTCAGGAAGAAGAATCTCCTGAACCTATCAGAGAAATCTAGAAAGTAGGGAAGGGCAGAGAAAAAGAAGCTTTGCTATGGAACTTGGCATCAAAAGTGCCGTCCTTAGCATTAAAAGACCTCTCTCTCTCCCGACTTCTGAATTTTAAACAGTACCTTTTAAAAAGTAATGCTAGGAAGTGAAGTTACCCTTCTAAATAGAGACAAAAAGACACAGAATGGTGGTCTGACCTCTGTGTCTGCCTCATGACTTGACCTTTAAGGTCTTTTTCCCATTCCGCAGTAAGCTCTTATCAACTTACTCTCTGTGAAAAGCCTTCGCTGAAGAGACAAGGCAGCTTGAAAATGAATGGATCAGGCTCCTATAAAAACTCTTTTCTAACTCCTCCCTCTACCCTTCCATCCAGGGGGGTCCTCAGAGGTGGGAAGCTCATAGGTGGTCCAGCGCCCTCAGCAAGGAGCCCATAGCTCCTCCTAAAAATCCAGTGGGGCTAGGACCAGAGAGAACAGAAACTGGAATTGGAATTAGAGACCTAGATTTTGCTTTTCTGGATATCATATGAATGTAATGACTAATTTGTTTCTTCATGGAGAGTGTCAGAGAGTATTAACAGACATGAGGGGACACCACTCATACAGATTACTACTTTCAAAATGTTTTCCTGGTGATGAGATGGCAAGGCTGGAAAGTGAACTTGGCTGCCATGTTCAAAGTTAAGACAACTGAAGGAATTGGAATCAGTAAGGCAAGCCGATCAATTACAAATTGATTAAGCATATCTAATCCGCAAACTAGTAGGGTATTAGGGAAGGAAGAATGCCTTGATGGTAGTGATGCAGAGTATTTTTCTGTTTTCTAGTGCAATAGCTTTTTCTGACTTTAAAAGTAATATATATGAAAACAATATAGAAAAATTAGGAAAAAAGTAAAAATTGGTAACCATCCAGTACACATAGATAATAGCTGTCCACATTTTGGTAAAAACATCTTTCTACACCTAAATATATATGATAAAATTGTTTTTATAGCATGTATTTTTTATTTTTTATTTTATTTTTTTAAAGATTTTATTTACTTATTTGAGAGAGAAAGAGAGCATGAGCAAGGGGAGAGGGAGACACAGACTCCCCACTGAGTAGGGAGCCTGACATGGGGCTCGATCCCAGGACCCTGGGATCATGACCCAAGCCAAAGGCAGCCACTTAACTGACTGAGCCATCCAGGAGCTCCATCGAGTATGTATTTTTTAAAGGATTTTATTTATTTATTTTTGAGAGAGAGCGCACATGTGCGTGCACACGTGGGCAGAGAAGCAAAGGGAGAGGGTGAGCGAGAATCTCAGACTCCACGCTGAGTGTGGAGCCCTGTGTGGGGCTTGATCTCACGACCCTGAGATCATGACCTGAGCCAAAATCAAGAGTTGGACACTTAATGGACTGAGCAACCCAGGTGCCCCTAGAGTATGTATTTTATGTTTAAAATATTTTATTGTTTCGGCAAAAATGACACATGTTCATTGTTTAACATTTTCAAATAATATAGTCAAGTACAAAAAAAATAAAGAAAAAAATTCCCCAAAATTATCTCCCAGTAATAGCTACTGCTAACATTTTGGTGTTCTTTCCTAAGGAGCATGTCTCTCTGCGTGCATAGGTATGGATTGATTTATGTGACTTTTATATGAAGGGCATCTGTTTATTTACTCAAAATAGGGCATGGGTACTTTTCAAATCAGACATCAGTTTTAATGGCTACATTGTATCTCATTCTATGGATGAATTTTATCTTATCATTGTTTTATTGATGGACATTGAAGTTGTTTAGAGTTTTCACACAGTGGTACAGTGACATTCTTGTACCTAGAACTTTTGTTCACTTGTTCAAATTATTTCCTTAGGGTCAATTCTTAGAAGTGTAGTTTCTAGGTCAGTGCCTATTTGGAAGACATTTTATAGCTAATGATAAACTGGTATTTTATAGTTTCAGTTTACATTTCTTTGTTTACTGGATGGACTTAGCCTTGTCATATATTAATTATCCATTTGCATGTTTTTCTTTTATTTATATTTTGTTGATATTTTGCTTATCCTTTTATTTGTATCTTTTTTGTGAATTGTCTATTTTGTACCTTTTGATTTGTAAAAGTTCTTTAAAAAAGTAGATATTAACCCTGCGTATGTATTTCAAAATACTTCTCCAGTTCGTAATCTATCTTGAAAACTTACTTAATAATGCCTTTACAGTTGGCTGGCTCTTGATCTGCTACTTGCTTGTGAACCAGAAAAAATGCACTGGATTGGTTTAACAGGCAAGGAAGACTTTATTCAAGACTATTGCAATAGGGCAGAGATTGAATTCACTGAAACAGAAGGTGGTGTTTTTAAGCACCTGAATGAGCTAGTGGAAAAGTACTGGAGGATTTGTAGCCTTGGGGAATGCAGTCGATGTAGTTTAGGCTATCTGTGTTTGCTGATCAGTAATTATTGAAGTTAGGCTCCTATCCTCCCCCAGAGAATGGGAGATGGGGTGCTTACATTTCAAAGGGATGGCCCCCAGGTCCTTGAGAAAGATATAACTGGATCATAGAAGACTTACATCTCAAAGGGGCAGAGAAAGAATTTTACAAGTTTTCTAAAGTAAATGTTCTAAGAAGAGGGAGGTTTAAGGGTGTTTAATCAGGAAGAAATCTGTCTAACATTTAGTCAAGCTGAAGGGAATGTTAAGACTATCTTTCTCACTGGGGAATGGTAATATCCTTCTCAGGAATAGGGAAGATGATCAAAGAGAGAGATGAGGGAGAGAAGAACAGGTCTGACTTTTCTGTATACTGGTTCAGGTACTTCTCGGGCAGAAGCTAGGATTGGAATCCATGTCCTGTATTTATAAAAGTAAAAGGAATATGGTGGGGGCATCAGTGGGACCATAGGTAACCCCTTGTTTGTCTCCCTGAAACCCTCCCTCAAGGTCAAGTTGTGGTAAATTAAGCAGGCAGTCAGAATAAATGTTTTAAGATTGGTCTTCACCTGTGAGAAATGAGAATTATTCCTGGGCACTCCCAACTGGGACTCTGCTATTTCCTACTTGAGTTACTGCATCCTTATTTGTCACAAATTAAAGCTGGAAAGGGTATCTAGAGGTCGTATCCATAATATTAAGGAAGAGCAAGAGCCTTTAGACATGCAGGCCTGGGTTCTAATTGCAGCTCTATTATTTATTAGTACCCTGTAGACAAGTAACCTCTGTAAGTCTCAGTGTCCTTTCCTGTAAGATAAGGTTAATAACTCTCTTCAGGATCATTGGGATAGTTCATTGAGATCACGTATGCAAAATGCCTGGTCCATGTCTCGTCCATAGAATGAACTCCATTAGTTTTTGTTTCCTTCCCTATCATACGGCCTCCCCAACCCATAAATGCCATTCCCATTTTGATTAAAAGACATGCAGAGCATAATTGCCTGTCTGATTCTTTAATTCCTGTATTGCCCATCTATAAAGTTACAAATTACTTGGAAATCCTATCCTTTGATTTCACGGTCCGGTCTATCGTGTATGAATTCTGGATGGAACAGAAACGAGAATGTTACCTGCTTCTTCCTTCTTGTCTTATTAGCTGTGACCAATTAACTGATGTTCTCATCTTGTGTCTGTCATTTTGCCTCAGAGCCTTCTCAGTGTTTTTCCCTTCGAGTTTCATTTAATCTTGACTCACGAACTAGGTGTGGATTGCAACTTTTCATTTCATCACCAGTATCAACATTGACTTGTAAGCAGCCCGATTTGCCAAAAATGGATCTTGTGATTTAAAAATGCACATTAATTAGCATTTTGCATTTAATGAGTTATTGGTGATGAGGCAAATTAATCGAGTCACAAAAAGCTTATCCCAGTTCTATAATGTGCAAATTAGTTGATTCACAATTAATTGAAGACCAGAAATTTTAAGAAATTTGGACAATACATAGCAGGCGCTTCAGAAAATAGAATCTAAAACTTGAACCATAAAAAAAGAGGGACTTAGACTTTGAATTCCATATATGTAAGAGTTACTTCTCTTAAACGGCTTATGACAAAAGTATATTCCTTGAGACTGTACAAATATTTTGTAAGAAAAATATTCAGAAAGTCAGAGCAATCTCTAGTTTCATAAATCATTGCATGTAATTCTCCAGCGATAATTATTTTATATCTTAAGTCAATTTAGTTAGTTGATTATGAAGTTTTTTTGTTTTTGTTTCTTTCTGTCATCTCACAAAGCATGGAGCACCTACGTGTCTGCAATACTCTTGTCGTCTGTACTTACTGATCTGATCAGGGAGTCAGTTTTCAGGGAGTTGACTATTATAGTTGTGCACATATAGATGAAAAGTGTCTTTTGCAGTTTTATGCACTCCATGAATAAGAAAGAATAATATATGTCCCTATGCATATATATACCTACACCTATTTCATTTATAAAGTTGTATTTTATACAGTCTGATGCTTTATGTGTTTGAAGTTCAAAAATTATGATGCAGTAGTTAACTCCAGATGAAGTTATTAAGAAGCTCTCAGGGGGCACCTGGGTGGCTCAGTTGGTTAAGCGTCCGGCTCTTGATCTCAGCTTAGGTCTTGATCTCAGGGTCATGAGTTCAAGCCCCATGTTGGGCTCTGCGCTGGGCATGAAGCCTACTTAAAAAACGTTTGTAAACAAACAAACAAACAAACAAAACAAAAAGCTCTCAGAAGAGCTTTGATTTACCTAAAAGATTGAAGGGTGGACGGGGGAAACGCACAGAGGACTAATGTTGCACACCTTTTTTAAAAAATGATATTTAAGAAATTGAAACAATGAAAAGATACATTATGTAAGTGTATTCAGATTGTAATTTCAAAAAAACCAAAAAGTCCCAATATATAAAAACTAAGTTAGGAGATGTTGCCAAAGACCTGGTAGGAAATGTCCAATGGCTTCACCTTATAGCTTTAAATATTTTAGGATTGTCATCAGCTTTCATCCCCAACTCATTTTTGTTTTTTTTTGTTGTTATTATTGTTGTTTGCTTAAAGATTTTATTTATTTATTTGACAGAGAGACACAGCGAGAGAGAGAACACAAGCAGAGGGAGTGGGAGAGGGAGAACAGGCTTCCCGCGGAGTGGGGAGCCCAATGCGGGGCTCGATCCCAGGACCCTGGGATCATGACCTGAGCTGAAGGCAGACGCTTAATGACTGAGCCGCCCAGGCGCCCCCCCCAACTCATTTTTGAAAGGGTCTCTCTTCTATTTTTTTTTCAAACCCTGTGCACTACTGTTGCCACTTTGCTCTCAGCTGTCCTGTGTTCCACTCCATCCGAGGGCTCTCAGACTGTATTTCTCACATCCCATTTTCAGTGGCCTTTTCCCTGGAGTCTGCCAATGAAGGGCACTGGTAGGAGGAGATGAGGTAGGGAGATGGGAGCGTCCTGGTTTGGGAGCATTTCTAGGAGTGCAACAGAGGTCACAGCATTGTGGGCTCTGGCGATGGGGGTGGGGGCGGGGCAGGGGTCCGGATTGCAGGGCTTTCCCCAGCAGGTGCCCACAACCTGCTGCGCCAGACAGCCCTGGCCTCCGAGTGTTTCTGTTCCTTCACCCAGGACCACAATGGTTTCCTACAGCTACTACTAATCTTTGAGTTACTTGACCTTGTTGACTTTGGCTTCTTAAATGCTTCCAACACCTGTGTAAACAACCAATTCCTCTATTAAATTTCTTCTTTTTGAAATATCTAGAGTGGTTCCTGTTTTCCATTCAGTTCCTCATGCAATGTGTTCAATCCTGCCTTTAAGTACCACTTGTTGCTTGTTAATGTGTCCAAATCCTAGTACGATAAGGCACCCTGAGTTTTACCTGAAGTAACAGATTTAAGTGGAAATGAAATTGCAGCATTAGACTTCATTGTGAGTGTTCTTCACAAAAACCAATATAACAAGCTGGGGTGGACAGAAATATTGCTCTGAGGAGATCAAAATTCATGGTGCAAATGGCCACCATTGACCACCCAAAGAATACTTTATTAATGTTTTACCATGGAGGACGTGGAAGGCAGGAAGTTATAGGGACCAGACTATTTTTACAGCTGGTTCTACCCATCTTGTATGTAGCTGCATCACACCTGCCCCAGGCTATTGTCTTGAAAACTGGCAGAAGGAGAAGGGTCTCATTTGTGACTGGCACCGGAGAGGAAATAAGTAGCTAGGTGGCTATATACTTGTCTTTTTGTTCCAGGATTAATAATGAGATCTAACATTGGAGCAAGGAATCCTCCTTTTTGTATCTGATTTTCCAGGAGAGTGTTAACCTTAATTTAAAAAAAGAATCTATCTTTATTGCTTAAACAGGTTTATAAAAAAAAAGTAACACCTTTACTCAGCAACAATTTACATATCTGAACATTTACATCTCTTTATTGCTATTAAGAGTGTGCAAGAAACAAACAAAACCCTGATATTGTTGAAAGGTGTTGTTATGTTTCTGATTTCAGTCTTCTAAAAATGTGGTTCTAGAACACTTCCTAGAAGTTAGGGATACATTTGAATGGAAAGGATGACTGGAGAAGTTCATCACACACACTTTTTTTTTTTTTAAGACAATACATAACCTCTTTGCCCTTCCGCAGCAGAGCAGAAAATACCAACACTGGAAGCAAAAGAAATAAGTAGACTGTGTTACCGTGCTTCAGACAACTGTGTGTATCCCTGAGTCCATTCAGGCTGTCATAACAACATACCAGACACGGCGTGGCTTATAAACAACAGAAATCACTTCCCACAGTTGTAGCGGCAGGGAAGGCCAGATTAAGGCACTGGCAGATTTTGAGTTTGGGGAGGGCTGGCTTCCTGATTCAGAGACAGCATCTTCTCATCCTCACATGGCAGACGGGTTGAGCTGTCTCAACCGAGCTCTAGGGCGTCTGTTTAATGAGAGCCCTAATCCCATTCATGAGGGTTTAGCCCTCACAATCTAATCACCTCCCAAAGGCCCTCACCTCCTTATACCATCACATTGGGGGTTAGTATTTCAACATATGAATTATTATTCTATAGCATTATACTAATGCTACTACTAAAAATATCGAGGTAATCTGGGAATAATCTGCTTTTCCACTCCTAAAAAGTGACCTTTTTTTTCTTCTTTTTTCCCCCCCCCAAATCCTGTAGCATTGAGTTAAGTCCCCATGTTGTTGTCAGCCCTTTTGGGCGCAGCCCTGCCAATATTTCTATCAGTTCTACCCAGCTGAAGGAAACTGGCTTTTATGTCACTTGTTTTTTGTTGGGCCAAGACTTTATGGATAAGTGGAACTGGGTGTTTGACCTAGCTATAATCCCTGCCTGTGGGTTAAAAGGCATTTTTATCTGGAATTAAAATCTTCGGATGAGAGTCCGTGATACCGTGTTGCAGGACTCCACATGTCCCAACAGCATAGCATTTGCCCAGAATCAGCATCTAATTTTGGTTCCTGTTTTCATTGTTTCATTTCTCAAGAACCACACTTCTGATGCTTTCCTTTATTTCTATCTCTCTCCCTCTAAAGTGCTCACCACTGCTAGGAATAAACCCATCCTAACGATTTTCCAGTGTTCAGCACCTTTATTAACATCAGTTTCCTCCCTAGCTTCTTCATCTTGGGGTCCTTCCTTCCCAACATTCACTCTAGAACCAAATAGTTTTCATTTTTGTATTTGCAGCTATGAAGTCCAAAAGTTAGTCATAAGTCAGGGCAAGGGCCAGGTGGTATCTTACTGGTTCACTTAGAAGTGGGAGGGGAGGGGAGGTATTCCTTGCACTCCCTATCTCGGGTGGCTGGTGTGGCAGTGACACAAGAGTCGTGGGATGTGGTGGGGTGGGGTGGGGAGTTACAGAAAGGTCCTAGGACTGGGGGAGGGGCAGAAAACTTAGGCTTAAGTCACATCTCTGCAACTCAGTCACATGATGTCTTCCTGAGTGTCAGTTTCTTAAACTGTAAAACAGGAGTAATAATATACTTTTTCACAAAAGTGTATCGGGAGCAAATGAGATACAATATGTAAATACAGCTCACACACTGTGACGTGCAATACAGTGTAGGTTATGCAGGCCTATATCTGTTTAAGAAGAAAGTGGCAAATTGACTAAGGGGGATTAATCTGTTTCATTATCCCTGCATTAGATTGTGTTGCACGATGAACAGGCTATCTTCTGTGATTTGGCAAACTGTGTATGGATGCATAGCCAATTTAATGACATTTCCTGGGTTGGTTTCTCCTCAACCAATCGTGAAATTAGATACGTTTGGAGAGGACCATATTTGAGAACAGGAAGATTGAAAACATGGATTTGCTTTGAGCAGATTATCAATTTGGACATTAAACCATTTGTTTATTTTCTTTATTCCTCCCCCTCATTCTGGTCTGCCTTCTCCTCCTCCTCTTTATCTCTCCCTCCTCCCCCCACCCCCCACCCCCGCCGTCTCTTCTCCATATCGTTTACCATGTCTTTCACCTGTAGGCTGACTCACAGATTTCCTTCCTGTTCAGTGTTTTTCCTTCCCATAACATAGCAGTAGCGGGCAGGTCTTTCTCCACTTCTCACCTGGGAAAGATGGATCTGTCAGTTTTCAGCGCATTCAAGGTGTTTTAAACAGAAGGATTTGACAGAAAGAATTAGATGTTCACAAAATTATTGAAAGGGCTGGAGGAGCAGAAATCATCTGGACTATTGATTTCAAGGTTTAACTACCTTAACTGCAACCCAGAGGTTGGGCAGCTGCTAGTACCCTCCTCTTCCTCTGTTTTGCTTTAATTGGCTTTGTACCCTGGAAGTTCGTGACTGCACACCGGAACGTGAAATCCAGCTATTGAGGTCGTAGGTACCTATCTTGCCAACCAGAACTCACATGAGCAGTGAGTTCTCATTGGCAGAATGTATACTGCCTCCAGAACCCTAGCTGCTACAAAACCTAGAAATGCGTTTTTTAAGTTCCCATCCTCTGCAAGAGTGGGGTGAGAATGAAAACTATTGCCATTGGCTTCAGCTTGAGAAACTGGCTGGCTTACATTGGCAGGTCATTCTAAAGTTTTCAGAAACAAAAGGGCGGAAATAAGGGCTTTGAGTTATAGAAAAACCAATAAAATGGATGCATCACTTGCGCCCTTGTGAGGAAGAGCAAAGACGTGAAGATCTGCCATCAGACTGAGAGTTGAATGGGCATGTTTCAGCATGGAGTGGTTTCCATGGAGAATGACAAATTCCCTAAAGTAGGAAGGTCTTGTGAAAACATTTCTTACCTTTAACCATTGAGGTGCTTCCCAGGGAAGAGAACTTTGATTCACTGGGCTCTTGTGTGATTCATTCCATGGGGACTCCAATTTAACAAGCTCACATCAAACTTTTGCCCTGTGGACATATGGACAGTTTGATCCAGCCTCTGGTCACTGAAGTAAATAAAGTGAGTGCCAACAGCTTCTGAGCTGATGGATTTATTTCTGAAATGACTGCTGTGGATCATTGCAAGTGCTGTCTAGAAACAGAGAAACACGGTCATGCAGGGGGGCTAAAAGCAGATCATGCATTTCCTGGCTCATCAGCAGTGTGTTTCATGGCAACAGGAAAAGGGCAGGGTCTGTCTGAACCCCTGCAACGTTTTGTGGCAGGACCCACGCGATCAGTATGTCTGATGATGTGGACTTGAAACACTTGAAGGACTTGTGCAATTGTACTCATTTTATGAATGCTTCCTGGTAGGCATTAATTGGGAGTGGTGTCAAACTGGATTTTATCTGTGTCTGGTTTGTGTGTGTGTGTGTGTGTGTGTGTGAAAATTTCCTCCTCAAATAAATACCCTGTTAACTATCCTTAATGTTATTTACCTGGTTTACCTAAACTCTTCTCCCTCTGCCCCCAACACACCCCCCTCTCAATAAATAAATAAATAAAATGCCACACTCCGAGAATGCCCAGATCCTAGGTAAGGGTGCCATGTGGGGTTTAGATGTTCAATTAGAGCATGCGTTGCCATGCGTTTCCTTCTGAAAGGAAAGAACGGTACTGAGTGAGAGGTTGAAGAATGAACCAGCAGGGGTACTCAGAGAAGAAGAAAATGAATATTGTTGGGAATTTCCCCCCTCTGTTCTTTGTACCTGGTCCCATATTTTCAAAAGCAAGAAAAGGAAAAATGATCAATTTGCATGGCTTTAGCCAGAATTGTCTTTTATTGATAATACCATCCCACTTCTCTGTCGTGGGATAATTCTGAATTTGAGGAAATGAACTATTTCACAAACAGGGGTTAATCCGTATCCATCCTCGTAGTTTTAAATAACTACTCATTCTTTGTGAATCTCTGCTTCCCACATTGTCCCACTCAGGGAATGTAGTGTGTAACACAGGGTTTTAAGGCATTTGCAATATCTCAGCTGAAACTAACCTGCCTCAGATAGAGCAGCTCATCTTTGTGAGCACCTGCCCAGAACGGGACCAAGGAATTACATCAATCTAACACTTTTTGTGGTTGCACAGACAGCTCTACAACTATGAACTCTCTGAACTTGCACAACAACCCTGTTGTTCCCTGTGGAACAGATGAGGAAGCTGAGCGGCAAAAAGGATAAGGAACTGCCCAAGGTCACAGAGCTAGTGAGTCCCTGAGTGAAATCGGCACCCGGGTCTGCTGGCCCTAGGGTCCATGTTCTGAATCAGCCTGTGTCTGCAACACAGCCACATGTATAAACGCTTGTCATTTCTTTTCATGGATGCTTTCTCTTCACAGCAACGCTTCTGTGTTTTCTACCTCTTCCCTCTTACTCCAACTCTCATTGCCATCATCCAGTTTCTGGTGGGACCTTTCCTGGGCAGCCTAAACATCACCTCCCGGCTGCTGCCCTCCCAGTTCCCAGCCCCGCTCATAGTGTGCTTCTTTCTTCCCTTTGCCTTGTTGACGCTTTCTTAGTTTCCAGTGTGTCCGAGAGAACTCAGCTTTTCTACAGAGACATCCCTGACCAATAAGAAGACAATTTCTCTTTATAAATGTGGAATTCCCACGATTTTCTCATTCATCAGATTCCTGAGGCATGATGATTATGCTGTATACAATAAGATGATTAAATATTTCTTTCCACAGGGTGTGCTCATTTACTTTTGGTATATTTTCTATGTGTTTGCGTTAATGGTCTCGTAGACTCCAGGGATCGGGACCAGTACTTGTAATTCAGCTCAAAGCATCCCAGGCAGTGTTCTTAATAAATGTATTTGATGGCAGTGGTGATAGTTACTGACGATGACAGTATTTAGCTACTGGATGGGAATGGGATGTTTTGCTGTCGCTGTTGCCACAAAGCGAGGTGGCTTCGTTGTGTCTTCTTCTGTTGCTCCCCCTCCTCCATCCTTGTGACCATGTGCTTACAGAGCCTACATTGTGCCAGCCACGGTTCTGACACGCAGTATTTCCTCTAAGCCTCATCACCAGTACAAGGTGAATATCATTCCTCTCAGGTTACACGGAGGAAACAGATGTTTAGGTAACTTGCCCTGTTCCTATATGGCAATGCCAGAAATCAAAACTGAGACAATGACCTCAAAATCTGTGGTCTTGACAATCACTGTATATAGCTTATGGGAGCCTTGATGAACCTCAGATAAAAGGTTCTCTACTGTGTGACTTTGGGGAAATTATATAACCACTCTGTGCCCTGTTTTTCCTGGATACACTTTGTTTTAATTGATAGAATCAGAAAGCTGCGTAATGCAGTTTCACACTCAGTACTTTCCATTTGGATTCATACTTTGAAACTGAATTACATTAACAAATGTGTATAGATACTATGAAAAATCTTACACTGAAGCATGATCATTAATGCTTCGATCAGATGCTTTACTCAGTGTAAAATTTTCATTACCCAAGATTAGTGAATGTATTCTATTTTAGTCACGATGATTGAGCAAAATAATATAGAACAGTCTCTTGCCACTGGTGAATTTTATATGCTTTTAAGAAGGAAAGGTAGGAAGTGGAGGGAAGATGCATTTTTTTTAAAGATTTTATTTATTTGAGACAGAGAGAGAGAGAGAGATCACCAAGGGGTGGGAAGGGGCAGAGGGAGACGGAGAAGCAGACTCCCTGCTGAGCAAGGAGCCCAATGCGGGGCTTGATCCCAGGACCCTGAGATCCTGACGAGCTGAAGGCAGAGGCTTAACCCACTGAGCCACCCAGGTGCCCCAGGAAGCTGCATTTTTAAGAAGCTGGCCTCACTTTCCGTCAGATGGGTGATATGAACTACTATCCTCAAAAGTTACTTTCTTCTATCTTTAATAACCTGTAAATATTACATGTGCTTTGTAGAATATTAGAAAATATAGGCAAGTAAAAGTAAAGAACAAAATAAATCATTGCATTCCTACCACTCAGAGATCATCACTGTAGCATTCTGTGGATCTTTCCATATATCTTGTATGCATATATGTATATGAGTATTTGTGAATATTTATTTTTAATTAATCAAAATATTAATACTCTTATACCAACTATCATGTAATCTGTTTTTTTTCAACCAGTGATTTCCTTTCTATTTAGGTAACATTTCATGTCAAGTCCATGTTCATATTTCCCCAAATGACCCAGGATTTTTCTGTACATTTGGTTTTTTCAAACCAATACCATTATATTTGGTTATTATCCCTTAAGTCCCTTTTAATTTAACATAGTCCTTTTTTTATGACCCTGGCTTGTTAAAAAATGCAGTTTCATTGTAAAATGTCACAATCCAATCTTTGAATGAGGATTTCAAGCCTGATCACAATAAAGTTTGCTGTAGCATTACAGGAACCTCCCTCATTAGACCCTCTGCAAGACTGGTAACAAATATTATTGATACTAATGAAAGATATTCCTAATTTCAAATAGCTATAAATTTTAATGAAATGATTTTGTTCTTTGTGGAACTAGAGGCAGTGAAATAGAAAACTATTTTCAAACAAAGGGTTCAGAATTATATTCACATATTTATATGTGCAAAACATATAATATATAATTATGAAATATAAATCCTACCAACATATTGTCCGTGTTGAGAACAACCACCAGAACTCTGCAGGGAATACATGCTTCTTTCAAAGTTAAGTTTTACCATCTGTTAAAATGTTTTCCTGTGCATTTTGTGATTGGCCTTTTTAAAGTTTTCTCTTAAAGACAAAGATTTTCTTTGTGTAGATTCTTCCCAGTTGTACTTCTCAGTGGAAAACCTGTATAGCCTACATTTTTTTACTTGTATCCACTACACAATGAATAGCAAATGGCAGGTAGGTCAACTAACATTATCAATGCTTTAATACAATTATGCTTGGTTCCTATAATCTTTCTATCTTACCAGTTGCTTTCACCATTTGCCAAGAAAACAGGTATTTATTGAATGCTCACTTTATACCTGACTACCCATGCATTGTGGTGGAGAACTTGAGCTCTGGAGTCAGAACATCCTTTTTTTAAATCCTTTTTCTACAGTGTAACCTTGGGCAAATTAAAGAACCACTTTGTATCTCATTTTTCTTGATTGTAAAATTAGAATAAAACAGTCTCTATTTCATAGAATTGTTGTGGGGATTGGGTGAGATACCCATGTCAACCGTGTAGAATAGCGCCTAGCACATGGTAAGTGCTAAATAAATCTTAGAGTACATTTGTTTTAAAAACTGAGTTTTACAAATAGGATCTGAAGGTGCTGCATTGAAACATGTTCCTTGATGCTCACCCTTTACTAAAAGAAAAAAGCAAAGTAAAATATTTATTTGGGGAAAAGTATTTATAAAGCTGCAGGACACACCTATCCTTCTTACCCCACTTACATACACACACACACACACACACACACAGTGTGCTTTTTGCCCACAAGCTCGCCATTCTGCCCTCAGACCTACCACTATCAGGGAGGAGGAAAACCTCCCAAGCCAGGAGGCACATGTGATCTACTTAGCAGGGAGGTAAGGTAAAATAAATCCAAAGACTTCTTGTTTCTTCCCAAACTCACCACAGTACAAGAAAATCATTCCAGCCCAGTTTAGGTTGTCCCCAGCCTTCTGGAAAGTGCAGATATAAGTCATCCCTGAACAATTAGAATTTGATCTGCTTCTCAAGACCTTTTATGAAGGTCTATTTTGAGATTCAGTTCAATTCAGTTGGACAAATATTTGAATATTTATTATAAGAAGACACATTGCTAGGGCCAAGGTGAATGAAAAGACTAAGAAATTATCCTTGACCTCAAAGATCCTGGGGCTTCAAGATACAGATGTAGAGAGCAGACATATATGCTGAAAAGACATAAGCAAGGAGTTATGTATAGGTTTTATTTTCTGAAGCAGAGAGAGAAGGTGGGTTCTTCTTAGTGGAAAGCATGGAGGAAGCACATTCCAAGATAAAATCATAAAAGACATGATGGCACAGGGGTTTAAAAATAGAATACAGTGTGGTGGGGAATAGTGGTATGTCTGCAGCACTGGGTTTTGATTTAAAAAAAAAGCCTAGAAATATAAATTGGGACCAAATCACAAAGGGCACAGAATCCTTGCAAAGAAACTTGAACTGTGTGTTTTAGGCCATGAGAGCCACTGTAGGTTGGCTTAAGATGAGAAGAGTCATGATACAGATCAACTTAAACATACAGGCATGCCTCAGAGGTATTGTGGGTTCAGTTCAAGACCACCTCAATAAACCAAATATCACAATAAAGCAAGTCAAATGAATTTTTTGTTTTCCCAGTGCCTGTAAAAGTTATATTTATACTGTACTGTGGTCTCTTAAGTGTGCAATAGCATTATGTCTAAAAACATGTATATGCCTTAATTAAAAAATAATACTAAAAATGCTACCTATCATCTGAGCTTCCAGCGAGTCGTAATCTTTTTGCTGGTGGAGGGTCTTGCCTCGATGTTGATGGCTACTGACTGATCAGGTTGTTGAAAGTCAGAGTGGTTGTGACAATCACTTAAAGTAAAACAACAATGACGTTTGCCGTATCAATTGACTTCTTTTCACAAATGATTTCTCTGTAGCATGTGATGCTGTTTGATAGCATTTTACATATTCTATATATTTTGGATACCATATATTTTAATATTTATATGTTATATATTTTGGACATTAACCCATTATTGGTTAAATTCTTTGCAAATATTTTCTTCCACTCACTATATTGCCCTTTTTTTTTCTTGATGGTTTCCTTCACTGTGCAAAAAAGCTCTTTAGTTTGATGTTTGATTGTTGATTTTTGCTTCTGTTGCCCTTGCCTGAGGAGACAGATCCAAAAAAATATTGCTAAGACTAATGTCCAAGAGTTTACTGCCTATGTTTTCTTCTAGGAGTTTTATGGTTTTAGGTTTTACATTTAAGCCTTTAATCCATTTTGAGTTTATTTTTGTATATGGTGTAAAAAAGCGGTCCAATTTCATTCTTTTGCATATAGCTATTTTCCCAGTACTATTTATTGAAGAGACTGTCTTTGCCCCATTGTATTTTCTTGTCTCCTTTGTCATAGATTAATTGACCATATAAGCATGGGTTTATTTCTGGGTTCTCTATTCTGTTCTCTTGATCTGTGTGTCTGTTTTTGTGCCAGGACCATACTATTTTGATGACTGTAGCTTTGTAATACAGTTTGAAATCTGAGATTGTAATACCTCCAGTTTTGTTCTTCTGTATCAAGACTGTTTTGACTATACAGGGTCTTTTGTGATTCTATACAAATTTTAGGGTGGTTTTAGTTCTGTGCAAAATGTTGTTGGTATTTTGATAGGGATTGCATTCAATATGTAGATTGCTTTGAATGGTATGGACATTTTTATGCTATTAATTCTTCTAATCCATGAACATGGTATATCTTTCCATTTATTTGTGTCATCTTCAATTTCTTTTATCAGTGTCTTAGAAGTTTCAGAGTACAGGTCTTTCACCTGCTTGGTTAAATTTATTCTTAGGTATTTTATTCTTTTTGCTGCAATATAATTGTAAATGAGATTGTTTTCTCAAATTCTCTTTCTGCTAATTTGTTATATTTGTATTGAAACACAACAGATTTCTTTTTTTTTTTTAGCTGTAGCTTTTTTTTTAAAGATTTTATTTATTTATTTATTTGATAGAGCGAGAACAAGCAGGGTGAAGGGCAGAGGCAGCTCCCCTTGCTGACTGGGGAGCCTGATGTGGGGCTCAATCCCAGGACCCTGAGATCATGACCTGAGCAGAAGGCAGATGCTTAACTGACTGAGTCACCTAGGCACCCCTAGATTTCCATATATACATTTTGTATCCTGCAAATTTCCTGAGTTTATTTACTAGTTCTAATAGTTTTTTAATGGAGTCTTTAGGGTTTTTCTATATATGGTATCATGTTATCTAAAAATAGTGAGTTTTACTTTTTTCTTACCATTTTGGATGCCTTTTATTTCTCTGTCTTGTCTGATTGCTATGGTTAGGATTTCCAGTATTATGTTGAAAAAAAGTGGTGAGCGTAGACATCCTTTTCTTGTTCCTGATCTTAGGGGGAAAGTTTTCAGCTTTTCACTATTGAGTATGATACTGAGTTTGTTATATATGTCCTCTGTCGTGTTGAGTTATGTTCCCTCTATACTCACTTTGCTGGGGTTTTTATCATGAATGGATGATGAATTTTGTCAAATGCTTTTGAACGATACACTTTAAAATGTTTAAGATGTTACATTTTATGCTATGTGTTCTTAACCCAAGTAAACATATTTTAATTAAAAAAAAAACCTATAGAAAGGGCTCTGTGGTCCAATATGCTTTTGAAACATGCATACTTCTGATTTCATTTTGGTGACTTAACAGTTCACAAAGACTCTGAGAAGTTCTGCAATAAAGGAACCCATATAACTTTGTTTAGAGCTAAATTTCTAAAATAGTAGTACACACTAGTTTTTGTCAAAACAATATTTGGAAATCCTTGTCTAGACTATGTGACTAGAAAATGGTGACTGATTTGTTTTTTATTTCTTGAATGGAATAACATGAAATTCATAAAACAATGTTTTTTTGCTATCAATTTTTAGCCTTTTATTTTTGAGAAAGACTTCCAACAGATATTGTCACTCACATTAGTCTATTTAAGAAGTAATTTTCTTCTTGCCTCAGTGTAGCATGTCTTGAACCTGTGTTTACTGAGCTTAGAGAAATTGGAGTGGTAGCATTTGTTTATTATTAAAAACACTTATTAGAGGGTTTTCCAAGCATTTTTCTTTTCTTTTCTTTTTTTAAGATTTTGTTTTTTTATTTGCCAGAGAGAGAGAGAGAGAGAGAGAGAGCACAAGCAGGAGGAGTGGCAGGCAGAAGGAGAGGGAGAAGCAGGCTCCCTGCCTGAGTGCAATGAGGGACTTGATCCCAGGACCCAGGGATCATGACCTGAGCTGAAGGCAGCTGCTTAACAAACTGAGCCACCTAGGCATCCCATCTTCCAAGCATTTTTCATTGACAAATGTCTAGCTACTTCCATCTGAAATGGGCAAGCCCGGGGCCCTTGGGTAGTTCAGTCAGTTGTGTCTGCCTTCAGCTCAGGTCATGGTCTCAGGGTTCTGGGATCGAGCCCTGCATTGGGCTCCCTGCTCAGTGAGGAGTCTGCTTCTCCCTCTCCTTCTGCCCCTCCCCTCCCCTACTTGTGCTCTCTCTCTCTCTCTCTCAAATAAATAAAATCTTAATAAATAAATAAATAAAATGGGCATTCCCAAAGGAGCCTCTTCTCAATGATTATCATGGAAAAATTAAACAAATGAAAAATCCCATCAAAGATTTTCCAACTTGGAGATACCACACAAGAGATATAAAATAGCAAATTAATGTGACAAAACTGTTCTGGCGAAAGGATTGGGAAACTAGATTTCAGATGATGTTGACTGTTGATACTGCTCCTGATTTTTGTCACCCATTAGGAATTAAAAGACCTAAATGTTGGAGGAAATGGGAATATGACTTCTTAAAGCCTGATATGAATTCTTAGCCTCCCTCTTCTTTTTATTGTTAAATGAAAAAAAGAAAAAGGAAATGTTTTAGAAGAATTCTTTTCACTAAAATCTCATTATTAGGTAAATTAGAAACAAATATACTCCATAGGAGCACACATCTGGGCAATTGCTACTTTAAGGCAGGCAGGGGCCATTTAATGAATTACTGTTGATCTGTGTTAAACAGTTCATTGTGGTACTGGTCTCTACAGAATATAATTTCTTACAGGTGATTTTATTCATTTATTCACTCATTCAGTAAATATTCATCAAGTATTTTCCGTGTGCCAGGCACTGTGCTCGGCCATAGGCATAAAGTGGTGAACAAATCCAGTGTGGTCTCTGTTCTCCTGCAGCCTACAATTAGGAGGAGAGGACAAATATTAATCAAATAATCACACGAATCAGTGAATGGTTATGAACATAATGATGTGGTTTAAAGAAAGGACTGCTGTCCTATAAGAGAATTAACAAAACGTAATAGGTCGAGGAGGGCTTCACTGAGGAAATGACGCAAGTGGAATCTGAAGGATGACCAGCAATTAGCCAGATGCTGAGCGAAAGGGAAAAGCTTTAGAGACATACAAACATCTTATGAAAAGGAGTAGGGACTGGTCCATGTTGAACCCCGTCCCTTGGGGAATAATTACTGAAATCTCCAGAGCTTTCTTTATATTTTGCATTGAGGAAAGAGTAGAAGAATAAGCATAAAAATATTAAATGTGAGTGCTTTGTATATATATTGTTACCTTTCTGTTTGTATTCTGCCCCCCCTTTTTTTAACAATGAAGATATAATACTTTTAAAGTTAGGAAGTTATAAAAATCCCCATGAATCAGAAAGGACTTTATTAGATTGAAAGTTTTATAGGAACCCTTTTATGAGGCTCCATTATTTTAATAAAACTCCTGATTCATTGAGAAATTATTTCATCTTCGACAGAATTACCTAGCATGGGAAGACGTTTGGTCTGCGGGATTCTGGGGCTTCAGTCACCAGGGGTTCCTGGAAGTCATAGCTCCTGAATGAATGAAGAGCCAAGATCATGGATGTTGGGGGTTCTTGGAGTTTGCTTTTTTTTGGTCTTTTGTCCTCTTTTCTCCACTGCTCCACTCACTTGGACACAGAAAGTCTTAATGAGGCATGGAGTTCTCCAGAGAGAAAATGGCAGCAGGGTGGAGGTGAAGGCACTTTTGCTCATCTTGGTCCATCACTGGCCTGTGGTTTACCTTTTTCCTTGTTCTTGTATCATGCATGTCCCTGGCGTGAGGCTCCCATGCAACAGGGATATATGGTGTCCTCTGAGTGCTACTTACAAATAGGTTCTCTCCATGAGTTCTGTCCTTTCATCTTAAATCTCTCTTTTAGGAAGACTTGGATAAATATCTAAAGGCTACCAATGAAAGAGCCTTACCAAGTTCCAGGAACTCCTTGGTGTGTTGCTACACAGTCAGTTCTCAACTATTAGTCTTATCTCTAATGCACAAAAAGTCTACGGCCATACCACCCTGAAAGCGCCCGATCTCATCTAATGCACAAATAAAGTGCCCCCGGGTGTAGCAAGAATGTCTTGGGGAGATAGTGAGTGCTGACTGGAGGCAGGTGGTACTAGGACAACACTGTCCCAGAACCACATTAGGGGGCAGTAATCTGGTTAAAATAGTCTTTTGTGGGGCAACTGGGTGGCAGAGTCCATTAAGCATCCGACTCTTGGTTTCAGCTCCGGTTGTGACCTCAGGGTTGTGAAATTGAGCCCCATGTCAGGCTCCAGGCTCAGCGTGGAGTCTGCTTAGAGTTTCTCTCTCCCTCTGTCTCTCTCCCTCTGCCCTCTATCTCTCCCCCCACACTCACACGTGTGTGCACTCTCTCTCTCAAGCAAATAAATCTAAAAAAATAAAAATAGTTTTTTGAGAGCTGTGCAGAAAACTGGTGAAGCCACATGTTGGTGCTATAATGGAAAATTTCCCTGCACCGTGGAGAACCAGTCCCAAGCAAACCTGCCTTGACTAGAGTCTGCAGTGTGCTGGGGTTGGTAAGGCTGGGGTTGCCCGTTGGCTCCAGCTCACATGGTGAAAGGCCTTCATGCTGGAAGAAATCTCCAAGAGCCCACAGGATCCTTATCTGAAAGCAGAGAAAAGAATGGGCTCCATTTACCTAAATCTAGTCATCGTGTGTTCTTCACAGTAAGCACTAACATATTAGCACTAACAGTTTTCATTAAGGAATTATTATTTTCCTCAGGCATGTAACTGTCTGATGGCCACTCTGAGGGATCCCCAAGGGGTTCTTACGTTTGCTAGCTCTTCAGCACCCCAGAACTACCAGGAGATGTTGAGGGGACATACAGGGCACTTCTTCCACTGGTACCAATATTAAACAACCCCAAGAAGGAAATGCATTCAGTTCCCAGACTCTGTGTGTCAGCCAAACCTGCACAATTTTCGAGCTCTCTCTGCCCTAGCATCTGTTTTCTACCCCGAAATTTCACAGTTGTGCTGTGCCTACTATACACCACACACATAATAACACTTTCTGTTTGTGTAGCAGTTTATGATTTTCTAGAACTTTCTTGTTGATCATCTCATCTGTTCCTCAGAGTTAATCTGTAAGGTTAGGTTTCATTGTCTTTATATGCAGAACAGAAAGTGGAAATTTTAGGATGAAGTTTATTGTTTGAATGGTATTTACTCATCACAGTTTTATACCAAACAACATTTTGAAGCATTCCATCATGTATACAAGTTTGGAGACAAGAAAGTACCGCATAGTAGGTAAATCAAGGCCTTTGAAGAAAATAGACTCGAATGTGAATCAGTGCCATGAGAACTTGATTAATCATTTAACCTCTCTGAGCCTCTCTCTTCCACTATAAAATAGGAAACATGATTTTACCTCACAGAATTGTTGTGAGGATTAAATGAGATTCCATATGCAAGTCATCTAATTCAGTACCTGATGTATAGCAGGTGCTCAACGAATGTCACCCCCCTGATTACTAAAAGGCATAAAGTGGAATGGTACTCAGATTAACACCTAATTGTGAGTAGCCTAATGGTGAGATAGCCCTGCCCACCTACAGATGAAAAGTCACAGAGAAAATGCCCTTCCATGAAATGGAAAATATATTTGGAATAGAAAAGAAAAGAAATGACTTTATTTGGACAATTGGAGTGGACTATCCTCAGAATATTTCAAGGATGTCTGATTTTAAGACTTTGACATTATTTATGCCCAGTTGGCAAGTTGAGAGTTGCCTCTTTGTGCCACTTTCCATTGTATGCTGTTTTGAGACACCTCATTAGAAAGTTAAGTGTCTGAAAAATAAAACAAATTATGGAACATGTCCTACTATTGTTGTACACATAGAGCATCCCAGAACTGAAATTATGGCCAGAACAAGGAACTTGGTATGCAAACAAGCCAACAGTAATGAGATCTTGAATAACCTGTGGGCAAAATCAGGAATTTATATAGGTTGGTATTTGTGCTGGCATTTACACTAGAGTGGCTGAAGGTGGGGTGTTGGGAATTCTGATTCATTTAGAAGAGTGTGAGACTTATCTGCTCATGAAATAAAGCACCAGGTCTGGCCTTTGAAGGAACGACTTGTCAGGGAACCCTGGGATGAAGGAAGGAAACCAGTTTTGAGTCTCATTTCTGCCCCTGGTCAGTCACGTCACTTGTCTTATTAGGCAACATGATTCTCATCTATTAAATGCTGGTTTATTCTCACACAGACATTCTACATGTACATGAATAAGGCCTTGAATAAGGACATAGAAGGCTCTCCACGATCAGGCTCTACTTGTCACTCCTGCCTCATCTTTCACTTTCCCTCACCCTAGGCCCCAGCCACACAAAATTACCCGTAGGGCTCCAACACACCTGGATCCATAAAAATGGCAATTCGGAAACCAGAGACCCAATTTGGTTAATTTTTTGGAGATCACTGGTACAGGAAGGAGACTCCTTGTTCTCTGAGGGAAAAGTTCTGAGATTTGGTCACTTGTGCTTCCTTTTATAAAGCATAGATGCCATCAGTCCAGAGCAGTGGGAACAGGACCTGAGAACTCTTATGGCTACAAAAGGAGATGGAAAAAGAGATATGGTTGGAGACTGGGAGCTGGTGAGGGATGTAGTGTGTTCATGGCAATATTTTGAAAGAGACGATTGTTATGCATAATGGGAAGTTGAAATTTTTAAATGTCTCCTAAATACAAGAAATAATGGCACCCCACTTCAGGCTCTTTTTTTTTTTTGTAATAAGAATACATATATAGGGGCACCTGGGTGGCTCAGTCATTAAGTGTCTGCCTTCGGCTCAGGTCATGATCCCACGGTCCTGGGATCAAGCCCCACATCGGGGGTCCCTGCTCAGCGGGAAGCCTGCTTCTCCCTCTCCCACTCCCCCTACTTGTGTTCTCTCTCTCGCTGTCTCTCTCTCTGTCAAATAAATAAATAAAATCTTTAAAAAATAAAGAAAAAAATATATATCTTTTAGAAAGGAGATAAGCTCGAGCACTAAGTGCTTGAACTTGCAGTCTGTGTGGTAGCAGCTGTTATGCCCTGCACACATTTGCCACAGTGCACCCATCGAACCCTCCCACTCCATGAACATTGGCTGCTGTGGGCTCACATGTGTAACTTTTGTTGGAGAGTTGCCTGTATTGGAGGGTCATTGTCCTATCTGAATGGTTACACACTTTCCTCCCTCCAGAGGGGGCCTGCAACAGACGAGTTGTACCAGGGGTACAAAAGCCCAGCTCCTTTTCCTCAAGGTGAAAGAACTCTGTTGTGCATCTATTTTCACTCTAGAGCCCTCCAGGGGATGTTCGCTGAGGTGAGATTTCAGTGGAATCAGATCTTTGCTTTATCCTTCCCCTGGTATCTCCCTCTTCCCTCACTTCCTTACAAGTTTGTCTCTTGAGAACACTGCCTCATAAATCACTTGCAAAATTGATTGGCTCAGGCTCTGCTTCCCAGGACCCAATCTAAGCCACATGGGTGGCCTGGAAGTCCTCTTGTGGATCCAGACCTTCCTGACTCAGGGGTTCCTGAGGGTTGCTGCCAGTCGTGTATTTGCCCAGATGGGGCCTCTTGCAAGCCACTCACCCTGAATAGATGTCCCATCGGTGGGGTAGTTAGCAAAACTCTTCTTGAAGTTGGGTCTGTCCTTTGAGACTCTCATGTCTTTACACTCTGTGACTCTCTTCCTGCTTTGCTGTGTGTAGTAGGTGGCATGAGTCTGTCATCGGCCATATCTGGGACTAAAAGAAGATATTGACTTTCTGGGGTTTGTTTTTCTTGTTCCTTCTCCCTGCCACCTCCTTGCACCCTAAAACAACAGTTGCTTGCATCCCATGAACATTGAACAGATCTAGAACCCAAAAGGCAGCTGACAAGTTGCCCAGTGTACACATGCCACCTTTTCCCATTCCAGGTGTTCTGCCTCTTGATTGGCAGCTCATGGGTGGGCTGTTGGTCCAGTCTGAGGAGAAAATTTGGGAAAATACACTCAGCAAAGTTTTTTATAATGCCAAGGCTCCATCTGGGTTTTAGTTTGTTGGACATTGTTTATTGTCCACCCATATGGAAATGAACATGGGATTATAGGAAGTCTGTTGGATGTCCTTCATGCCCTGATGATATGGGCATATGTGGAACCACATGGATGCTCTCAAGCTTGGTTTTGTAAAGAGTCTGAAGTGATTGCAGAATTGAGGTACAGACTCCAAAATAGAAGGAAGTCATTAAATTCTGTACAAACATGCTCACTGCGATCACAACAAAGGTTTGAGGCCACTTTACCAACTGATCAAAGGGTAGGAACAAGTCATTTGTTCTCACTCTTACTCCTGATTTGTTTTGCAAATTGATTCCATTCTCTCAGATGCCCTTCTTGTCCTAAAGTAGGATAGAAAACAATCTCCAGCTAGTAGTGATGCCTAATTAAGTCTTGATAAACTGGTTTGGGGTGCTGAGATTAAATGAGAAATGTATAAATCAATATGACTACCACTGTAATTCATCATTTTATAAATTTCATGTTCAGTTGTAATTTCCCTTCCTTAACCAAAGGGCAAGGTTTTTTTTTTATTTTTTATTTTTTTTAAATTTTTAAATTAACAATGTATTATTTGTTTCAGGGGTACAGGTCTGTGATTCATCAGTCTTACACAATTCACAGCGCTCACCATAGCACATACCCTCCCCAGTGTTTTTCACCCAGACACCCCACCCCTCCCACTCCCCTCCACTCCAGCAACCCTCAGTTTGTGTCCTGAGATTAAGAGTCTCTTATGGTTTGTCTCCCCCTCTGGTTCCGTCTTGTTTCATTTTTCCCTCCCTTTCCCTATAATCCTCTGCCTTGTTTCTTAAATTCCACGTATCAGTGAGATCATATGATAATTATCTTTCTCTGGTTGACTTATTTTGCTTAGCATAATACCCTCTCGTTCCATCCACGTTGTTGCAAATAGGAAGATTTCAATTTTTGATGCCTGCATAATATTCCATTGTGTATATATACCACATCTTTTTTATCCATTCATCTGTTGATGGACATCTAGGCTCTTTCCATAGTTTGGCTATTGTGGACATTGCTGCTATAAACGTTGGGTGTACATACCCCTTCGGGTCACTATATTTGTATCTTTGGGGTAAATACCCAGTAGTGCAATTGCTGGATCGTATGGTAGCTCTGTTTTCAACTTTTTGAGGAACCTCCATACTGTTTTCCAGAGTGGCTGCACCAGCTTGCCTTCCCACCAACAGTGTAGGAGGGCAAGGTTTTATAACTGATGATCCACAGACTTTTAAAACTACAGAGTAATTTTTACTATTTGTCTCAAGACAAAAAGGTATATCATGTAAAAGAGATATGAAAGTAAACACGTGGGTGAGATACTCTTGGCACATTTTGAAATATTTGTCATTCTTCCAAGTAACTTAGTAAGAATTCTTAAACTTGTATTTTAGACATGTAGTCATCTTACATAAGATATTGATTTAAGTAAATGAGCAGAGTTGGCTTATGTAGCAACTGATATGTCTTTATAGTATCCTTGAGATTTTCAGTTCTTTCAATCAGAATAGGCCTGGAAATTACATTTTTTAATCCCTTTCCCTTCCTTTTCAATGATTTGGGGCTCTTACATCCTTTCTCTAATAAGATAATTCACCTGGCTGTGCTGTGGCTATGTTCTGCTTCTTCCCCCATCACATTTTAATGGTACCTCTAGCTCTGAGAGATTGAGGGAAGCAAGACTGAGTGGACAGGCATATCTCAATGTACAGAGGGCCTCAAAGCACACTCCCCACCTTACTCACCCAACCCTCACATAGAGTCACCTTCCATCTCCTTCCCTCCTTCACTTTATCTCTCAGAGCATGGGTATTCCTGGACCAAAGTGTTGGGGATGGAGCATCATGGGGAGTAGGGAAGGAGGAACAGTAAAAACTCTAAGGCGCACAAGAAGTGACTCCTGTTGGTCTCATTGTTTTCTTGATTTTATTTTATTTTTTGGGACTTAACCCTCTTCAAGTCTCTCTTCTCTCTGAAGGCGGGTGAGGTGAAGGATTTAAGGTACCTCATACATAGTAGGAAGTATTCACCACAGGTGAAAATGAGGGGATAAACTAAGGAATGAAGGCCTGATGAGGCCTTTCCTTTTAAACATATTATTCATAGTTTTAATAGGCAATTTATTCATGTGATTTGAACATCATGAGGTCTATAAAAATACACAGTGAAACCTCTTTCTCCCTTTTTTTATTCTCATTGTCTCAGTTCCTAAGCGTGATGTTGACTTTTGCACTGAGAAAAATACATTTTATCATGCAAAGGCAGTATCTCTTAATTCTCATTTTATGATGTATTCTTCAAAAACTTTTCTCTAATGATGATGATCATATGTTTTTATTTTCTTGGAAATACTGGTGGTGAATTATATTAATATGATTCTAAATATTGGACCATCTTTTGGTCATTATTCCTTAATGTACTAGTGATTCCATTTGCTAGTGTTTTACTTAGGATTTTCACATTGATATCCATGAGTGTTGTTGACCTGTAGTTTGGGAATGTGTTTTGTGAACTCTTCATCATCTTTTTGTATTAATATTATGATTACTACATGAAAAGAATTTGTACATGTTTCTTTTAATTGTTTTTTTTTTCTTCTGGAGCAGTTTAAATAACAGTATAATTATATTGCTTTTAAGGATTTGGTAAAGGGGTGCCTGGGTGGCTCAGTCATTAAGCGTCTGCCTTCGGCTCAGGTCATGGTCCCAGGGTCCTGGGATCGAGCCCCGCATCGGGCTCCCTGCTCAGCAGGAAGCCTGCTTCTCCCTCTCCCACTCCCCCTGCTTGTGTTCCCTTTCTCGCTGTCTCTTTCTCTGTCAAATAAATAAATAAAATCTTAAAAAAAAAAAAGATTTGGTAAAATTTTCCTGGTAAAAGCAAATCTTTTTAGGGGTTGGTGGCGGGGGAGAGGGGAGATCCCTTAATAGCTTCCTCTGTTTCATCTATGGAAACTAGATACTTTAGATTTTCTATCACTTTTTTTTTTTAATTGAAAGCAGGAAGGGGCAAGGATAGTTTTGCATGCAGCTGGGATTCACAAACCTGAGGCTCTCTTCTTTTTGGCTGCCATCAAGACAGGCTGCTTCCTGCAAATATGGCTTGTCTTCATGATTCGTCATGTAATTCATTCTCCTTTGCTTCTCTGAACCAAACCAGGTCACCTCCCTCCTAATTCCATCCCCACTGTTGCAGGTGAGGTCCCCTTGGAATGGACCTCTTTACTTCAGAGAGTGTATTTTCGCCATTACTTTGCGAGACCTTCCCACAGCTGTGTTCTTGCCATAGTAATCTCTGTTTGGCTTCTCTCCAGTATTCTCCATGAAACTCCTGAGTGAACTTGATTGCTTTTGGCAACCCTTAACAAATATTTCAGAGTTTCTTCTGGTTTTGCCAGAAATTGAGTGTGCTTTTGGATCATTTTCAAGAGGAGAAAGGGAGAATGCTGAATTATGCAGCTATGTTCATACCAAAATTCTTTGTTGCTCTTTAGGGAGCAATGCTATTCCCACTGGCTCATTTTTTCTTGGAGAGTGGTAAGGTCTTTGATATAAAAGGGCCAGGAAAGCGGTCATACTGCTTTACATTTGGTCCACTTGAGTTTGGGATCCTGGGATATTTCTCTTCACCGTAGGGTTATGATTTCATAATTTCTCACATTTCCAGAGCCGGACTAAGAATTTGGAAGGTCCAGGACCTGAATTATAACTACCCTTTCAACCCCCCCGGGTGGGATATCAGATGGTCAAAGGATGAAAGGAAGTTTGGCTGACCATAAATGGAGGTCCTACTGATCAGGCAACGTAGGGCATCTAGACATATGGCAACAGACTGAAGGCATAGTTCAGGTAGGAATGTGGTGTCCTGAACCTTGGCTGCAATGACACAGCGTGTTGAGAGCCCACAGCATACAACAAAGTTCTAGACAGCCAGCAAAGTCTGTCAACACTTAGTGGGATCCAGACTCCACCACTGAGAGTGAGTGGAATGTGGTAAAAGGCAGGTTCCAAGTTCTTGGGAGTCTGGGGTTTTAGGCAAAGAGAACATGGTTGTGTAACCATGAATGGCTTCATGAGCATGCAACCAATGCTCAGATGATCTACAGCTCTACTGTCACTGTCTTGAAATACTTAATGCTTTTTGAACAAGAAGCTCTGGATTTTCTGCAAATTCTATAGCAGGTGTTTTGTATAAGTCAGGATAGATCCCTGGGAATTCCTGTTTATTCTTTACATTTCAGCTCAAACACTCAAATATATCCTCTCTTACCTTTGTGGCCTCTGGTGTGTCATCTAGTGTACTGCTGTAAATATTTAATTAGTGTAATGGTCACCAGAAGGGGAGCTTAAGGTTCGAATAATTGACCTTGGGCTCTTTCAGTTCCCATTTGTCAAGAGTAAGAGGGAATTCAGAACCTGAGGTGAGAATAAAAGCACAGGTTACTCAACTCTAGGCGTCAAGAAGTATGGGCACAGGGAGCTGGGCTATGGAAGACCTTAGGTGGGTGATGTAGTGTAGTACCATGAATGTGGTACCATAGTACCTTGACTGAGCCCCTCCTACGCACTCCCGAAATCCAGGTAGGTATGACCTCACAGTTCACTGGAATAATGTGGGGACCAGGAATTGTTGTGGAGGGTCAGTTCACCCTTACGTGCCTTTTGGCTGGGTCAAAACAGCTCTGCAGCTAGCAGCCTCTTTACTGCTGTCACCCTAGGCTTTTTCAATTCCTCCCACCCCTTCACTCTGTGGTCCACTGTAGGCTTACTGTGGGCTTATCTGAAGAGGCTTATATGTGCCAGTGTAGGGGCTGAAGAGGGGCTTGTACCAGGAGCTGTGTGTCTACCTCATCATCAAGCCATTATTAGGCCATTTTGTGGCTAATTTTCAGACACTTTCTATAGTTTTATCATAAGTCACTCTTTTAACCTTCCTAGTAATCCACATTTTTTTCCTTTAGAAACTAGATTTTTCTCGATTAACCCTCTTTTCCTATTACTTTACTAAATAAGATGAAAATAATCCACAAATGAGTGACCAACATTCCCTCATCCTTTTAGGTACTTCCCTCTCATGTCTATGCTACCAGGTGACTTTTACATGGAAGTCGCCCACATCACTCCGGGTAGAGTGATACCTCATTCTAATTCATAAGAGATGTACACATAAATAATGCTCCTTCTCCAGAGGAACCAGAGGGTATAACAAATATATGGGGACATTAATTCTTCTTGACCTGTGACAGGATATCTGAAAATCAGCCCCTGGGTACTCAGACCCAAGAACTATCTCTGATCACATTAGGCAGCCCTGAAACACACACACACACACACACACACACACACACACACACACACACACACCCCGAGCTCTCCACCGGGTACACAGAAAACCACAAAATGGCCTGTAGGTCTAAAGCTACTAAAATAAAAACTTAAATCCCCACATATCTAAGACATAATAATAATGATCAGAAAAATAAACAGGAAAAAGATGGATTTAACTGTTTTGCCAAAACTCTTGCTCTAATTCTTTTTCCAGATAGAATAATGTATAATATAAAAACTGATCCTCTTCTGACTAAATACTACTCTCTGGAATTCATTCTTTCCCCCTCCTCTCACATGCTTCTTTTTGGGGTGCCACCTCCTATTTTTAAGGCCTTCTTACGGAGTTGCATTTAAAATAGCCGCAGCCACCCATGCTTAGTCCTTTTCCTGCCTTTCCTAGGGCTAGGTGCTGGTGGCCCCTCCAGGGTCCCTGTGGAATTTACATAAGAGTTCTTTTACATACTAAGCTCATTGGAAACTCAGTGAAAGTTCCCGGAAGGATTGGTAATTAAATTCCAGGGGCCCAGGATTTACCCTTAGGAGTGCTCAGATCCAGGGAGCAGACCCCGGAGAGCAGGAGCCATAGCCTCACTTCAGCTGTGGCTCTGGAAGATGACTTAGGGTTTAGATTAGACCAGAGACTCGGATATGCAATGCTGGGGTTCCATTTCTTTTTTTTTTTTTTTAAGATTTTCTTTATTTATTTGACAGAGAGAGACACAGCGAGAGAGGCAACACAAGCAGGGGGAGTGGGAGAGGGAGAAGCAGGCTTCCCGCTGAGCAGGGAGCCCGATGCTGGGCTCGATCCCAGGACCCTGGGACCATGACCTGAGCCGAAGGCAGACACTTAACGACTGAGCCATCCAGGCGCCCCTGGGGTTCCATTTCTATCCTGACTCCAAAAATTTACCTTTTGTATCAGCAATCAGTTCCTTAGGAATCCTGGCAGTATTGAACTTCCCCACAGAACAGTTGGGGGAAATGGGATGGAAAATGATCCCTTTTATTCAAGCTTTAGAGGATTTTTCATGAGTGCCTACGCGTCTCCGCTTGTAGATCAGGACATATTCCTGCTGAAGTTGCATGTTCGTATTCCTTTCTGGATATTTTCATTTAGTGTTACAAGTAAGGAGATGACCCTATCAAGCTTGGCAAAATAACAAGAACAATTCCATTTAAAAAAAACAAAAACAAAAACAAGTTATAGATGGAGTGGGAGGAGCTAGACATAAAAACATCAGCCCACATCTTGCCTCAGGGTGGGCAGGGAGATATCAGGGTACTACCAGAACCCTGCAGGAGAGTAAAACAGATCACAGTAGATGAGGGCTGATTGACCAACCATGCAGGGTTCTCCTACCGTCCCCTTTGCACTGACAGTGCTAAGCAATGTGGGGGTGGAAGCATGGAGGCATGAAATAAACAAAAGTATAGAATTATAATCCTTTTACACTTAAAAGTGATTTATTGTAGTGTGTGTTTATATCATCCAAATTAAGCACTCTAATATACCCCAAATAATCTAAGGTTTTCCCATCCAAATTGAAATGACCAACACCAAACACAAAATACGAATTTTCTAATCAGAAACTTCTTTCTACTTACTAATTTATGATCCTCAATTTCATTCCCATCATATTTTTAACAGACATATTCTTTTTTTTTAATTTTATTATGTTATGTTAGTCACCATACAATACATCATTAGCTCTTGATGTAGTGATCCACGATCCATTGTTTTCGTATAACACCCCCTGCTCCATGCAGTACGTGCCCTCCTTAATACCCATCACTGGGCTAACCCATCCCCCCACCCCCCTCCCCTCCAAAACCCTGTTTGTTTCTCAGAGTCCACAGACATATTCTTATTTAAAAATCACAAAAATTAGGTCTGTGTTCTCAGGAAACTGTGTGTGTGTGTCCTACCATTGGAATGTTTGTGTGGAAAATGTTAAATGGGTTTGAACGTTTCTTTCCTTTAGTATATGCTGGTTCACCAGGAGTTAACTTATTTTAAAATTATTAAAGATTTTTTTTCTGTTCTATCATAAATTCTCAACCAGTAGATTAAAAACTACAGGATTGTTTGAGTAATAATGGTATTATGAATTGGATTTTATTTTAAAATGTTGGTTTTGCATTTGATGTTTCATTAAATGATTGTTCCCCTTATTTATAGGTAAGCAAGAGGAAACAACATCAAAATTTCTATAATTGAAACAGGATAGTAATATTCTTGAAGCACTGGCCCCTTCAGCAAAGAAGAGATTGGCTTGACCCACATTATTCATTTTAGGAAGAATGTTTCAAACTGGGTATTTCTGAGATGGATCCATTCAGAGCATGCCTCAAACTAGGGTCAGACCCCAGACTATATTGAACTCACCAAAGAAAGCTATCATGAGAAGTGTATTGGGCAATAGGTCTGTATTCAGGCTTTGCCTGGCACATTCTAACTGTTCTGTTGGCTGTGTTTTCCACTTGGAACCTTGAACAATTAGCACAGAAAAGCTTAATAAATATTGTGTGTATATTAACAAATATTCAAGACGTATGTTTCAGATTCTTATGTGAATTCTATGAAAATCTATTGTGCTCACATTCATTTGTAACTACTATGTCCACTAACTAAAAAGACGTTTGACTTATGAGAGCCTCAAATTCCTTGTTTTCCAGTTTAAAATGTGTTATTTTACTCCATCTTCTGTCCTTTCCTTTCTGTCTCAGAGGAGGGTATAGATGTTCACTGTGTTCCTTCTGTTTGCATCTTTGACCCTGTTCCCTCCTGCCTCCTTGGGGCCCTTCATCCACCATCATCACTCCCTACTTTCATCCCTCCTTTTCCATCAGACCCTTCTCCTGAGTCTGTAAACAGGGACACTTCTCACTGATCCTAGAAGACTAAGCATCACAACCTTCACTTTCTCCTTCATACAGTTCTCCTTTATTCCTCACTTATTTCTCAAAGTTATTAAAATGGTAATATTTACACTGTTCCACTTCATTTTCCACATGCTCTTTAATCCCGTGTAATTAGTTGCCCTGGAGTCTAGAAGGTTCACACCAGTGACCACATTAAAACCCCTCTCGGGTGTAGGTGCTCATCCTCCTCACCGTCCCTGCAGAATCTGACCTTCTTTTTTCTTGATTTGTGCTTCACCTTGGACATAGGGCTCTCCCAGTCCTCCTCCAACTTTTTTGATTGCTCCTTCTCCATCTCTTCTTCCACCTTCACTCTTCCCACGTCACGTGTCGGTGGGATTTTTATCTTTGGCTCCTATTTTGCCTCCCTTAAAGCTCCCCACCTCTGGGATGTCACCCAGAATCGGTTTCAGTGTCTCCTCTGTGTGATGACCTCCTGATCTACCCTTCAGTGCCCATCCTCTCTCTAGAGCCCTTGTATCTTGAGAGCCAGCTGGCCTTTTTCACCACGTGTCCTCCAGACCCATTCAAAACTGAACCCACCAACCATCTCTCCTCCCGAGCCACCAGCCCTGTTGCATCCCTAGTCTGCTGACGCCACCACCATCCCAGACCTGAAGTCACTAGGATCAGCGTTGGCTGCTCCCTCTCCCTTGACCTCATTGTCTTGGCAATTTTCAGGTGCTGTTCGTTTTATTTCTGCAGCAATTCTTTTTTTTTTTTTAAGATTTTTATTTATTTATTTGACAGAGAGAGAGACCGTGAGAGAGGGAGCACAAGCAGGGGGAGTGGGAGAGGGAGAGGCAGGCTTCCCGCGGAGCCGGGAGCCCGATGCGGGGCTCGATCCCAGGACCCTGGGATCATGACCTGAGCCGAAGGCGGACGCTTAACGACTGAGCCACCCAGGTGCCCCTTCTGCAGGAATTCTTGCGGCTGTCTTTTTTGTTGTTGTTGTTGTTCCCCCCATCACTGTCCAAATTCTGCCCTCATTACTCCTGAGCTATTATAGCCATCTCCTGACTACTCTCCTCTCCTGATCTCTTACTTCTCTCCACCATCCTAGAAACCCGTGCTACCAGTAAGGAGCCAGTGGTCACAAGTGCTGTGGGGCACTTGAACTGTGGGTAGTCCCAAGTGAGATATTTAGTGGGTGTGAAATCCATACCTGATATTGAGTACTTAATTCTGAAAGAATAGTGTAAAATAGCTCATCAACAATCTTGATATTATTACATGTTGAAATGATAATATATTATGATATATTAAAATTAATTTCATCTTTTTTTGTGGTGAATAGAAAGTTTAAAATTACATATGTGGCTTTATTTCTATTAGGTAGCATTCCCACAGCACACAGTGAAGCTAATGTTTTTTTTCAACACTTTAACAGCTTCTCATTACCATAAAATGATATTGGCAGTAGAAGCAAAAACTAGCATATATTATTTTACAAAATGCTTTCACGTAAGTGCCTCCTTTAGTATTGAATCCAAATCTTTTAGTTCAACATTCCATGCCCCCAACCACTGGGTCCCAACCTGTGTTTTTCATTCATTCATTCATTCATTCATTCATGCAGCAGATATGCATTACCCACTGTATTCCTTGTTTGTACCCTCCATAGTCAACACCTTATCTGCCACATACTTCTCATCCATGCCCTTGCATTCCCAGTCCTCTGTTTATAATGCTTCCTCTACTTAGAACTCTCTTCTCCTTTTCACACGTCCATATCTTCACATCCTTCACTATCTGTAATAAAATCTTCCCTGCCAGAAAAATACTCCTCTACCTGCCCCCAATTCCCTTAACACTCTGTGCAGTATGTGCAAGTTGCTCTGCGATCCTCAGAAAAATCATGCTTGCTTGATCCCCCTCCTCTTTTAAAATCTGTAGCAAGAGGTGGAAGCCAGTATTACAGCTGGTTTCCCAACATGTCACTATTTCCTCTGTCCGTCTTGCTATCCTCTGGCATTTCTATGGTTCAAACCTCTCCTTCTCAGGGATGGCTCAACCCCTTCCTCTTCTATTCCCCACCAGCCACGCAGTCACTTCCCTGTTTGGATTTTCCCGGCCCCTTTATTTGAGGAGTGTTTCATTTCATTTTGTTGTCAGTACATGCCGTGCACTCTGTGTATGTTATTTCATTTAATCTTCATTTATTACTTCACTCTGAGACAATAAGTTAATAGTCTGAAATTGCATAGCTAGTAAATGGAGGAAACAGGATTTTTAACAAAGTCATACTCGTTCCAAAGTCTGTATTTAGACATTAGCCTGTATTCCTTCAACTTAGATGTAATTGAATCCATGCCCTTGAATATGTATCTCGTCATTACTGCTAGATGCTGAGCCCACTGAGGGCAGGAGCAGTGCAGGTAGGATATGAATACAAAACATTCCTGGAAAGGGATGGAGGGGAACCTTAGAAAAATTGTAACCTAAGTTCTTATAAGCTTTTCAGGTCTTAGGAGCTTTTCCAAATTATTTCCCAGATGTCATTTCTACTTCTTCATAATATAAAATTCAAAGCCTAAATGAAGAACAAGGTCCCTTTGTCCCTTTCGCTCAATCTGTCATTCTTCCCATAAACATATCCCAGTCTCCCTAGAACCAGATGAAATCGTCCCTTGGCCTATTTTGTGGTTAGAGACTCTGGTTGTTATAGGTGATTTACTGGGTGGCTGAAGTGCCAGGAGAGAGAGAGAGTGGAAGACTAGATTATCTGATTACCACTATCATGGTCATCAAGTATGGATTGACAAAGCAAAAAACAAAGGCATTTTTCCCCAGAGCATGTTTTGTGCATTTATAGTGTTTATTTATGTGTGAGGCATTGCTAATTGACTAGATAAAAAACTATTCTTAAGTTTCAATTCCCAAAAGTAAAATTTATTTTTGAACATTATTAATTAAAAAAAAACACATGTAATATGAAGATATATATACAGAAGATAGATATATATATAAAAGCCTTGTTCATTTATCTGATATAAAAGATTCTTCATTTTCAACCTCAAAAGGTAAAATTTCCTTTTGAACATTATTAATAAAAAAACACATGCACATAAATAATGTGAAGGTATGTATATTAAAAGTAGAATAGCGATGAAGCCAACTGGAAGCCACATGAGTAGCCTTTGTCTTCATCTGTAAGAGATGGCAGATCTGCCACTTTTAGTAAACAGCTTATGATATGCATTTTTGGGGTGAAATCGCATTTCTCTTATTCTGCTGTTACTATGGTTACCATCCTACAGGATCCCTGTGCACACTAATAAAAAAGAGAGGAAAAGAGCACAAACATACATTGCAATATTAACATCCTTCCTTAACTAAGAAACACTGGGTACAGGATGCTCTCACTGGGGTGTGGAAAGAGCTGGCCATTCTTCTTTCCAGAGGAGCCCACTGCTGGGAACCTGCCCGGAGCCTGGTCAGAAATCCCTTGGCCCGGATGTCACATTGTTGCCCACTGATTTCATCCCCAGTGCTACTGTGGAAGGCCACTGGCACCCGAAGGGGTGGTGAGGCCAAAGCCAGAGCCCCACATGGCTCCTTTTGATAACAGAGGCTGGACACCTGCGTCCCAGAGTCCTAACCTGTCATAGCCTGGCACCGATGCGATGAGAGAAGCCAGAATCCAAAGGCCCGGGTTTTAAGGAAGTCAGAAAACCTAGGTATGGGCATCGGCCAGGCATCGTTGCCCAAGGCCCAAATGATTTTTGCCAAGTTTTGTTTCATTTTGTTTTGTTTTTTAAGACAGTTTTCTCTTTGATCCTTCATTTCCTAATCTCTAACAGGAGGACAAAAAATAATACCTATCTCACAGAGTTATTGTGAAGATTCAATAGGATAACCACCATGAATGTATTTTGTGGACTCACTGTGCTGTAAAATGCAGTTTTTAATCATTGTGATTATGGCTATAACTATGACGACACAATCAACCACTATGACCATGAACTGGGAAAAAAATCCCTGTGCGTCTGTCAAACCATCTGAGGCCTTGACAGAAAAGCTCGAGGTTTCTCTTGTCACCCGCTTCTGCCCCTTGTTCTGGATATCTTGCCTTTGCCCTAGAAGACAAGTGGGCCAAGAATTTTTTCATCTGAAATGAATTTTAATCTTCATTTGTTGCATTCCCTATGCTTCACTCTCCATACATGGAAAGAATTTTTAATAAAATTTTCTTTTCCTTTGGCAATAAGAACAGTTAGAAATGCCAGCTGTTAGGATGAAAATGGGTCCACAATCAATTCTAAGCTAAAAATAGAACATTTAAGTAAATTTTTAAATGGAGAGATGCATTCATCTATTTCTCCTTTGAGGATCACTTCCAAAAATGTGCAGTGAATTTCCTCCCATGATGACAGTGGGTCTAAGGTTTGGGCATGGACGTTTCTGGGTATTATCCCTCATGGAAGCTCAAATTAAGCAAAGCATGATTGGAAGGAATTTTTACTCCAAAAGTGACGGCACAGAACATGGTTGGTAAGGCTTTTTATTCCCTTGCTTTTATTCCTGAGGGAAGTAGTGTCATCTTAACTACTTTGTGAGAAAAGAAGAATACAGGGATGAGTCAGGAGATACGGCATCCAGTCTCCACTTGGCCATCAACTTGATGGGTGATCTTGGCAAACCCACTTAACCCTGTTTTCTCTTTTGCAAAATGAATCACATATCCTCTACTTGTCTTAGCAGAGTTCTTACTATAAAAGGAAGTGATTGATGTCAATGGGCTTTGAAAAAAATTTCTTTTAGTCCTAGCCCAAACTTGCATTGTTTACACTTTTGTTAGTATTTGCTCTAAGGGAAGAAACCTGTTAAGGTTATAATGAAGCATGACTCGGTTCTTATCCTTTGAGTAACTACCTTAGTATATCACCTTGTACAGGCCCTATTGGGAAGTTTTAACACCAGCCAGTCTCAGTGGCTCCCAGGCCTTTGGAGAAAGGCCTTCAAGAAAATGAGGGAATTCTTTGTGTTTTAGTTAGCTTTCAGTGCACCAGAATTGCATCATTAATTACAGTGTTTTCCCTCCCCAACGAGGCCTGGTGACTAGTAATAAGATGAATTCGTTCAATCTGTTACGTTAATTTCTTTTTATTGGGAGGTTTAAATTGTTAAACTAATTATCTCATCCATATTTTGAAGCGAGATAATAAAACACATGCAGTTATAATTACATTTAACCCCCAAACCATACTGAACTTGGTAAATTGCTTTAGAAGATTCCATTATATTTTTAACACTGCTTTCTTAACAGTAGAAGCAAAAACACTACCAGAAATAAAATAACAGAATGAACCAACAGATTAGAAAGATGTTTTACAACTTTTATTTTTCCAAATGCAGTAAATGTGTTATCCTGTTTAAGAATTCTTAAACAGAATAATACATTGAAAGGGATTATTAATCCCTTTAACTGAGGATTGAATCGCACAGATGAGCACGGTACGTGGCTGGATAAATGTTTATATTTGTTGTGCATCATCCCTGATTAGGTGGCTGTTTCCAGGACTGATTGAGTCCAAGAAGTAGGAATGTGGGTGAATACTGGCACCTCAGAAATTCCACAGGTAATCATAAACCTCTAGTTTGAATGGTGATATAGTTCTTTTGAGAGTTGTTCTTTTCAGAGACAGGTGAGGGGGTTAGCCAGCTTCTGGAAATGTATTTCAGTAGCCTGCTGGTTTTATCAGTATCTTTGTGGCCCTTCTTATCAACTGGAGATCAATATTAGATATTTTGAAAAACAAAATAGAACTTGCTATAGCCTAGTGTGTGATTTTACAAAGTATTTCTTCCTAAATTTTGCTTTATAAAGCTAAAAATATGCTAACATTTCACCTTTATGAAGGTAGCCAAAAGATGGTTAGTGAAATTTATATGAAAGTGAAATATATATATGATATGAAATACGTATATCTCTAATCTCCACAATTTCATTATTGAGCATTTTGTGTGTTGGCGGGGGCTGAGATCTCTGTGGTTTTGTGCTATCTCTTAAATCTACCCACTGTTTCTTTCCTCATTACTGCTGGGCTCCTTGAGACTCATCCTGTCTCATCTGGACGGTTATAAACAAGGCCCTTTTGGTCCTCCTGACTTATATCTTTGCCTCTTCCACACTCTCCCCCCCGCCACAGAAGATTGTGAATTTTCTAAACACAAATCAGGTTATTCACCAGCCTGAAATCCTGAGCAAATCCCTGCCCACAGAATAGATGGTCTCTTCTGTTCATAAGTGACTGTGTGCAGTTCTTTGAACACTCCATGCTCCTTCATGTCTTCCAGCCTCCACTCCCAGGAATATCCCTACTGACTTTTTAAATGTGCTGTCATCCTTCAAGTGTCACATGTCCCCAAGATGCCCTCTCAGGCCTGCCCCACATTTCCTCTACTTCCAGGCAGCTTTACTCATTAGCTTACCAAGTATATAGTTATCATGGTATGTACACTTGTCATTTTGTATTGCAATTTTGTATTTACCTCTTGCCTCCTCATCCTTCTCATTAATATAGCCAAAGTTTATCACTGTGTCTGGCAGAAATACTCAATAAATGTTTGTTGATTGAAGGAAGAAAAAAATAAAAAAGGAAGGAATAAGCAACTTTCAAATTTCAGATACTACTCCTTGGTTAATCAGAAGTATATTTTCACAGACTCTTTACAATATAATAAGTCAATAATATATATCACTTTAATGCCACTTTTCTTTCAACAATATTTGTTCTACTAATTTAAAAGTTATTATGCAAAATGAAGCCTTCCAAACCAGTCAACTGAACTGCTCTAGTCAGTTGGGAGCAGTTAGTGTTCTATACAATTGCTAATATGATTTAAACTGAAGGCAAACATTTTTAGATTTGAAGTAAGAGCAAGTAAGATGTTAATAAAATTTGGACTCCATCTAAATAGAATATTTCGCATGCGGTTTTGTCGTGAATTGTAGAACTCAAGATCACCACTGTCCCCTAAATGTAATGGTGAGTCATACCCACAAGCCATTCACTCCTTCTCTTCTGGGAACTTGATGACTCTTTCCCAGCCCCTGATCATCTCTGAGGCCCACCATAAAACACTCCGAGTTAAAAAAAAAAATACGCTGAGTTCAGAGGTTCTGGGCCAGTTGATCTGAGGATGCCTAAGGCTTAGGTATGTTAAGAGAAATTAAAGGGAGTTCTAAAAATGATACATTTCCACTTGAAATAGGAGAAAAAGGAAATATTGTAACTCAAGAAAAATCTCAAAGAAAACCAAATATATTCTGCAGCTAGGTCTAGACTCTGCTATTGAATTAGTTGCAGCATAGTTGATTTGATGATTATTGTCCTTTCTCTTTTCTTTTCTTTTTCTGGCTGTAATAACTAGATTTATGACAGTAAATTAGATCAATTGTACTGTGCTAGGAATCAAATTAACTGAATGGAATTTCAAAATAATCAGATTGTGGCCTACTTATTGTAAATCCATTTGATCAAAGGAGTGAAACTAGATTCCTAAAGATACCTATAAGGAAAATTATTCAGTGAAAATAGACATGAATTATCAAAACTTCACATATTATTATTGAGATTTTATGGATATTACAACAATTAATTCAGTATGGTTCATGTCCACAAAAACCATAGACTTGGTATCCTAACCATAGCACATTATTTTTTGTGTTATATATGAAATGTAATAATGCAAAGCACAGTTTATTTGCTAACACTGAAACTAGTTAAAATTTGTTGTCTTTGTCTCATGGTTTGGAATTTGAAAATAAATCCCACTTTCATCTATAGAGTAGGGAAGAAGTCAGTATTTAGGGCTTCAGTTCTTTTTTTTTAAAAGATTTTATTTATTTGTCAGAGAAAGCATGGGCAAGAGAGAGAGTGAGCAAGGGTACAAGCAGGGGGAGCTACAGGCAGAGGGAGAAACAGGCTCCCCGCTGAGCAAGGAGCCTGATGTGGGACTTGATCCCAGGGCACTGGGATCATGACCTGAGCCGAAGGCAGATGCTTAACCGACTGAGGCATCCAGGCATCCCTGGGGCTTCAGTTCTTAAAAGATATAATGCTTACCACCAAATTAAGAAAAAAAAATGGTTTTATGCTCTTCTTATTTGAAGTCAAAAAGATACTCAGGAAAAGACCACAAAAAGAGTGTCTACATGTTGTCTAAGCCACTTGGCCAGTAGGTACATACAGAGCTCTTGATTCTGACAGCATGAATTATTGCTCCACGTTAAGATTACAGAAGATCATACCTGTTGTCCAGGGTGGATCTAGGATGCAGTGTTCCACCTGCCCCATTATAGACATCACCTCCTGAGAAATTTGGGTATGCTTTTTATAAAGAAGATACAATGCCCTTATGCAGTGTAACTTGCCCAAAGTAGTTTTCTAACCCTTACAACTCAAAGGGTTTCTAACAACATTTGTTTTTCCAGTGTCGTATTGTTGGGCCATAAGTAGTATTTCTTATTGTTTATTTAACTCTCTTCCCAAACCAGGTTTTAAGATGGTTCTGGTTAGGACTAGTTTTAAAATGTTGTTTTATGTTCATTATGTTTTAAAATGATAATACCTAGTTATATCTGAGTCCTTAGAATAAGGCATTCTCTCACACTGCCAATGATAGTGTAAGTTTTTAAGTTTTCTGGAATATAATTAAGAAACAGTTACTAACAGTTTTATAATTCTGCAAACCTTTAATCCAGCAATTGGCCTCTACAAATTTATATTAAAAATGTAATTACATATGTTTGCAAATACTTAATTATATAAATGTGCATCACATGTTTGTAAAAAGAAAAACTAGAAAAACTTTAAATACCCCAGATAAGGAAGTGGTTAACTAAATTCAGCTTTATAGGGCAGTGGACTACTATGAAGTTATGAAAAGATGATCACATATAATTTTAAGTGGAAAAATCAGGTTAAAAAATAGAATGAACAAAGCTATCCCATTTTGGTAAAATAAACACACACATATATGTGAAGAAAAGACTGGAAGAATTTAGCTCTTTCTGGCTTTGCATATTCATCTCTTTGCTCACCAATTTTTTCTAGATTTTCCATAATGAATGTTTATTTTATAAGAAATAATCATTTTTTAAAAGATTTTATTTATTTTAGAGAGATTGAGTGTGTGTGTGTGCGTGTGAGCGCTTGCATATTCACGAGAGGGGAGGGGGTGGAGGGAGAGGGAGAGGGACAAGCAGGCTCCACACTGAGCATGGAGCCCAAAGCAGGGCTCCATCCCACAGCGCTGAGATCACCACCAGAGCCAAGAGTTGGATACCTAATCGATTATGCCACCTGTGCTCCCCAACAGTAAAATCATTTTTATGTGCTCTAGGCAGTGATTTCCAATATGCTCTCAAGTATTCTATTTCATAGGGTGATGGTGTCCATATTTAAGAAATTTTTTTTCTTAAGTCCAACCAACATTTTCCTAGTATTCCTTAGGCTCTCATTTTATATGTCTTGTTTTATTTGATTGATAATAGAAAGTAACTCTTCAGCACAGTTGCATGATCCATCCTGTACTTGAAGATAGTAATCAAGTCACCTGTTCCTCTTATTTCTCCCCAGGCTGGCAATGGCTCCATTCCTTTCATCTTTCTTCATTAACCAATTTTCTATTCCTTTAATCTTTGTTGTTCATCTCTGAACCTTCTCTACTTTTTTTCGTGTAGAATTTGAAATGCAGTGACCAAATTGGAGACAATCATAGAAAAACGTAGCTAAGACTGACTAGAGTGGAAGGAGTTGTCCTTTACCCTTAGCTATTCAAGGACATGATAAGGGTTTTTTTCCCATTGTCATAGTTAATTGTGTATTCACTTTACACTTATAAATAGTTAATACGTCCCAAGGTTTTCTTTTTGTTTGCTATATTTGTATCTTATTATACTTTATTCCAGTTTTTAATTTCTGCTGTTAGATTTTTGTCCTAAGTATCTTCTCATTCATTGCTTACTCTACGCCATTAAATTGCATTCTTTTGATACTGAAATATCAAAAAATGTCAAGGTCATTTTGAATGCTGTCAGTGGTGTTAAGAGCAACGACAACCCTTCTGATTGAGAATTTTCCACAGATTTGGTAAATGTACTCCTGATTCTGGGTCATGAATGTTGAATACAAATACAGTGGCCTCAGGGCTGATTCCAATACACACTACGTCACCTTTTCCTCCGGGTTGCATCCTTCATTCAACTACCTACTCATATTACAACAGGACAATAAATACCTTACTTCCTACCTCGTTGATGAGACATGGTGTACAACGTCATTAAAGCCTTTGCCATATTTCAAGAAAAACTATTTGGGTCACTATCCCTTTGTTTTTGCTGTGTAGCAATATCATAAAAAGACATACAACTGGCTTGGCATGCTTTGTTCTTCATAGGATTACTGTGGCAGTATTTTGTTGGCTGATCATTAGCAATGGGACAGTGAGTTGGCTGAGATTTTCCTAGTCTTCAGGGATTACAAAGTCACATTGCTTATATGTAGGAGGTAGTGCATCAAAGCAAATCTCTTCAACATTCGCAGTTGCATCAGAGTAGCACTGGTTCCCAAAATCAATATTCAGAAAGATGAGCATGAAAGAAAATTATATTACTTTTTGGTCCCATGGGACATAAATCATACAACCAGTGGGATTTTTTTTTTTTGTCTTCTAACTCCATGATTATATTCAATCATGAATAGGAGAAAACATTTTACCTGGGCTGCATTTATTTTTAAAGCCATCACACTGAAATGAGAGATATGGAAATGAAAAGCTTTCACATTGCTGATGTTGAAGAGCAAATTAGAAGCAGATGATGATAATTACAAAGAACAACCTTGTGTTCTCCTGGATATGCCTAAAGGTAATGAGAACGCAGAGGGTAAAAAGTTGGAGCTGGTGAAGATGGAGAATGGTGAGCTGTCAGTGAGCTCCAGATAAAAGAGGCATAACAACATCGATTTTGATGGGTGTCGAGGGGGAAACTGTCTGAGCATGGTTGACTGAGTTATTTTGTTTGAGAGGAAAAAAATTTAAACTCTCTGGGAATATGGCAATTGGTTAATTATCATACATATAAAATATGTTTATATAGACAAAAAATAAGCACAAGGTAATGAATGTAGGACTATAGTAGAAGAACCCAATCAAATATTCAAATATGAATAAAGGCAATTAATGGAATTAGTCACTGTTACAATTATCAGAGCATGTCATTGCGAATCCCTCTCAAGTAGATTAATGACAAGTCTTTAAAAAGTAACTCTTCTCCATTTTCAAAGATCACAGTTATAGACCAGAAGTTACATAGCGAAAAGACATCTTGTACAGATCTCTTTCTCCAAAGCTGAAAATGGACTTGATTACATATAATATGTACACATTTCTTTGAAATTGAACTTCACTTTCAGTTCGTTGGAATAGCATGAAAACTGAAAATATTTTTATACAGAAAATACACTTTTTTCTCCCAATACCTCAGAGTATGCGGAATACATCTCATACATTTCCCATTCCTGAACTCTTACTCATACCTCAGGACTCAGCCTAGATGTACCTCCTTTGGGAAGCCTTGCCCGAGCCCTCAAGGCTCCTAAATGTTCCCATGACAATTGCTGTGCCTATCATGTTCCCTCCTACTTAACCCCATGCATGTTTACTTATCTGTCCCTTGTGTGTCACGTCCTTGAGGCTGTATTGTACTCACTGCATGTATATCCTACTATACTGTCTGATGCTAAATGGTATTCATTAAATACATATAATATCAGTTGGCCTTAATTTGGCCCTAAAAGGTATAGGTCAGGATTATAATCCCCATTTTATAAGGAAGAAAGTGAGGCTCTAAGAGCTTTTGTGATTTGCACAAGCTCATACAGACAGTTAAAGAGCTGGGATTCAAACATTTGGACGTAGAAACCAAGGGAGATAGAATTTTAACAAGAGTGACCAAACAATTCTAAATGCAGCAGATATTTGGATTTAATTTAAAGAAAAACATGTGGGGTAACATAATCTTTGAGTGCAGTCTTAGCAGAAGCCTGAGGAATGGAAACACAAATCCAGGAAATTCAGAGAAAACAAGTTGTAATGAAAGGGAAGTAATAGAAATAGCTGACTAATTCACAAAGTTTTTCATTGGAGGCCACAAAAATGTGGCAGTCACTAAGAAGGTATAATAAGAAAACTCTTTTTCAGAAGGAGAGACCTGGTGCATATTTAAAGCATGGTGCCAAGTTCTGCCTCTGAGAGATTAGAGAAGATGTATTTTCCTCTATTCTCCCTGTTAAGTACAACTAAAAACTTCGGACATTACAGCATTATAGACAAAACAAACATAAGGAGATTCTGAACAGTGCAGAGAAGAAGGCAGATGGGCTGGGGACCGTTAGGCTTCAAAGAACATGGAACAGAGTTCCTTGGGTTTTCCTAGACTTGGAACTGAAGAAACCAGGGACACAAATATGCCAGTGGGCACTGACAAAAAAAAGTCCTAACAAGAGCCTGCTCTTTCTAGCCAAAGCACCAGGAAAGGGGCAGTCTAGCAAAATAGAAAACTCTTAGATTAGAACCAGCCTACTCCAGCCAAACAGTCCCACCTCCATTCATGCCAACAACAGCCAAATGGTGACCTTACACTTCTTCCACTCTCTGTGCTGTAATTAGTTCCTCCCTTCCACCTGTTTTAGTGTAAGTGGAGACCACATGGGAAGCCTGGACTTCCTTTTTTACCGGGAACCAGTACTCCTCCCCTCCCCACTGGGTAAGTGCCAGAGGAGTGTTGAGCCAGTCTAGTGTCCAGCCAGACCACCCCACTACAGTGTTGGTAGAGGATACACGGGGACCAGAACTCCCATCACCCAGCCAGGAGTAACAAAAAGCCCACACCTTTGGGTGTCAACAGATCCCAGGGAGAGAACGTGCAGTTCTGCCTGCACCTAGAAGTAACCACACCGACAGCTCCCCCTTCCTCTGCCAGAGTGATGTCAGAGAAAACCAGCTAAAACAAAGTTTAGATAAGATCTGGAATCTCATAACATACCATGACAATATTCAGGTTTCAATCAAAAGTCACTTGTTGTACCAAGAACCGGGAAGATCTCAAGCCAACAGAAAAAAAAAAGACAATCAATAGATGCCAACACCAAGATGACAGAGATGTTAGAATTATCTGACAAAGGTTTGAAAGCAACTATGATAAATGAGTAATACGTAAGCATGAATAAGCTTGAAACAAATGAAATAAAACAGCCTCACGAAGGAAGTAGAAAGTCCCAGCAAATAAATAGAGAATATAAAGAAAAACCACATGGAAATTTAGAACTGAAAAAGATACTAACTGAAATTAAAATCTCAGTGGATGGGGTCAACAGCAGAATGTAGAGGTCAGGGGAATCAGTGAACTGAGAGAGAACAATAGAAATTACTGAAGCTAAGAAACAGAGAAAAAGACAGAAAGAAAATGAAGAAAACCTCAGGAACCTGTGGGAATAAAACAAAAGATCTAGCATTCATGTCATCACAGTCTCAGAAGAAGAGGAGAAAGAAGATTGGGCTGAAAACGTACTTGAAGAAACATTGACTAAGCTGTGAATTGTGTAAGACTGTTGAATCACAGACTCGTACCTCTGAAACAAATACATTATATGTTAAAAAAAGAAGAAGAAGAAGAAGATAGCAGGAGGGGAAGAATGAAGGGGGGGAAATCAGAGGGGGAGACGAACTATCAGAGACTATGGACTCCGAGAAACAAACTGAGAGTTCTAGAGGGGAGGGGGAAGAGGGGATGGGTTAGCCTGGTGATGGGTATTAAAGAGGGCACGTTCTGCGTGGAGCACTGGGTGTTGTACGCAAACAATGAATCATGGAACACTACATCAAAAACTAACGATGTAATGTATGGTGATTAACATAACATAATAATAAAAAAATGTATGGGCATAGAAAATAAAAATCTATAAATCCAAAAAGAAAAGGAAAAGAAACATTGGCTAAAACCTTCCCAAATCTGGGAAGAAACCAAACTTTACTGATCCAGGAAGTTGAATAGGAGAAACAGGGTAAACCCAATGATATCCACACCAAGACTTTTCATAATTAAACTTCTGAAAACAGACCCCTCTCCCCTGCCCCCCCAAAAATCTCTAAAGCAGCCAGAATAAAATGGCAACTTACCTATGGGGAAAAAATTCACATGATGATAGATTTCCCATCAGATGCCATGGAGGAAAAGAGGAACTGGAACCTTATTTTTCAAGTGCTGAAATAAAAGACTGTCCACCACAAATCCTATACTCTGCAAAAATAATTTTTCAGGAATGAGAAAGAAATCATGGTCTCAGGTAATGGGAAACTAAGGAATTTGTCACCAGGAGACTTATCCTGAAGGAATGGCTGGAGGAAATTCTCAGAACAGAAAGGAAACAGTAAGAAAAGGAACACTGGAACATTAAGAATGAAGAAAGAATGTGATAAGTGAAAATATAGGTAATATAAGCTTTCTTTTTCCTCTTGAGTTTTCTAAATTATGTTTGGCAATTGAAGAAAAATGATAACATAATTCATTCTAAATGAAATATATCCTTAGCCTTAGCTAAGGACACTTGACATCAAAATGCAATCCATAAAAGGAAAAATTGACAAATCGCATTTTGTTAAAAATGTAAAACTATTGTTAAGAAAGTGAAAGTGTAAGCTATAGAATGGGAAAATATATTGTGCAAACCACATATTTGACTAGCATATACGGCATATAAAGGACTCTCAAAACTCAACAGTAAAAATTGGAATGTTTAATCCAGCCAGAAAACAGACATGAAAAGACACTTCATTGATTAATCCAATCAGAGAATAGACACGAAAAGACACTTCATTGACAAGGATATACAAATGGCAAATAAACACATGAGAAGATAGTCACCATCATTAGCCATTAATGACATGCAAATTAAAACCACAAGGGGATATTCTTAGGCACCCATCAGAATGGTACAATAAAAAAATAGTGCCACCACCAAATGCTGGCAAGGATGTGGAGACACTGGGTCACTCGTACATTGTTGGTGGGAACATAAACTGGTACAACCACTCTGAAAAGAGTTTGGCAATTTCTTTCTTTTTAAGATTTATTTATTTATTTACTTTAGAGAGAGAGAGCGAGCAAGAGAATGAGCACAAACGTCAGGAGGGGCAGAGAGGGAGGAAGAAGGACAAGCAGACTCTGTGGTGTGGAGCCCGATGCAGAGCTCCATCTCATGACCCTGAGATCATAACCTGAGCTGAAATCAAGAGTAGGTCGTTCAACCGGCTGAGCCACCGAGGGATCCCAAGAGTTTGGCAATTTCTAAGAAAACCAACTGTTTAACTACCATAACACTCAACACTTGCTCTTCTGGACACTTATTTATCCCAGAGAAATGAAAACATATACTCAACAAAAAACCTGTACACAAGTATTCACAGCAGCTTCATTTGTAGTAGCCAATAACAGGAAACAACCCAGATGTCCTTTAATAGATGAACAGTTAAAACAAATAGTGGTAGATTCAGACCAGGGAATGCAGCTCAGCAGTTAAGAGGAACAAACTATTGATACATGAAACAACCTGGATGAATCTCCAGAGAATTATGCTGAGTGAAAAATGCCAATCCCAGAAAGCTATATACTGTATGGTTTTATTTACATAACATTCCTTAAATAACAAAATTGTAGAAATAGAGGACAGATTGGTGGATGCTGGGGTAAAGGAGTAGGTGAGGGTATAGGAGGGGTTGTGGCTTTAAAGGACAACATGAGGGATCCTTGTAGTGATAGAAATGTTCTGTGTTTTCAATGTGTCAATGTCAATATCCTGGTTGTAATATCCTACTGTTGTTTTGCAAGATGTTACCTTTGGGGGAAACTGGGTGAAAGGTACATATTTCTTACAACTGCATATGAATCTATAATGATCTCAAAAGAGGTTTTATTTTTTTGAAACAACATGCATGGAACCAGTAGAAAGGGAAAGACTGAAGATGAGAAGAGAGAATGCAAAGAAGAAATGAGAACGGGGAGTTTTACTTTTCATTTAGGAGCTCTCCCTGGTGTTCCTGCCGTTTTAATTCCAATCCAGCTGTTTATTAAGAAGTTATAACACAGAGGAGACCTCCATTACATGGTGAGTCCTAATGCATCAAGTGGAGGCAATAATTAAAGATGGAGAGAGGCAAATACAAACAGAATTTATCTCTCTTCTCTTTGTATTCTGCCTGATCAGATCCTCAGTGGTTCTCGGTCTTGGCTTGATCTCCCTTGAGATAATCAAGGGAGCTTAAAAAACAAAAATACTAATGCCTGGATTCCCCACCACCACCACCCCAAAGATTCTGATTAAGTTAATCTAAGGTATCTCTTGGGCATTTGCATTTTTTAAAAAAGATTTATTTATTTATATGAGAGAGAGAGAAAGAGAGAGGGTGCACGTGCAAGTGGGGGGAAGGGCAGAGGGAGAGGGTGAGAATCTTCAAGCAGACTTCCTGCTGAGTGTGGAGTCCCATGTGGGGCTCTATCCCACAACCGATGAGATCATGACCTGAGCCAAAACCAAGAGTCAGCAGCTTAACTGACAGAGCCACCCAGGCACGCTGTACATTAGCACTTTTAAAGGTCTTGAAGTGATGGCAAAGTGTAGCCAGGGTTCAGAACCACTGGCCAAGTGGGGGTCCACAGCCTGTTTGAATCTTCTTTGTGGATACACATCATGTGTTTGTTTTAAATTGAGCGTGAGGGGACAAGGTTGTGATGTGTGTAAATTATTTCACTGTGCCTGTAGAGACAGAGTTCAGTACATCTTTTAAGGTCGAGGTTATATTTATAAATGACATCAACTAACATGGTTGTCAGCTCTCCCAAGACTTCCCTGTGTGCCTCACTGGCCTTCTTTCAGCTCCTAGGAATTCCGTGTTGTCTTTTGCCACAGAGTTTTCGATATGTGCCATTGTCCTGCCCAGAGCAAGAAGTCCCTCTCATACAAACCCATTCTTCTTTCCGTCCTTTGCCTAATTAATCTCCTTCAACTCCCATTCACTTTTCACCTCTGCAGAGAAGTCCAGCCTCTTAGGCTACCATGAACCCCTCCTTCCCAGTAGTTGGCACAGTTACAATTTTACAGTTATTTTTTTTAAGATTTTATTTATTTATTTGACAGAGATACAGTGAGAGAGAAAGCACAAGCAGGGGGAGTGGGAGAGGGAGAAGCAGACTCCCCGCTGAGCAGGGAGCCCAATGTGGGGCTTGATCCCAGGACCCTGGGATCATGACCTGAGCTGAAGGCAGATGCTCAATGACTGAGCCACCCAGGCACCCCACAATTTTACAGTTATTTTATAATTATTCCATAATGTCTGTCTCTCCCACTAGACTGGAAACTCTTTGGGGGTAGAAATCTCCCCTGTAAAAAGCTCACTGTTTTCTCCCCAGCCACCAGCCTCATGCCTCTGATATCCTGTAAGTGCTCTGTAAATAACCTGCTGCCTGAATGAACCAACCAATCTCTATTTAGAAACTTGGGAAGTATTCACCAGCGATAGAGGGTGTCACAAAAGCAGTTAACTAGGAATGGTTCAGCTGAAAACTAGTTCACAGGACCTTGGGCAGGTCACTCATTCTCCCTGGGGCTCACTGTTTGTGTTTGTGAAATGGGGACGGTTCTCGAACTTGGCTGCACGTGTTAAAAACCATTGGGGGAACTTTAAATAGCAACATGTGGGACTCAACACATGTTCTTGTTTAACTCATTTGAGGTAGAACTCAGGTATTGGACATTTTTAAATGCTCCAGAGTGATAAGATAGGCAGTCAAAGTTGAGAACAACTAGCTGGGCTTAATGATGTCTAAAATCTGGCACAATTATAAAATTTTAGCATCATGTAAAGCAACCCACCTCCTTTAGCAATGACCCTCCTTTTCCTCTGAGATAGTTTGCACTGAAGGGAATCTAAGCCCATGACCACTCAGGGGCAGACACAAAGTGAAAGATACTTATAACCTACCACATTCATTCTTTGCCCTGCTTCTTTTGCTTTCAGTTGTGGTGTTTGGTAGAGAGCCAACCCTCCACAAACTTGGCCCTCTGGCACCTTACATAGTGAGATTATGGGATGGTGTATGAGGTACAAGGAAATTGGGAATTAATTATTGACATAAAGACAGAGCAAATAAAAATTTGCTCCTTTGATTGTGAACTTTCTGATTTTCAAAATAGTGGTTTAAAAACACATCTCTCCATCCAAATGTCCAGAGGGATTCATCTGCATTGAAGATTAATTCCCTGAGAGGTTTTACTCTTTAACAGTCTCCTGGTTTGGTTTTTAATATTTGGCACTAAAAATAAAGTCTGATGCCAGATTTCATTTGTTGTCACTCTTTAGCTGTAATTGACTCTAAGATCTAAAAGAACTCATCGGGTTCCATGACTTTTATGCATGACAGAGGAGTACCCCTGTTCAAAGAACCGGGATCACAAAAGGCAAATAGGGAGAGAGTTTGCTAGCCAGGCGTCAGAGAGACTGTTCCAGAAGTAAAAAGCCAGGGCTGTGTCCTCCAGCTTCCTCCAGGCTGTATTTATTATTTTTTGTTTACTGGTGTCGTGACATAAACCTTGGCTGATTAGTAGAATGACTGGAATTATAAAGAAATTGTGCCTTGTATGATTTCATTCTAATTAGAAATATCCATTGGCATAAGAAACAAAAGCGTTATGAGGAGAAAGAATTGTTTTCATCTCTTGGCAGCCCTTGAGATGAGGTGCACTTCTCTGGGGGTCCATCCGGAGGGTATGGGGGATCCATGTGTGGAAAATACCAGGACCCTTTAAGTCTTTGGGTGGCACTCAGGAAGAATTGCCCTCTTCATTCTTAGCAGTGTAGACAAATACATCTCCTCCCCAGCCCGAGTCACTCTGATCAGGTGAGTGCTTGGGAAGCCTGTTCCTGTCATGAAGCTAGAAGTGTGCTCTTTGAGCCCATTCTGTAGTGGGTCAGTTACTTAAATGGTGTCCTCCCAAGTGCACGATGTACCGCTAAAAGATAGAGGCCTGAATGTACTCGTAAGTAAGTTAGGCATAGAAAGACCTTTTATTTTGGGAGTGGGGGGAGGCAAACAAAATGGCTGACTTTCTATTTTTCTGTAGTGGGGAGAGGAGAGTGAAAAAAACTCCCCTTTCTCTACTTCTACCCATCAAACAAAGTAACTCTGGCCGTATTCCACCAGTAACTCCTCTTTTAAAGCGGAGGCAACCTCAGGAAGAATTAAGCATTTTGACCGTTCACACTTTAGTCTGAATTATGCAAATTGGAAAATCAGATCATTTTCCTCCTTGGGAAAGTCAACCATAAAGAGAGACTGAGAGTCTGGATTGGGAGGGAGCTGAGTGAAGTTAATTTCAGAGAATAAGGAAAGGTTTGAGTGGGGTCCCAGGGTGGGGAATTTTAAATGGTTAGAAGCAGTCTGAGTCCTCCTGATGCCTGAGCCTAGGAGTGAGGTCTGGGAGTCAGGAGTGTTGCAGGCAGAGCCGACCAGAGGCCGTTTAAAATACTTTGCATATGTGCCTAAATTTAACCACTGAACAACGTAGCAGCAAAAAAATATACTTCCTGCCACACTGGGTGTGTACATTGCTGTAGGCAAATAAGAGATTAGGTTCTCGGGTGCCTGGGTGGCTCAGTTGGTTAAGCGACTGCCTTCGGCTCAGGTCATGATCCTGGAGTCCCCGGATCGAGTCCCGCATCGGGCTCCCTGCTCAGCAGGGAGTCTGCCTCTCCGTCTGACCTTCTTCCCTCTCATGCTCTCTCTCTACCATTCTCTCTCTCAATAAATAAATAAAAATCTTTAAAAAAAAAAAGAGATTAGGTTCTCTTAACCTAAAAATTAGGAAGTCTGACTTCCTTAGGAAAACCTGCACAGCTGGTCAGAGGGTAGCCGGCTGCCCTCCCAATCTCTCTGTCTGGATACTCAGACACTGATTCTAGCACTGCCTTCCATCCTGCTCTTGGATCCTGAAGGCCAGAGAACTCCACAGTGGGGATCCTCAGCGTGGGCACATATACTCTTTCCTAAAATTGATCTGCCAGAGAGGGGGCTTGCAGTGAACATGTTGGAATTCAGTTCCTTCCCACCTCCCCTTCATACTCACCTGTTTCCTGCTTTATAAAAGAAGATCTCTTTCGCCCTTCCACATTCTTCCTACAATAACCTCCAGAATGTCAAACACAGGGACAACTGGGGATATTGAAGTTGGGTAAGGCTCCCTTCATCACAACACTTAGGCAGGGCATGTGTCTTCCCTGTCTTAGACACATTTCTGTTACAGGCCAAGCATGGTCTCCGAGAGCAAGTATGCTGGTTCTATGAGATGTTCTGAAGTCCCATAGTGATGGCAGTTTTTCCTTTAATGACCTCATTTTTCCCACTCCCCAACTATTATCAAAGAATGCGTTGCTCCTGAGGGAGAGTTTTTTGAGAGCGAAACAAACAAACCATAAAAACAAGTATTGAAGATGACAGCAGTTTATTTGATCCTTGCAACAAACTCTTGGCAGAGCTTCACGCCCTATCTACCTCTCTATTTGAGAATTAAAAATCCAAAGTGAGGTGGCTGTCACGAAGATGCGTATTAACACATTTGTTAAACTGAAACACGAGGCTAGACTTGTTTCTCATGAAATGTGAGTTTGTCAAGCCAATTATTTGACAATAAAGACTGCTTTGCCAATTATATCAAAGAGATCTTCTTCCATCAATTGAATGAGCTAGATCTTAAGTTCCAGAGTTTTGACCAAAATTTGTCATGTTATAAAAAAGTTTGTGTTGGCAAATGGGTGTTGAATGGTATTTTTTTTTCTCCAACTATTTCTGAGTACCTGGAGTTAAAGAAGATGCCTTTGAGTGAAAGAAAGCAGGTATAATGGAGAGTCATTTGAGAAATCTTTGTAAAGTCTTTTTGGTACACTCTCAGACCTGATAAAGTTAATGACTCTAATGAATAAGTATCACATGCTTTTACTAGACAGGTTTCTATTTTCTAAAATGAAATAAAATTTGCCCGAGGCAGGGGAGTGGGGGGATGGGCAAAATTGGTGAAGGGAGGGGGTCAAAAGATACAGACTTCTGGTTGTATAAAATAGGTCATGGGCATGTAATGTACAGCATGGCAACTATAGTTAATAATAATAAAAAAGATTTGAAACTTCCTAGGAAAGTAAATCTTAAAAGTTCTCATCACAAGAAAAAAATTTGTAACTGTATGGTGATGGATATTAACTAGACTTACTGTGGTGATTATTTTGCAACATATAGAAATATGGAATGACTATGTTATATATGTGAAACTAGTGTTATATGTCAATTATACCCCAGTTTTTAAAAATGAGTTAAAAGATGTAAACAAACTTAATTTTGATATTATAATACTAAACTTAACTAAATTATCTGATGAAATAACTTTAAGTGAAATTTTTATTAACTGAATTATTAAATAATTTTTGTAATAGATCACCCTGACATTTTTGGCATATAACTCAAAATCTGTTCAAATAATTGTTTTGTATTATTATTATTATTAAAGATGAAAAATAGGAATCAAATTGAAAATGAGCCCTGTTTCATCTTAGTAATAAATATTAATCTAGGAATATATGAATTTGATTAACCATAAGAATAACAACAAACCATTAAGAGCTGCATTTCTAGGAACAGTTTACTTTGATAGCTTATCAAAATTTATAATTTACATATGTTGTTTTGATCACTCATACACTACTAATATTTATATGTTACTAGTAATTATAAATTCGTCATCTGGAAGAAAAAGTTTAAACTTTTTGCAACGTATGGTTTTAAAAACTTTAATTTATATACTTCTTTGTTTCAGCTAGGATAGGATAATCAAGAAAAGATTTTCAAGGATGAAAATATATCATGTTTGAATACTAATTCGTGGGGACAGTGGAAGGCAAATACAAGTTAAAGGAGCAAAGGAATGGTATAAAAATTCCTGCTAAAAAGAGCTTGGGCCTCGTCTTTTTTTTCTTAGTGAATGATAGTGGGTATCCAATCTCTACAGTATTTAAATTCCACTGGATATGTTTAAAAGAATGATGTAAGAGTTTTGTTTGAGAATATTGATATACTTCCTTTATAACTTCTTAATTTTACAATAAAGAATTTTAGATGCTAACTTGAAAAATGTACAAAGGGGGTACATAGTTTCTTTAAATTTGGGGGCAGGGCTGGAATATATGAACAGAAATGTTTTGGAGACCATTGTCTTCGAGCTCTTCTTTCTCCTCCAACACAGCTCTCTTCCTGTTTCCCTCAGGACCCTCACTGCTCCTTTCCCACATGACGGGCTAATACTCACTTTGGTGTGGGTGACTGTTAATCACTTACTCTTCTCAAAAGGTGTTTGTGTTGTACAAAGCTTTCCTAGAAACAATAATATAGCGTAAAAGAATGATGTCTGAATGAGAATTTTCAGCCAAGGACAAAGGCATTTTGAGGGAAGAGGAAAAGTTCCCAGAACTCACATGGGTGTTCTGAGATTTGCTGGGCCTTCTCTGATTTCAGGTAATAATACTGCACTGTCAGGAGAGGTGGCATGGACAATTTCATGGCTCAAAGAGAATTTCGGTTAAACTCTTGACTAAGAAAATTAAACTCACTCAATAGGTGTTGCTTTTTATATTTTAATGATATTTTTGATGCTTCCTGCTCCAACATTTTAAAAAAGCTGATGATCTGCATTGTTAGGTTTGTTTGTGTTTTTTTTTTTTTATGTTACATTGACTCAGTTTTCTCCCAACAGAGCACTGTGTCAAGGAAACATCTTTGATTTTTTTTCCTTTACAAAAACTCCTCTAAGTAGGTCAAGATCAAGGCTTTGATGACTGTGTTGACGATTAATTTTATGTTGCCTAGGGGCCATAGACAATAAATGATATAGAGAAGACAAGCCTGCTATGCACAGATGTCTCTTTGTGCTTCTGGGAAGAACAACTGTAGCCGGTCATAGCGGGGGATGGTCAGGAGCCTCATTTTTACAAATGAACAATTATAAATTATAAATGGGGCTGTCCTTGGCACTAGTGGAATTCATCCTGCCTATTTCTTTGGATTTCTGCAATTGTCAAGGTCTTGCTAACGGTATCAGCTCAGTGAAAGAAAAATTAGTGAGTGCTAACTGTAAAGATAGATAATAGATAGATAGATAGATAGATGATAGATAGATAGATAGATGAGTGAGCTTACTTTCTAATGGCTTACTCAGAACTTTATATTAAAAATGCTTCTCGAATTGATCCTGATTAATAACACCTTCTGAGTAATAGTGATCCACCGCTTATGAGCCCCTACCATGTGCCAGACACAACAATTAGACCCTTTAAGTAAATATGTTATTATTAAATTTAATGATCTCATGTGGCAAATTTGTCTCTGGATTATATAAAACACACAAACACTGGAGAACCTGGAATGAGTATTTTCCCAGCTTGTGTCTGTTGATGGATGAATGGATAAACAAGTCGTTACACACACGAGTGGAATGTTACTCAGACATGAAAAGAACGAAAGGCTACCATTTGTGATAACTTGTATGTATGGACCTTGAAGGCATTATGCTAAATGAAATAAGTCAGACAGAGAAAGACAAATACTCTATGATCTCACTTCTACACAGAATCTAATTTTAAAAAACCAACTCACCAAACTCCTAGAAAGAGATCAGATTTGTGGTTACCAGAGGCAGGGGGCAGGGGGAGGAGGAGTGGGAGGAAGGCTGTCAAACAGTAAAAACTTCCAGTTATAAGATAAATAAGTGCTAAGGATGTAATGTACCACATGCTGACTACAGTTCACACGGCTGTATGGTACACAGGAATGTTGCTAAGGGAGTAGATCCTACCTAGGATTCTCATCACAAGGAGAAATTTTTTTCTTTTCTTTTTATTGTGTCTGAACCTCCGGTGGCAGAATTTCACAATATACGTAAATCAAACCATCGTGCTGTATGCCTTAAACTTACATAGTGATGTATGTCAATTACTTCTCAATAAAATTGGGAAAAAGTCAATAAATTAAAAGTATTTTCCAATCCTTTTTATAATTAAAAATGAAATAAGACATTTTCTAGGATTAGGGAGAAAAAGTTTTAATAGCAGCTGGTTTTTCCTTTACATATGTGTCATATGTGTTAACAGTGGGAAATGTATGAAGTGAAGTACAGCTTCCCTCATAATCGACCCATTAACCAGAGCTGATCAGGAAACCCCCAGGTGTTGCCTCTCATTCCTTCCCCTTTTGTCCCCTCATCTACAGTCCAGACATCTTTTCTACATAATGAATGTTTAATATACACATAGCTATTTAGATGTGTGATGCATGCACCTGCTTCAGCAGCACACATAGAAACAGATGACCAGTCTCCAGTGAGTAACTGCAACAACAACAAAAGATTTTATGGGGGGCCAGCAAGTGGCCTTCTGGTTGTAACATCAGTGTAATGATCTGCATGTGGCTCTATGTCTTCCACCCTGTGTCCTCAAGCCTAGCCCAGTGCTTATCTGTTTACTGATCTGAATTAAACTGAATTGACAAATCCCGAAAGACTCAGACCCCAAGGATTGCTCAAGAGTCTTATAAAATCTTATCCACAAGGAAGAAAGTATGTTTAATTTTGGAACACTAATTACAATGCTACTTTGAGTAAAGACCAAGAGTAATGGGGGATGTTTCAATACTGAGTTGTACTTGGCCCATAATCCTTCAGACTTCTTCTAAAATTTGTAAGTTCTGGGCCTCCCCTAAAGTATTCTTTCAACTCCTATGCATCTCAACTTACTTGTTCTTTTAAACTCTCAGCAGCGTGCTTAAAAAAGCAAAACAAAACACAAGGTTTTCATTCATTGATTCTTGGTTTGGCTTCTGTTGTGCCTCAACCACTGACAAATTACATCCACCTAGTTCTTCTGCTGTAACGCGGGCTTCCTAGAGAAGCAGAATGCGCTGTGACCATGTGCGTTGTAGTGGAAATATGAGAAGGTGGTGCTGATTTAACAGCTCCTTCAGCTTGTGTTGGAGTAACAGTTCCCCTTAAAGTAGGAGTGGGTGTGTTTGTTTCCCACTCAAGAGTTGAGCTCCTTGGTGTGCATCACACTTCTTAAATCTCAATATGCTGCTCACAGTGTTAGCTCCAAAACTACCAAATTCAAATCTCCCCGAAAGAAACAACTCCCCTCCTTTTCCAATGGCTCACATCACCAGTTCTCTATGTACTTATTCCACTCATAATGGACCATACCGACAGCAGGCATTGGAAGTCTGAAGACGAACAGCATTAGTTTAAACACACATGATAAATATGCAAGGAGTCTTTGAAAGCATGATTTTCATGGGCATTATTTTACTCTAGGATAGGGAGGATGCTTTGGGAAGTGACAGAAATCCAAGTCAGTGCATTTAAGCAAAAGGAGAAAATGTTGGCTCATGCAGCAGAGAAGGCTGCTGTGCTAGTTCACAAGATTGAAAGAAGAGCTTAGGGAATCAGGTTTTGGGGATGAGTCCAGAGGAATTGCCTCCAGATCTCTGTCTTTATTGCCTCTGACTCTCCTTGTCTCTCCTTGGCTTTAGGATTGGTCCCACATGAGTCCTATTCCTACCCCTTTGATCAGGGTTTCTAACCTTTGAAAATGCAGATTCCTATGCGCCACCAGCAGAAATGCCAATTCAGTAGTTGGGAAAACTGCATGAAATGTGGGAGAGGTGGTTTTCCAAAGCAAAGGGACACTAGTCAAACAAACAAAAACATACATGCACAGAAGAGCTTCATTTAGGATTTGTAATTCCATGAAAATGACCACAAGCATCTGTGGGGTACAACAGTGACACCATAAAAACACAGAGGTGGACAAAAAGGATGGAGACTTTTGCATGAAAATATCAGAGCAGTCCCCAGCCCTCTAGTTATAAATGACAAGTTCATTAGTTACTTAATTTTTTTTGGCAATTAATATGAATTTTATTTTTTCCCTTTTTTAAATTTTTTAAAAAATTTGTATTATGTTATGTTAAACACCATACATTACATCATTAGTTCTTGACGTAGTGTTCCATGATTCATTGTTTGTGTATAACACCCAGTGCTCCATTCAGTACGTGCCCTCCTTAATACCCATCACCAGGCTAGCCCATCCCCCAACCCCCCCTCCCCTCTAGAATCCTCAGTTTGTTTCTCAGAATCCATAGTCTCTCATGGTTCGTCTCCCCCTCCGATTTCCCCACCTTCAGTTTTTCCCTTCCTACTATCTTCTTCTTCTTCTTTTTAACATATAATGTATTATTTGTTTCAGAGGTACAGGTCTGTGATTCAACAGTCCTACACAATTCACAGCGCTCACCATAGCACATACCCTCCCCAGTGTCTGTCACCCAGCCACCCCATCCCTCCCACCCCCCACCACTCCAGCAACCCTCAGTTTGTTTCCTGAGATTAAGAATTCCTTATATCAGTGAGATCATATGGTACATGTCTTTCTCTGATTGACTTATTTCGCTCAGCATAATACCCTCCAGTTTCATCCACGTTGTTGCAAATGGCAAGATTTCATTCCTTTTGATGGCTGCATAATATTCCATTATACATATATATATACCGCATCTTCTTTATGCATTCATCTGTTGATGGATATCTTGACACTTAATTATTTTTTTAAAGATTTCATTTATTTATTTTAGAGAGAGAGAGTGAGCGTGAGTGGGGGGAGGAAGGGAGAGAAAGAGGGAAAGAATCTCAAGTAGACTCCATGCTGAGGTAGAGCCCCACATGGGTTTTGATATGGCGACCCTGAGATCATGACCTGAGCCAAAATCAAGAGTCGGACACTTAACCGGCTGAGCTTAGCTACTTACTTAATATAAATAAATAATGGCCAGTGTCAACTTGAAAATGTGGCACACCCCATAATAATGTTAGTTAAGCTATTTCTTTTTTTTTTTTCATTTGACAACTGTTTATTGAATGCCATCCCAGAGCTAGGTACTGGAGATACAATGGCAAGCAAGAAATCCACACATGGTATGAGGGGGGTGGGGAGTGGTAACAGCACATGCTTAACCAGTGTTCATCGGGGGACAGACACTGTGATCAACTTATGTATTTATTATTATTATTATTATGTTATGTTAATCACCATACATTACATCATTAGTTTTTGATGTAGTGTTCCATGATTCATTGTTTGCATATAACACCCAGGGCTCCATGCAGAACATGCCCTCCTTAATACCCATCACCAGGCTAACCCATCCCCCATCCCCTTCCCCTCTAGAACCCTCAGTTTGTTTTCAGAGTCCATAATCTCTCGTGGTTTGTCTCCCCCTCCAATTTCTTTAAAATGCTAGGTGCTAATATTCTGAATGTTTGTGTTCCCCCCTGCCCCCCAAATTCATATGTTGAAATCTTAATGCCTGACTTGATGGTATTAGGGGGAGGTACCTTTGGGAGGTGCTTAGGTCATGAGGGTGGAGCTTTCATGAATGAGATTATTGCCTTTATAGAAGAGACACCAAAGAGCTCCCTTGCCCTTTGCCACCATGTGAGGACACAGCAAAAAAGCACTAGCTGTGAACCAGAAAGAGAGCCGAGTACCTTGACCTGGACTTCCCAGGCTCCAGAATTGTAAGAAATAAGCTACACAATCTAAGACGCTAATCGACAATGCTGTTGACCCACTTGAGAAATGTTATCCAGACTCTGTTGTCATTGCAATTAAGACTTTTTTTTTTTGGTGCACTGACAGCAGAGCCCAGAAAGCAATTTTAAGATTTAGAAATTAGTTCTGCTTCTGTGGACCCAGTATTAATAATATGGAACTCTTATCAGCAAAGACAGAGAACCACACATTCAACGGTTGTATTGAGTACCTACTGAGTGAGAAGCATTCTTCCAGTGATGAGGAAGATTCAAAATTCTTATCCTCATGGAGCTTACATTCTAGTGGGGAGACAGTAACTAAATACACACTATATAATCAAATGCCAAATAGAGGTAAGTGCAATGAGAAAAAAATAAAGCTGGGTATTAAGAGTAACAGGGGGTCAGAGAGACTATGTTACCTGAAGGGTCAGGGAAGATGACACTCAAATGAAGTGAGAGTACCTGCCATATGTAGATCTGCAGGAAGAGCACAAAGGCAAAGGTCCTGAGGTGAGCACAAGCTTGGTGTGTTTGCCCAGTGTTGCTAGAGCAGCAAGTGGGGGGGTGAAGAGGTTGGAGAGGTGGGCAGGGGGCAGGGCCTTGCAGTTCATGGCAAGGAGCTGGGGTTGTATTCCAAATGTGGTGGGAAGCAACTGGGGGGACTAGAGGGGTGGCAGTAGTGATTGATTAAAAACTCCAGTTTTTAAGTTTTTTAAGATCTCCTTGGTTTCTGTGGGGGGCATAGATTGAATGGCTAAAGTAGATGCTGAATGATTAGGTAGGAGTTCATGAAACTTTGTCCCCCATTTGTAGCAGTGGAGACAGTGTGAGACATGGACATATTTGGGATATATTTTGAAGGGTAATACACTGGACTGGAGACCAAGGGGAAGAGAGTTTCAATAAGAGGATAGGAAGTAATGTTAAGAATCCCCCCAAATAGGGAGAGCGATGGTTGAGGGAAAGGGCTTGGATTGGATAATAGGTCAGTTATTTTTTTTTAAAGATTTTATTTATTTATTTGAGAGAGAAGAAAGAGAAGGAATGAGTGGGGGAAGGAGCAGAGGGGAGAAGCAGGTGCCCTGCTGAGCAAGGAGCCCAATGTGGGACTAGATCCCAGGACCCTGGGATCATGACCTGAGCCGAAGGCAGACACTTAAGGGACTGAGCCACCCAGGCTCCCCAGGTCAGTTATTATTTTTAAATAGAAGGATATTAGTAGTGATTTTTGAGAGGTGCAGGCAGAGTGTTGGAGAGAAAGCTAGACAGCTGAGGGGTGAGGATGGGAGCGGGTGATGAGAAAGGTCAGGCAACAGACCCACAATGGCTCCTTTGAATGTCTGGCCTTCCTATAGCCATGTACCCTCAGTTAGAGGTCTGACTATAGAAGGAAATTCTCAATTCCTGACCTCTTTAGGAAATATCCATTTACTTCTAACTCCCCACCGACATAGGATAGCCTGGGACTCAGAATACTGTGAAAAAGGGATGCTGGGTGGCCCAGTTGGTTAAGCATCTTACTCTTGATTTCTGCTCAGGTCATGATCTCAGGGTCGAGCCCCGCACCCAGCTCCGCACAGAGTCAGCTTGAGATTCTCTCTCTCCCTCTCCCTCTCCCTCTGCCCCTCCCCTGTTCACATGCTCTCAAATAAATAAATAAATAAAATCTTAAAAAAAACTGAAAAGGGCAGAACCTGTACTTTTAATGTTCAAAGTGGGTGACCATATTTATTTAAATGTAAATCAGAAATCAAAGTTTATATACATGGTTATCTTTGGGGACATCGATCTCTATCCTTCTCTATCTCTTGGAAATGGTTGTTCCAAACTCATTAAACTCTCAAGAGAGCAAAAGATTCATGTAGAAGGCTGATAATTAAATTAAGAGCTCTTTAGACCTTGTGATACATTTTCCACAAAGGAAACCGAAATAAGTTGCTTTTACATCGGGAACTCTGTTGGTTTGATCATTTCAAAGGGATTGGTGTTTTCCTTTGGGGTTCGGCAGCCACCTGGGGATTTATCAACATATGTCAAAGCAATTGGGCAAGTTGCTGTGATTGGTAGAAACATGCACAGGGGCAGGAGGACTTTGCAGTTATGTAACTTAAGTCACTTGGCTTCTTCCTCTTGGAGAATAAGCAATGTTGTAATACAGGGATGGAAGCTAAATTTGGTGAGAAGTGTTCACAGACTCCTGGAAAAGGATTTTGCTTTCCTTTTCTCATTCTTTTTACCCTAGGCAGATAAGCAATTTAAAAAGACCTACTGAATGCCCAGGACTGTGTATCAATCCCTGGTATTGAAAAGGGAAGAGCAGGTGAACAGGAGAGCACGCAAGAACCAATGATAAACCATCTAAGGTAATATCTAACTGAAGGGCTAAACCATGTGCAACAAAATACGTTAAAGCATGTTCTGATCACATGGAAGAATTTACTGTTCCTTGAGAAAGCAAGCCATTTTTAGGATTATCAAAGGTCAGTTATGACTCTCATGTTCATTAAGACAGCCATAATTATGTAGATTCCATGCCCTCAGACTCTGTCTTTTTATTTTCTATGGAATTAAGTCCAAACACTTTAGTGTGGCATCCAAGGTGTATGGCTGAAGATTTTGGAGGGAGGGGGTTGTAAGGGATAGGAAACCCAAGTCAAACTGCTTTGACAGGACAGGAAATTCATTAGCTCATATAACCACCCTGGGGGGCAGGTGTGTGTGTGTATTATTTTCATGTGTGGCTTAATCTAGGAGCTCAGTTTCTCCCAAGCTCTCGGTGAAGCCTTCTCCTACATTGCCTTCAGTCTCAGAATCTGCATGTCAGCTCTTGGTAGCTCTAGGCTCATAGTCCCAGTGCACAAAGAGCATGTGCTTTCTTCCCAAGAGGCCCCACAGAAGGTTCGTTGCATCTCTTGATTCTGATTGGATCAAGTATCCATCTCTGAACCACTGACTATAGTCAAAAGGGTGTGATACTGCTTGGCCAGACCTTGTTAGCATGGATTCCCTTGTATATTCTGTTGTTGTCTTTAGAACAGTGAAACGACATACCTTAAATACATGATTCCTCAGTTAGACCTCAGGTAGGCCTCATATCCCCAGCTTCATCTCTTGCTATTCCTTGTTCGGCCCCCAGCATTCCAATGACCAGGAATTAATTCCTGTTCCCCAAGAAGCTGGAGCCCTTTTCAGAATTAAAAGCTTATGTCTGTGCATGTCCCACTGCCTGTGACATCATTTCCTCTCCTCGGAAAAACTCAGTCTCACTGAGTTGGAGATCAAGCTCCTACTTGATCTGAGCTGATGAAGGGTCCTCCAAGAAGTGTGGTAGAGAAACATGCATCCTGAATGTGGTAGAACAACATACATCAAACATTGGGTATTGCACCCTCTTCAGTGAAAGTCATCATCAGGTGGTTCTCATCTCCTGTCTGTGGGGGACCATCCCTCTTTCTCTACACAAGGCAGATCATGTGGACAGATGCAGGCCACAGTTTGAGGGCCAGACTAACTGGGGAGATGGCAAAAGAGCCAGGCCAGTTCTTCAGGTGGCCTGCAGAGTGGCATGGTGAGTCAGAACAAGTTATTTGTGTATAGGGCTGAATTCAGAAAAGGCTGTATCATCACAGAGGATAGAGATTCTGGGTGGGAGTCTGGTGTCAAACAGGTGAGGCTGGGAGGAGCTAACAAGGGGCAAATCTGAGACAGACTCCGGTAGAATGAGGCTCTGAAGGGAACGTAGACTTGACAAGAAGAGCAAGAATGTGCAGGTACCAAGGCCCAGAGGAAATGGGGCCATGAGAGAGTATTACTTCAACTGCTTTCCATCCATGCATGTTCCTGTGCTGTATTTTTATCTTCTTAGTCTAAATGGTCCAGACAGGGGGGCCTGGGTGGCTCAGTCATTAAGCGTTTGCCTTCTGCTCAATGGGATCGAGCCCCACATCAGGCTCCCTGCTCCGCGGGAAGCCTGCTTCTCCCTCTCCCACTCCCCCTGCTTGTGTTCCCACTCTCTCTGTGTCTTTCTCTGTCAAATAAATAAATAAAATCTTTAAATAAACAAACAAACAAACAAATAAATAAATGGTCCGGACAACTTTTGCTGAAATAATAAAAGTAGTGTGACATCATAAGGGAGATACATAGAATGGAAAGAAGATACGATTGAATAATCCTCTTTATGACTGCAACTCAGAGTTTGAGACTTGGCCCTTAGTGTAGATCTAAGCCATTGTACATCCCACAGAAATGAAAACACGTTAATTCCCATAGACTTGCAGAAGATGAGATATTGGTTCTATTTTCCAGTGACTCAAATATAGCCAAAATGAGTTTTCAGTGGAGGCCATGTGGCTCTTTATGACCACAGACAGCATACATATGGCCCGGAAAAGTGCTTCCCCCCCAAGCAGTTACATTTCTGGTACACCCCAGACCCAGCACAGCCACAGCTGTGGTTGGTAGACAGTGAGGAAGGCTGTTTGTTTGCTTGTCCTTGTAAAATTGAGTGTGACAAGCCAATGAGGGGTGGACTGTGCCTGTTGTAAACACATTTAGAATTCAAGAAAAGCTAAGTGTAGATTTGAGACTTTGATTTGTGAAGCTCGTAACTATTCATTCATTTCTTAACCATAGTTTGTTAAATTTAACAGTTGTGTGACTCCAAATTCACAGAAGACAACCGCAACATATTTGGGGCAATAAATTACTAGCTGCTTTAAAAAATGGGACTGATTTAACAGTGTACTGTGGAGTAGTAATAGAGGCACTAAAATCTATCTTTCTACCTCCGAGGGGTTTGTTTTAAAGGTTTAGATTGCAACAATAAACATTCTTTTAATCCTATGCTGTGCAAGCCAGTCCACTTGCAGAGGCAATCATTTACTTGTCTTGTAATGAAAAGTAATTTATGATACACGATATCGATTTACATTTATACTTTCTCTTCATGGCAGGGGCATAATGCTCCTGGGTCGTTCTAGTGGAAAGTGCTTTACAATTATCTAATGTCTGAAACCAAAATATTGCCGGTATTTAAAAAATAAATAAAAAGTTCTGAAAGGGGGAGCAGGGCCTGGAATGGGTCTGCATTAGAAAGGTTAAGTCTGGGGGCGCCTGGGTGGCTCAGTTGGTTAAGCAACTGCCTTCGGCTCAGGTCATGATCCTGGAGTCCCGGGATCGAGTCCCACATCGGGCTCCCTGCTCAGCAGGGAGTCTGCTTCTCCCTCTGACCCTCTCCGCCTCATGCTCTCTATCTCATTCTCTCTCTCAAATAAATAAATAAAATACATAAAAAAAAAAGAAAGGTTAAGTCTGCGCTGAAGGAGGCCCATGTACACGTTTGCTTCTTGCGCCAAATCCCTGATGTGCAATTTTTATGACAATATTGCGTTCTTTTTATTTGATTTTATTTCTGTCGGTTTTGAGTATTCTTTTCCTTCTCTCTACAACACTTTCCTCTCCACAGAGGTGTCCAGACAGATCAGCTCATTTTGTCAGCTAAGAACTTCAGGGAGTTGTAGGACTCCAGTGAAGAGGTAAAACAGTTATCACAAGCTAACAACCACAACATCTGTTAACCACTAAATAAAGTAAGAGTCGGCAAGGGCCATGGGTCTGAACTGATGATTTTCCTAGTAGGAGGGTTAAACTTCTGCTGATTAAGGCCCTCAGAATCCTGATTAACTTTGGGCATGGTGTTTACATAATTATGTCATTGGCCTTGCAATGAAAATCTTTGACTTTCAGAGAGGCCTCAAGGTCAGTTTTACTTTTTTTCTGGAACCTGAGATCCTCACGAAGACAGCCTGGCCAACCTGTTTTCTGCAAACCACAGGAGTTTTCCTAAGGATCCTATCCAGATAGGTAATGAAGGGATCTCTATGAGATATCATCTATGTGGTGGGTATGAATTAGAAGGCCACAAACTCAAAAGTCTAGGAAATATCGTATTTCTTTATTTCTCAGTTAACAATTTAAGTCTGACTTTGTGATATACCATATGTTGCCAGGCTACAAACTCAGCTCTCTGTGGGACTCATCCAACTGTGGTTTTGCTAAGGTTTTGGGAGTCAGGATGGCTCCCCAAGTCATCGGGCATCTGTCCCTACGTTATTCCAGCCTGGGTCATCAGTACATTGATCGGTGGCTTTTGTTTGACACTGGGCACACAAGACACTGTGTCAAGGCTGTGAGTCCTAGGCCCTGATTTCTCCTAGGTTCTGCCACTTCTTCTTGGAAGTGCCAGGGACTAACACATAGATTCTAATGCCTGAGGAACCCCACACCTCTCTCCTCTTTCCAGCCTAGATCATCTGTTTTTAGCTTTGGGAAACGCCCTTTCTCCCTATTTCCATCAGAAGCATGCACATAGACTAGTCTCTTTCCTCTTCCTTTGACCCCAGGGAACCTATTTTTATCCTGGAAAACCCTTCTCTCTTTTCATGTTTCCCCATAAATACCCCCATTTCCTCAGTACCCCATTATTCTCAATGGGCTTTTGCTTCTGGAAACAAAAGTCAAGAAGGGACATTTCTATAGGCAATCTTTGTTTCTTTCCCTGAAAGGAAGAGAAAATAGAAAATATAGGGTGAAAATTATAAATTACTACCACAAAAACCTGTCCTAGCATAAATACATATATGCATTCTCAGAGGCAAATGCCTGATTGATTCATTTTTGCCCAAAAAACCAAACAAATAAAAAAACACACTAAACAAAAGGACCTGCAAATCATATGCACTGAGTAATTTGTGAATTTGTCACAGTTTTCAAGGCGAAAGAGAACCTGAGTTTAGTTTAATGTGCCAAGGAAGAGAGAGTGAAGAGAGGGTCAGCTTCCCAGAACACCTCCATTTGAATGTTCCGTAGCACCTCAAACTCAACATTTCCAAAGCAGAATGTCTCAACTTCTATCCCGGGTACACTAACCTCTACCCCTCTTTATGGTTCTTCTTTTCATCCACACAGTTGGAATTCCCTCCCTGCTTCTCAATCTTGACCAGCCCACCCAGGCCCACACAATTAGTAGCTATGCCGGGTGGTTGCTCTAGCAGCTCCAGATTTATTCCCAGACTCCTTGTTACTACGCTCATCCAGCTGGCCTTGGGGTTTCAGGTTTGATTTCACTCTGCCTGACCCTGCCAGTTTGGTCATCTCTAGTCTCCCTTTTTGCTTCTTGGACTTCAACTTCCCTTTTAATACTTGACTTTTCTATCTTTTTAACAAATTGACAATTCTTGTCCCATGGTGATCTTGGAAGAAAACTCCCTTGACCAGTCAGGCTAACTTTCTAAGCTGCCCTCTGCTGGTAGCTGGTGGCTGGTGAAGGATGAGTCAGACTCCTGGCTTCCGGGCTCTGCTTGGTTGCTCACTTTCCTTCGCCTCCTCACATTAAGTTACCTTCTAAGCCCTCATTGAGGCTGTTCTGGACTCTCCTCTGCTCTGCAGACACTGCCTTAATTTAAGCCCTCATCCACTTTCCCCTGGAATATTCAAACAGGTTCTACATGGTCTCCAGTCTCTTGTTTGTTTTTTTTGTTCCCCACATGGCAGCCAAAATGATTGTTCTAAAATTCAGTGCTGATCATTCCTTTGCTTAAAACTCACCAGCAAATATTTGCAATCCTGGTATCTCATCAGAAAAAAAATTCATGAAACTTTTCAAATATATTGATTTTGGCCTCAACACCAGAAAGGATAACTCAGGGGATCTGAGATAGAGCTCTGGCATCAGTGTTGCTGCAAGAGCTCCCTGAGTAACTCTGATGTGCAGCCTCTTAGCCTGGCCCCACCAAGTCCACCATGGCCTCCCTCTACCCACATTTCTACCTTATCTCCTGCTCCAGGAGAGCTGGAGGGTATCTCTTACCTTTCTCTGTCCTGGGGTCTATTACAGTCTTGATGTTCACGGACATTAACTGGACTGCTGCAGGAGGACGGCAAGTATTATCAAAGATCAAGAGCTGGTATTTGAGGCCATTCTGGACCCTGGAGCTACTGTTTAAAGAATTCCGTTGCAATTGTTCATACTGTATTCAGTGGATTCCTTTTCTAATTTCATGTTCAGTGCTATTTCTGTAGAGTACTAGACAAAATAATTCCTCACCCTGCTTGGTATTTACACCTTTAAAGTATTTATAGGCTGTTTTTATGTCCTCACTTAGTCATCACTTAACTAAGCCGTATGCATTTTGCTTCCACACTATTAATTTAGAAATCCATTCTTTCATAAGGCGATCACTTTTCCTGAATTATTCCATTCTTCTATGTAGTTCTTAAGTTGTGGTTTTTCTGCTTTGAATAAATAAATTATAAGCCCATTGAGGATAGCAGTTATGACTCACAATTACGATTTCAGCTTTATTGATGTCTCCCATGCTCGACCCAGAACTGGGCACAAAATATAGGGAGGAGACGGAAGGGTGGATTTATCAAGACTATTTAGGGACAGTAAGTTCTGATTCCCCTTTCTGTCATCTTTTGTCATGTTAACCCATGTTTAAGATGCTCATTACTCCTACCATTGGGTGGTTTAGGCATCAGTATTTCTCTGATTGAACTGTGAATAAGTTTATTCAAGATCCATTATTCTTTGGTAAGAAAGAAAACCTAGGAGAAAATGGGATACTTTGTATTATTTTTATCTCTGGAAGAGGATTGATCACATCTTATAACTAGATGAGAATTTGCCAAAAATCTAAATGATGCTTCTATCAAGCAGTGCAAATTGTCATTCTGGATCTGTATTATAAGAAGTTGTATTTGACTACAATCTAATGAAATGTACCAACATGCAATTTCCAAGGCATTCATTCAGCACTGTACCCTTCCTTTGATTCTGTGCATGCCCATGTAGTAGCTGGAAAATATTCATTAAGTTTCTATTACTGAGTGAAATAATTCAGGACTCACTTCAATACATTTTTGCTAATTCATAGACATTCACCCCACCGACAGCCCCCCTCAAGCATCCAGTTCTGTTCTAATCACAGTTGTAAATAGAAAAGGGTCTTTATCAGCAGAGGAGTAACCCTGGAACCCAGCAATGGTGAAAGCCACAAACACCTAAATTTCAGACAGAGAACACTGCGGTTAGTTGTTTGGCATATTATGAAGGACGAAGCCCTGTGCCAGTGGAGGAATGCCTTGAGACCAGGCTAGCTTTTGAGAGCTAAGGAACATGGGTGAAACATGGGCATCCAAAGGGACAAGAAAGAAAAAATGCAGAGAGAAGAGCGTGTTAAGGAATATTAAAAGCAGCAGGGATAACGAGCCAGGGAAATCATAAGCATGGTACAGATGTTGAGATGTAAGCCAATGGGAAGACAGAAAAGAAGAGGTCATTGGAAAGTGGTAAGCAAACTAGCACCAGCGCTGAGTTAGTGAACCCCCAAGCCAGCTGTGTGTGCTCATTAGCACAGTCAGTGTAGCTCTGCCATCTGGAGGGGCCATCACTGTGTCTGTGGGACCACCTGAACAAGCTACATCATCTTCCCATGGCCCACACCATTTTTGCCTTTGTCTGTAGCCATAGCTGCCTGTAGGGCAGAATAAATGATTCATTTCCTAAAGAGGACCCAAACTCAAGTCAAGATAAAATGGCCCCTTACTTTTCTCTGTTTAGAAACTCACAGATGTATATAGTACATTTTTAAAGATTTCTAATTTTAAAATATTTAGAATGGACCTTCAAACAAGGAACACAAAATAGAAAAGGACAAAATCTTTTTGGGGGACACCTGCAACCCCAAGCCGCAATAAATGAAGATGGGAGACAGATGAATGCGAGAGGACTTTGAAGTTAAATTTTGACCAATTCACACATCATTTCATGGTTCACCCAGCCCACATGCCCTGGGAATACTTGGTGATTTCATCTACAGGCCAATTTTAATTTTTCTCCCCAAGTATAATTTCCCAGACCATTATATCAAGTCTTCCCCTAAAGTAGGAATAAATAATTGGCTCTTTCTCAATATCAGTTAAAGTTGTTCTGTCAGAGGAAGCTATCGATCCAAACTTCTGTGATCTGATCTTGCTCAGGAAACATAACTTCTGACTTCTGCCTCCTCCCATGTTTCTCCTTGAGTGGCAGCCTTAAGTTTTCTATCTAATTTAATCCTTTTACACTGATGATAAGATGCCCCTATCATTTACTTCCCCTATACATCCTGTACTGTTTACTTCTGAATGGTAACAGAGTAAGCTTGCATTTACACAAAGGCTCTTCTACTGTTGCCTTTCGCGTCAATATGTTTATAATACAACACATCGAGAAGTACTGAAGAATGTCAATGATGGGCGACAGCATTCATGGCTTAAATGACCATCAGTTTCATTCTTTTCCTCTGTATTCTTTCCTGTAGTCCTTGGTGTCAATGTTGTGGACTGTCTAATCCCCCAACTCCAGTTAGCTTTGTTTGTTTGTTTGCAAAAGATGTTTTAGTCACTCGAGAGGCAAAAAGGAATTTTAACTGTTGAACCCTTGAAGCTTCCTTAATGAGCCTGGCTGATCTTCAACCCAAGAAATTGGTGGTCCATCTGTTCAAGAGGAGCTTGACTACTGTAATTGTTTGGCTCACATCACAGAAAGCATTTCAGCACACAGCCTCCATCTGGTCACTGCTGCTTGCTAATCTAAAAAGAGACTTGGGGATGTGGGGGAGAGTGATATTTCCAGTTAATAGTTATTATATCTAAAAGCGCTCAGCTCCTTTTCACATTCCCTCCTCCTTCTTGATGTTTCCATCTCCCATGGAGGACTCCTAGAAAATGAGGTTGTAAGAAAGAAGTTCTGGTGCTATATTTCCTCATTTACGCAAACTTGGTTTTTGTTTTTTGGTTCTTTGTAACCCCTCCTGCTCAGTTGTTGTGGATTCCAGCACCAGTTGTTTGATTTTCTGAGGTACATTGCCCATATCTGAAGCCCGTGTGATAGAACAGGGTGATCTCACTAAGTGTGCACCTGAATTATTACCCAACATCTCTAGCTGTTCTTTCTTGTTTTGATGATTGATAAAGGTTGTGCATGTAAATCTATGATGCATCTGTCAGCTTTGACAAACGTGGATAAAATGGTTGGTTTCCCTGCGTCACGGATGTGAGTACTTTGAAGTTCGGATAGTCACATATAGGTGGATTATCATAAATGACACAGCTTTTGCTAACCTAAATCAAGATAGCACTCTCAAAATGTGGTATATATTTACAATGGAATATTATTCTGCCTTGTAAAAAGACATCCTACTGTTTACAAAAACATGGATGAACCTGGAGGACATTATGCTAAGTGAAATAAGCCAACACAGAAGACAAATACTGCATGATCTCACTTATACATGGAATCTAAAATAGACTCCTAGAAGCAGAGAGTAGAGTGGTGGTTGCCAGGGGCCGAGGGGTGGGGGGGAAATGGAGAGGTATTGGTCAATGAGTATAAAGTTTCATTTATGCAAGAAGAATAAGTTCTGGAGATATAAAGCACAACATGGTGACTATAGTTAACAATACTGTATTACGTACTCGAAATTGCTAAGAAGGTAGATCTTAAGTTCTTACCACACACACACACACACACACACACACACACACACACACACACACAAAACCAAGGAAAGAAAATGGTAGCTATGTGATGAGTATGTAATTAGTTTAATTGTGCCAATCATGACATGGTGTATACCTATATCAAAACATCAAGTTGTACACCTTAAATATATACACTTTCCATTTGTCAATTATACCTCAATAACGCTGAACAAAAAGAAGAGCACATTCTTTCCCTATTGGTTTCTGTTGCAAATGGATGAGGGAAGTTGAAGAGACTTACCTAGGATAACCTATGTACAGTTCTGCCTATAAACAGGTGATTCTCTAGATTCCTTACCACCAAGGTCTTCTTTGGGTAGGTAAGGCTACTCTGAAGCTACAGGCAGTTCTAGTCATTGTCAAAACACCTCAACAGATGGTAGGTCATAGTGAATAGCAATCAAGGCAAGGTTTCTTCTTCAAGAAAGTATCTCCTGAGCCCTGCTAGAGAAAATAAAACTGAACTCCAGGTTTCAGTTCAGTAATTAGTGATGAAATCTGCCACAAAGACCTTACTTACCATGCACTATTATATTAATTAAGTCTTGAAGTGCCCAAGCCGTGAATCACCACTGCATAATGAATGCTAAATTTTAAAACAAAAATAGCCCTTTCTACCCCACAAAGGCTTTGCATATCTGAACAGTGTGACAGCTAAAGGGGAGCTTGAGAGAAATATGTTCTTAGATCAAAGCTAAGGAAGCCTCACTGTGTAAGGTTCCAAGATGCTAAAAATACACTGACACCTAGGAATGAGTGTTGCCCAACCACATAGAGCCGAGTTATGAAAGCTGGAGCCCAGTTTAGTAGATTGTCTTTCAGATGTCTTTTGTAGCCATGAACATTTGTCTTTGAACACAAAACTGTACTTATATCAGGAAATGGAGGAAAGCATCAATGCATTTTCAAATGCCATTTAAAAGGTGTCTCAGAATAAAATGTTTTCAAAACCTCATCATCCCCTCCACATGGCAGCCATCCACTGCACAGGGCAGATGTTTTGTGATTTCTTTCTTTATCACAAAGGCATTAATTAGATGGAGCTTTGTATCCCACATAGACCTGGATTCAAATCCTGATTCTGTCATTTGTTATTTTTGTGATCTTGAGCAAGTTTCAGATCATGAATATAGAGTAAGGAATGTGGATTGATAAAGAACAGTGAGAGTGGGTATGTTAGGCAGAATAATGGCCCCCAAAGATGTCCATAGCCTAATCCTCAGAATCTGTGAATGTGTTAGTTTACATGATGGAAGTAACTTTGCACATGTGATTAAATTAAGGACCTCATGATGGAGAGATTCTCCTGGAGTATCCAAGTGGGCTTATTCTAATTGCATAGGTCTTCAAAATCAGAGAAGCTGCTCTGACTCAGGTCAGAGTCAGAGATGTGCCATTTGACAAATGATCAGAGAGATGCAACATTGCTGGCTTTGTAGGTGGAGGAAATAGGAAATTCAGGTGGCCTGTACAAGCTGGAAACAAGAAAGCAGAATCTCCCTTAGAGCCTCCAAAAAGGAAAGTAGTAGCCTTGCCAACACATTGATTGGAGCCCGGTGAGATTTGAATCAGACTTCTGACCTACAGAAATGTAAGATTATAAATTTGTATTGCTTTAGACCACTGAGGTTGTGATAATTTGATATGGCAGCAATAGAAAACTAAGAATAGGTATTCCTGGTGGAGGGAATGTAATATCCAAAGCCAGAGTCGATTTGACCACTTAATATAGATGTATTTGTCAGGTGTCCACTATTAACTTGCAATGCCCTTTTCTACAAAATCGAGGAGATGCTGCTGGTTGTGACCTAGATAAAAACAACTCTAGTAGGTAGAATACAAGAAGTATCTTCAAGACGTAAGCTAAGCAAGGAAAAAATCTGCCTCTGGTTTGGGGCACAACTTAATTTTTGAATGCCAAATTTGAAGAAGTAGTAGAAGGTTTCCAGACAAGGATGGGTTGGGAGTATATATTTGTGGGGAGCATGAAGAAGTCCATAGGCCAAGAGGTTCAGGTCAAGAAAGAAAATAATCTAGTCAAGTCAGCTTGGCCTGGAAATGAGATCAGTGTTTCCCAAATGCTGGTCCATGATGAAATCTGTACCAGTGTTTTCTCAGAAATGAGGAAAATAAGGACAATGTAGTGAGTTCTTTTATAAAGCTAAATTCATTCCATTTACATTCCTTTCTTTTATCCTGAGATTATGTTCTTTTCTATCTGTTTGGTATTAAAACTTCCTTTAACGAAGATACAGTGGGTGGTTGTTGCCATTACTATTGTCGAAATGCTTTTACCTGGAAAAAGTTGGCAAGCCTACGTTGGTTTTCTTTATGAGGGTAGGCTAGGGTGGAGAAGGGTCCCTGATCCACAAAATGTAGAAGTCTGGAAGCCATCCTTTGTTATGGCAAAGGATGAATGGGGAGGGGAGGATAAAAGGAGATAATGAAATTCAGCTGGAGAGTTGGTGGGGCTGGATTTATGCAATGTTCACTGCCATTCTAAGTTTGTGCTTTAATCTCTTGATACTAGAGAGCTGATGAATATATCATTCTGTGACAGTCATTGCTGTGTTCTAGGCATTGTTTAAGGTATGGGAAAATTACATGGTGTGAGGTGGGAATGAGATTGTAACATAACCTTACCTGGCTAGAGTGGTGGTCCATGGAGGCAAGCAGTCAAGAAGCTGTATTTTTGAGGATAAGAGATGGGATTGAGATGGTGGTTGGCCGAGGGACAGAACATTCTAGAGCAGTGGTTCTAAACCATAGCTGCTTTTCCTTCCAGGTTACAGGGACGTTTGGCAATTTCCTTACAGGTTACAGGGATATTTGGCAATGGCACTTTTGATTGTCATCACTGGGGTCAGGGTCCTACTGGTATCTAGAGGGTAGAGGCCATTCCACAATGCCTAGGACATCCTCCCTGCCCTCAACAAAGAATTATCAGGCCCCAAATGTTAGTAGTGCCAGGACTGAGAAAAACTGCTCTACAAGAATTTAGTTTCAATGTAATAAAATAACAGGGAATGCTATGCATTCTGGGGTAGGGTACGACAAGATCAATACAATGTTTGAGGAAGGAAAGAAATGAAAATTTACTGATGACTCTGTGTACAACCTCATTTACCATCACAGTGATCCTGGGTATTAGTTATTGTTCTTACCCTCTTACAAATGAGAAAACTTATGGCTAGGGAAGGTCTTGATCAGCCTGCAGTCAGTTTAATGACCAAGATCAGATTTGAACCTGGACCTGTCCAGCTTCATCATTCATGAAGGCCAGTCTGTTATTGATTATTCCGCTTCTGTCCGTCCTCATGGCCACTGTCTTACTTCAAAGCCACCATTGTTGCCTGGGTTACTGAATGCAGCAACCTCCAACGAGCCCTTCCTCTCATCTCTTGTCCTGACTACAGTCGGAGGGAGCTTTCTCAAGAGTGCTTCTGACCCCATCACTTTACTGAAAACCCTGTAGTGAGGAGACTCTGGCAGTCTCTCTGCTTCACTATGCTTGTGCTTATTTGCCTCCTATCCACATCCTCTCCACAGTACACACACACACACACACACACACACACACACACACACACACTCACACACCCCTCTCTGGCTGACCCCTGTTCCAGTTCCTTCAGAACTCACTTTCAGAGGGAAAGCTTCTCTGATCCCCAAGGGTGAGGTAGGTGCTCTCAAGGTTCCCCTGCATAAGCCATCATTGCCTTGGCCGCCCTCTGTGTCAGTGGTGCACCTGGTGTCTCTTCCACTAACATGTAAACAACCTGAGAGCAAGGATGCTGTAATTTCCAACGTATGCCCTAGCACTAGGCACACAGTAGGCGCCAAATGATAAGTGGAGTGAATGACCTCCCTCATCACTATGTTTGAATACTGAGTTGGGCTCAGTATTGTCCACAGAGGAAGACCAGACAAAAGACTGTTTTCTCTCCCTAGACACAAGGCGTTAAGGATATTGAAGAAGGTCTAGGGGCGCCTGGGTGGCTCAGTTGGTTAAGCGTCTGCCTTCAGCTCAGGTCATAATCCTGGAGTCCCGGGATCAAGTCCCACATCAGGCTCCCTGCTCAGCGCGGAGCCTGCTTCTCCCTCTGACCCTCTCCCCTCTCATGCTGTTTCTCACTCTCTCAAATAAATAAATAAAATCTTTAAAAAAAAAAAAGGATATTGAAGAAGGTCTGACCATGCAGAAGGAAAGGGAAGATGTGGCATACACAAAGGAGACAAGTCTGGGAGACTTGTTGACAGATGGCAGTGTGGGAGGATGGAGAGAGGGAGAACTGCGAAGGAAGGATTCTGAAGTGACCAAGTGTGTAGGACTGGGATGCTCAGGTTGTCATAAATGATAACACAGAAGCATGTTTCTCTATTGCAAATTCTCAATAAATGTTGAGTGTATAAACTTGAATGTTTTTCTTTAAATTTGTGAATCATCTAAATGAAGCCTAGGTGGTATTTAAAACTTTAGGAATAAATGGGATCCCTGAGGGGGAACACCTAGCAAGGAAGAAAAGGAGCCTAAGACGAAGCCCAGGGAACTACCAAAAAGTATAGGAGGCTGGGAAGAGGACGAAAAAGCAGATACCAAAAGTAAGGGAAAACCAGAAGAGGGAGAGTGTGCCGGGAGAGCCAGGAGAGGAGAGTATTTGAGGAAAGAAGCAATCATCTTGGAGCAGTGCTGCCGAGAGACAGAGCCATGGGCAGGAAGTGGCCATTTTCCAGAACTTTCCTCCCTGGCAGCGGAAGTCCAGGAGTGATAGCAGACACTGAGAGAAGCTCAGATGACTGCTAAAGGGGGAGGCAGCTTGGTTTTTTGAGGCCCCCCCCGTTCCGGAACCTGGTCGTGGAGACCTGGCCTAAAAGTGTTCTCATTCTTTGTATGACTTTGTTTTCCTTAACAAGATAAGGCAGTTCAACTAATGAAGATGAAACCTTCCACTTGTCTGAGTGGTCTTAAGGAGCCAGTGCTTGGCTTATTCAATAATGGTAATGGATAAGCCAGTGAGGAGTGGCCCTATCTTCTGAAGCACAGAAACAGGTGTGGGGACTGCCATTAAAAACCTGAGACCTTAGGTTATAGACCTGGGCTGCTCTTTGAGACTTCCCAAATTTGTCCTGTGCAGAACATGCTCTGATACCCAATTCTGTTGCTCCACCTTCCCCAAAATGGAATCTCAGCCAAGACAAGTCATGGTCTTCAGTAAGGCATTGCCCTTGTCTTCTCTGCAGGCACACCTGTCCCCGATGGGAGGTGGCTGTGTCCACCTGTGCTTGGTGGACTGGGGAAGCATTGATGCTGCTTGATTTTTTGTTGACTTTCCTCAGTGCAAGTGCTCCTTAAGAATACCTACTATTAGGAGATCAGTTCATTCAACCCACAAAAGTGGGTAAGAACAGAATCATCCGATTTTAATTTTTCTACCTAATCTAGGTGCCATTCAGAGCAAATGGGAATAATTAGTACATTATAACTCAAATGCCGATGGTCATAAAACATCACTAATAACTGGAATTGCAGTCCCTTTCCAGTGAATTTTAAGATCCCATTTTTAGAGAAATGAAAATAACTCCAACAGTAAACTCAAATTCACATTTATAGGTTTTTTGGGGAAATTTGTATGACTCCAAGGTCATCTCAGGATACAAACTAACCATGTATACAAGTCACTTTATGTAGCTAGTGGTGATTAGGCAAGCAACCACAAGATTATAATTTGCCTTCACAAAGACAAAAATTTGGAGCATTATAGGTCAGATGCATTTTGATGGGACATCTGTTGTCTTCTCCCTCAGAAATATAACATTTTCTTTTCCCATTAACCCCAAGCCCTGAAGTAATTTCTCTCTCAGCTTTTTCTAGGACAAGCAGGAGTTTTAGCTGAGAAATAGTGGGTGAGGGCAATTCAGCCTCAGTGATGGGGGCTCTTGACAAAGATAAAGATAGCACACCCCACAGGTCATTTCCCCTCCACTCCACCCTTTATACTCTATTTATCTGCACACATGATTTCTGAAGAAAAGAGGTGTGTTTTCATGTGCTGAGTGAGCAATTGTTTGGGGGGAAAGAGTATGCAATTGTGGAATTCTTTGAAATGACATGTCCCCTTCCTGCCTCTTACCAGAAGTGGAGCTGTTGTCACAAAGAAGGCTCTGTAGAAACATAGAAGTATCTTTTAGCCTTTTGAAAAGGTAGCCGGCTTAATTGAAGACAACATCATTTAAGTCTTAGGCTTAAGATTTCTGGGTGAAGTACCTTACATAAAACCAAGAGTGTGTCCATTGAGATTTATACCAAAATGGATGCTGCCTCATCTCATCTTGAATTCAAGCCTCTGTGTCCTTTACCCCCAAGCTCACAAATCATTACCTTTGAAAGTTGTCCAATTTCTTCCCTTTTTTAGGGCCAACTGAATAAGAAAATCCTTCCCACTTACACAATTCCTGTTAAAAATACATGCTTCTCCCCATTTTTATCCTCATCTTTCTATAGCTTTGTAATTTGTCGCTGAAGATCAACTACCACATAAGTCTCCCTGAATGGTATCAGCCCAGCACAGCTTCAGGCTTTTTTTTTTTTTACCTCTGAATGGCCTGCTTCCAGCCTCCTCTCTCCTCTTTTTTAAATTTTATTTTATTGTGTTATGTCACCATACATTACATCATTAGTTTTTGATGTAGTGTTCCACGATTCATTGTGTTTGTATAACACCCAGTGCTCCATGCAGTACGTGCCCTCTTTAATACCCATCACCGGGCTAACCCATCCCCCCACCCCCCTCCCCTCTAGAACCCTCAGTTTGTTTCTCGGAGTCCATAGTCTCTCATGGTTCATCTCCCCCTCCGATTTCCCCCCCTTCGTCTTTCCCTTCCTTCTCCTAATGTCCTCCATGCTGTTCCTTATGTTCCACAAGTAAGTGAAACCATATGATGATTGGCTTTCTCTGCTTGACTCATTCCACTTAGCATAATCTCCTTCAGTCCCATCCATGTTGATGTAAAAGTTGGGTATTCATCCTTTCTGATGGCTGAGTAATATTCCATTGTATATATGGACCACATCTTCTTTATCCATTCATCTGTTGAAGGGCATCTCGGCTCTTTCCACAGTTTGGCTATTGCGGACATTGCTGCTATGAACGTTGGGGTGCATATGGCCCTTCTTTTCACTACATCTGTGTCTTTGGGGTAAATATCCAGGAGTGCAATTGCTGGGTCCATAGGGTAGCTCTATTTTTACATTTTTGAGGCACCTCCACACTGTTTTCCAAAGTGGCTGTACTAACTTGCATTCCCACCAACAGTGTAAGAGGGTTCCCCTTTCTCCACAATCTCTCCAACATTTGTTGTTTTGGTCCTAAGGGGGAAATACATAGCCATCCAAGCCTCACTCAAAAAAATTGAAAAATCCTGAATTCACCAACTAACTTTATACTTTAAAGAACTAGAGAAAAAGCAACAAACAATGCCTACGCCATGCATTAGAAGAGAAATAATTAGGATTAAAGTAGAGATCAATGAATTAGAAACCAAAAACACAGTAGATCAGATCAACAAAACTAGAAGCTGGTTCTTTGAAAGAATTAATAAGATTGATAAACCACTGGCCAGACTTATCCAAAAGAAAAGAGAAAGGACCCAAATTAATAAAATTATGAATGAAAAGGGAGATATCATGACTAACACCAAGGACATAGAAACAATTATTAGAAATTATTATCAACAACTATATGCCAATAAATTGAGCAACCTGGAAGAAATGGATGGCTTCCTGGAAACCTATAAACTCCCAAGACTGAAACAGGAAGAAATTGACAACCTGAATAGTCCAATAACCAGTAAAGAGATTGAAGCAGTGGTCAAAAACCCCCCAAAAAACAAGAGTCCAGGGCCTGATTGATTCCCTGGGGAATTCTACCAAACATTCAAAGAAGAAATAATACCTATTCTTCTGAAGCTTTTTCAAAAAACAGAAACAGAAGGAAAGCTTCCAGACTCATTCTATGAGGCCAGCATTACCTTAATCCTCAAACCAGGCAAAGACCTCATCAAAAAGGAGAATTTCAGACCGACATCCTTGATGAATATGGATTCCAAAATCCTCAACAAAATCCTAGCTAATAGGATCCAACAATATATTAAAAGGATCATCCACCACAACCAAGTGGGATTTATCCCCAGCATGCAAGGGTGGTTCAACATTCACAACTCTCTATTTTTTTTAAAGATTTTATTTATTTATTTGAGAGAGACAGTGAGTGAGAGAGAGAGAGAGAAGGAGCAGGGGGAGAGGCAGAGGGAGAAGCAGACTCCCCGCTGAGCAGGGAGCCCGATGCAGGGCTCAATTCCAGGACTCCAGGATAATGACCAGATCCGAAGGCAGTCGCTTAACTGACTGAGCCACCCAGGCACCCCTCTCCTCTCTATTTCTAACCCTTGCAAATTCCCGACACACCCTAGATTCTCATGCTTCTCTAGTACTGGCCTCTGGGGAATAATCAAATCTTGTCACCAGTCAACTCATCTACATCTTTGCCTGTTGGGTTTAAGTATGGATGTGAAGGCTTTCCTTAGGTTGATTTTGATCTGGTTGGCTCTGGTAGAGTACTGTATGAGCCACCACCTCCCCTCCAATTGTAGGGGTGGCCTCAAGAGATGCTCTTGTGCCAAGGGGACTCTGTTTAGCCATTTTCATCCTTCTACCAGTGGCTCCTTCTTGTCACCCTCTGAAGAGTTGGGGTTTGGTGCTTTGGTAAACTTACTGGAAAAGTCTGAGCTCAAGGAAATGACTCTGTCAGTGTTCCTAGGTCAGCCTCCTGCCTCCACCAGGCCTGTTTCCAATGGGGCATTGCAAACTGAAATGTGCACAACAGCCAGGCATCTCTCTTCCACATGGAACAGGCAGGCATTTTCCTTTCTTCTTTTACCTGTGTGAAAATCTTCAGATATTAACATTTAAAGAATTGTTGGCTGCCTATGAGCCCACGGTGAGCTAAAAATCTTACAAAGCATAGTACACACACACACACACACACACACACACACACACACACAAATTATAAAGGAGAAAATTTTGGCCTGTGGTATTACTAAACTAAATTTTTGTTTCAGAGGCTGGTTCTGGGCTGTTGAGACCTGTTTTGTTATGACATAAATGTTTTAACTAACTTTCTGAACCAGAATGTGCTTAATGGGTCTTTAGTGGGTGCATGCTGTTTGCAGCCTGACTTTGAAAGAAATATCCCAGGGAAAGAACCATGGAATTTGATTTAACACCTCATTTGTAGTTTGTATATAATTGTATATTTCTAGTGGAAATACATGAATCCACAACAAAATATTTAATTTAGCACCTTTGGATCAATAAACTAATTTATCTTTGAAATTCCCTTGATATGTAGCCAAGACTGATTGACAACTATTATTATTCACACATTGTATATGTGAAGATTCATGAGGCACTAGATAATGTAATGGGGGAGGGAGGCAAAAGACACACAAAAAAGTTAAGTAATGAAACTAGTAATTGACACGAAGCCTGCTCTCTTAATGACCGAGTCCTTCACTGTAATAGGACAATGTAGATTTCTTTCATTGTAGTACACATTGTTACTATAGCCAATGTTCTTAATACCACGTTGAATTAAAGATTCACTGTAGCTATAGAGGATCATATAGAGAGCTCATTGCCTACAATAAATTCTTGGGTCCTCCGAAGGCAGCACAATTGAGTGACAAACATTCTTGCTTTGGATTTTGGAGGTCCTGGCTTCAGGTTCTGACTCCATGGCCTGCTCTCAGAAATGTAACCTTAGTCATTACTCTGAGTCTCAGTTTTCTCCTCTGTAAAATGAGAGTAATAATCTGTACCTACCCCAGTGTTGTTACGAGGATTAAAGGAGAAAATGTAAGGTTTCTGGTGTATATGTTAACAAGAACTCAGCAAATGGTGGCTTTACATAAGTATAATTTATGCCAGTTAATTTCCCCTTCTTGCAGGTGGAACTAATGTATTCACCTGTCAGGTGGGGATAGTTGTATTGGTTACTTAAATTGGCTGTCATACAGTTCTTTTTCAATAGTGTATTCCAAGCAGTGCCTGGGTGGCTCAGTCGGTCAAGTGTCTGCCTTAGGCTCAGGTCATGATCTCTAGGTCCTGGGATCAAGCCCCGTGTCAGGCTCCCTGCTGAGGCAGGGAGACCCTGCTTCTCCCTTGCCCTCTGCCCCCCTCCCCACTCACAAGCGCACACACTCTCTCTCTCTCAAATAAATAAAATCTTTTAAAAATTAGCATATTCCAAGGGTTGGAATCTAGGCTTGGGAGTATAAGAATTAGAATAGGTGTGATGTGGATCTGGAGTGATCCTTCAAGTTTGCCTCTTGAATATAAGAGCAGTTTGTGTTTCTACATAAATTAGTTATGATTCCTGATGATGGTGAGAGTAGATGGGATTCTGCAGCTGTCTGGGGGCCATGTCTGTGCATATGCTTCCCAGATTTAGGAAACTTCCAGACAGCACATTGACCTACCAGTTCACTGGCCTTTTTCATAGCATAAGACATGAGGGAAAGTAGGGTTTACACCCTTCCAAGTTTCAGGAGCCAGGAAAGCATGCAGAAGGAATATGTGGGCCATTCTTTTTCAATTTTCATTTATATAAAATTCATCTGATGAAAATTAATATAACAAGCAGCTAGAGTTACAGAATTTTAGAAATGAATCTTTTCATTTGCTCTCATGGTAAACATTAGCGAATACAAGTTAAATCCCAGTTATTCCTAGTCTGGAAAAAATAACATGATTTTCAGAAATATAAAATGCATCTAAGCAACTATGACAATATATACAATTAAGTAATTATCACTTAAAATTTAAAGCTTACTACATTTTTAGAGTGTTATTTTATCTGAGTAGTATTTTTATCCTATGTTTAAGTTAAATCAGAACCAAAATGTCTGATACTAATATTCTTTTAACCATAAAATTTTTTCCAGTAATTAATGATGTTTTCCTCTCAGTCTTGATTTCTTGTTTTATTTTATTTAAACATTTGTTTTGCAGTTGCATGTGTGTGTAAAAGATAAATAAATGAACATATAAATAAATTTCAACAAAATGAAAGAAAGAAGAAAAGCAGAAAATGGAGAGCTCAAGTAAATATAAACATGTATAATCTACATATAGACTCAAGCTGCTTTAAAAAAACTGGTGATTTTTTAAAATTAAGCATTCTATTTGTAACTGCTGGAGAGAAATCCCTATTTAAGTGCTCCAGAAGGAATCCCTGCCAAGGAGAGACATGGCTTGGCCAAGCTCAGACTGGTTAGCCATCCAGGGAAGTGGTAGGAAGAATGAGGTGCCCACACCCCTTTTCTATGCCTTCCTGTGAGAGAGAGACAAAGCAGCCATTGGTTCTCTACCAATTAGCACACAAGTACTACCAGCTGACTGTGAGCCAGCCAGGGAGGGCTTGAGATGGCAGCCATTGTTCTTACCTTCTAGGACCCTGCAGTCTGGCTGCTAGACTGGCAAAACAGCTAGACAGTAGCTCATTACATTTATTTTAAGTGTTTGATAGAGTTGGGCAGTCCTTAAGGGATTCTCAGAGCAGAATTTTAGAGTCAGGAAATAGTCAGAAGAACCGGACTTTACATAATTTTAAAGGATCCAGTAGTTGGTCCAGTGGGGGGGAAAAAGACCTCTATAGGCTGAAATGGGAGTTAATAAGATCTATGCAGGGAATAATGGGGGAAACTGCTGCATCGGTAGAGAAAGGAGTAAATAGCAAAGAGGATTTTTAAAGTGATGGGAAAGTCCAGACTTGATGCAGTAATCAAGGTGAGCGGCTGCAGATTCTGGATTAGGAATATATATACATATATATATAATGGAAATCTTTGAATATATAAATACTTATTAATAAATAAATATTTATTATTAATAAATATGTAAATCATTTAACCCTTGCCACAACCCTATGAAGTGGATGTTGTTAATCCCCATTTAACAGATATTGTTATTCAAGCACTGGAAGGTTAAGGAAACCAACACTGGTTCACAGCCAACCTGTGATGGAGTTAGGATTTGAGCCCAGGCAGTCAGTTCCAGACATTACTTTCCACCACTACCTTATAGTGCTCTGGAAGTGAAGTGCTGGAAGAACATTACATGTGATTTTCTGTCATTGAGCTCAGCTTAGTGTAAGGGAAGAAGAAAGAAATTGGTCCAGAAGACCTGAAGAGCCTTGATAAATTCAAATGAGGTCTCAGTCTCCTGCCATGTAAAATGGTATAAAATGAATGTGGAACTGTTTTTAACATTCTTTAATGCTAGACACATGGTAACTATCATTGCTTGGCACAGATAGTCAAAATTGATTAAAAGTGGGCTAATATGGAACCAGAAAAGACCCTGAATAGCAAAGCTGGTGGCATCACAATTCCGGACTTCAAGCTCTATTACAAAGCTGTAATCATCAAGACAGTATGGTACTGGCACGGAAACAGACACACAGATCAGTGGAACAGAATCGAGAGCCCAGAAATGGACCCTCAACTCTATGGTCAACTAATCTTCGACAAAGCAGGAAAGACTATCCAATAGAAAAAAGACAGTCTCTTCAACAAATGGTGTTGGGAAAATTGGACAGCCACATGCAGAACAATGAAACTGGACCATTTCCTTACACCACACACAAAAATAGACTCAAAATGGTTGAAAGACCTAAATGTGAGAAAGGAGTCCATCAAAATCCTAGAGAAGAACACAGGCAGCAACCTCTTCGACCTCAGCTGCAGCAACTTCTTCCTAGAAACATCACCAAAGCCAAGGGAAGCAAGGGTAAAAATGAACTGTTGGGACTTCATTGAAATAAAAAGCTTTTGCACAGCAAAGGAAACACTCAACAAAACCAAAAGACAACCGACAGAATGGGAGAAGATATTTGCAAATGACATATCAGATAAAGGGCTAGTATCCAAAATCTATAAAAAACTTATCAAACTCAACACCCAAAGAACAAAGAATCCAATCAAGAAATGGGCAGAAGACATGAACAGACATTTTTCCAAAGAAGATATCCAAATGGCCAAAAGACACATGAAAAACTGTTCAACATCGCTCGGCATCAGGGAAATCCAAATCAAAACCTCAATGAGATACCACCTCACACCAGTCAGAATGGCTAAAATTAACAAGTCAGGAAACGACATATGTTGGCAAACATGCGGAGAAAAGGGAACCCTCTTACACTGTTGGGGAATGCAAGCTGGTGCAGCCACTCTGGAAAACAGTATGGAGGTTCCTCAAAAAGTTGAAAATAGAGCTACTGTATGACCCAGCCATTGCACTACTGGGTATTTACCCCAAAGATACAAATGTAGTGATCTGAAGGGGTACAGGCACCCTGATGTTTATAGCAGCAATGTCCACAATAGCCAAACTATGGAAAGAGCCAAGATGTCCATCAACAGACGAATGGATAAAGAAGATGTGGTGTGTGTGTGTGTGTGTGTGTGTGTGTATTCCATTGTATGTATATATATACATATATATGTGTATATATATATACACATATACATATATATACAATGGAATATTATGCAGCCATCAAAAAATTGAAATCTTCCTATTTGCAACGATGTGGATGGAACTAGAGGATATTATGCTAAGCGAAATAAGTCAATCAGAGAAAGACGTGTATCATATGATCTCACTCATATGAGGAATTCTTAATCTCAGGAAACAAACTGAGGGTTGCTGGAGTGGTGGGGGGTGGGAGGGTTGGGGTGGCTAGGTGATAGACAATCGGGAGGGTATGTGCTATGGTGAGCGCTGTGAATTGTGTAAGACTGATGAATCACAGACCTGTACCTCTGAAACAAATAATACATTATATGTTAAAAGAAAAAAGATAGTAGGAAGGGGAAATGAAGCGGGGGGAATCGGAAGGGGAGACAAACCATCCGAGACTGTGGACTCTGAGAAACAAACTGAGGGTTCTAGAGGGGAGGGGGGTGGGGGGATGGTTTAACCTGGTGATGGGTATTAAAGAGGGCATGTACTGAATGGAGCATTGGGTGTTATATGCAAACAATGAATCATGGAACACTACATTAAAAATAAATAAATAAATAAATATAAATAAATAAATAAATAAATAAATAGAAAATTGGGCTAGTGGAGTCACTCACTAGCTTAGTACTTTTTCAAGGTACATCTTTTCAACACCCCCCCACACACACACACACCTACATATATAATACAAATTTGGTATGCACTACCTCTACCCAAATATGTGTTGGGGTGGTAGGAAATCACAAAGAACATTGCTGTCAGGGTTTTGCTTTTATAATTGGCAGATAATAAGGAGTAAGAGATCAATTAGAAATAAAAAGTATAATCTGTGCATGTCTTCATACAGTGGGGAAAATTTGTTTAAATTCTGTATTTCTGTATCTATCCAGAGACCTTGATTATTTATAATTCAACTTACTATGTACTGGGCACTGTACTAGGTGGGCACTGCCTTCTTGGAATTTAGAGCCCAGGGGTGGACAGAGATGTTTACCAGGAAATATCCTAAAAAGTTCAGTGGAGGCCAAAGGGAAGAGACAATCACTTTTGCCCTGAGGAGAGGAATAGAAGGTGGTGCAGGGCTGTCAGGTGGTGCTGTGGTGAGGAAGAGTCTGCAGACAATGTGGGAAAGAACATTCTGTCCAAAGGCACACAGTTACATCATGGGTCATTTGAAGGACAACAGGATGAGTTGGAGAAATATAGTATAAGAGGCAGCTGGAAATGTAGTTACTGGCCAGAAAACCAAAGGCTTGATTGCATAGCAAAGGGTTTTTGGACTTTCTCCCATAGGCCATGAGGAGTATTTGGGGTTTTAAGCAGCAAACTCTCAGTCAGCTGTGTATCTTAGGAAGGTCACATTGACCTCTGCTCTCACAAAAGCAGCAAGATTACCAGCTCTATTGAAACCCGTGAAAATAATTTAAGTTTCTTAGAGAAAGATTGGCTAGAGGAACATAGCATTGTTTCCATGATTTTTTTAAATTATTCTAGATTTCTCTTTAAAGCTATTTGTATAAGAAGTTATATTTGTCCTTGATACCTCTTTTTATTCCAATCACACTCTTCATAAAAAGAATGAAATCCCTTCAAAAAATGTTCTTATTTTCCAAACAGTATGGAAGCCTCTCAAAATTTTCCAGAGCTCTCCCAGCTCTCTCTCACCAGGTTATATTTAGCTCAGCTATAGACCTTGACCTTTTGAAAAGACTGCACAACACGATGCACTAATCGGAATGTTTCTTAATAGACTTGAATGAGAACTTAGTAGCCCAACCCCAGCCTCGTCCACACACACATAGAAACACACACATGCATGCACACAAGCACACACTCATTCGTGTTTTAGAGTATTTTGGAAAAAAACTATCAAGTTGGTGCAGGGGAAGACAGATGTGTAATTTTGTTAACAATATAGATTTTAAATAGGCTTTATTTCTTTGAGCTTAGGGAAGGCATAGAGTTGCATGTCTTCCTTTCTTAGGAAATTTTTCTTTCTGTTTGAATAATGTTGGCGTGTTTCCAGTTGCTATAAATCTTACCTAGAATGGCTCTCCCTTGGTTTCTATTTCTCAGGTGGAATTTGGTTTGCAGGCAGGAGCTGTATGCAAAGATTGACCTGCAGGGGTGTAGTGTTCTTCCTGGGAATGTGAAACCTCCCCTTCTCTCTGCCACACCTCCCCTGAGTCTTACTGGCCTTGCTATTATGGATTGATTTTGGTCAGGGAGACCTCTGTCATGGTATCAAGGTATTTTACTGCAGAATCAAGTTTGTTCATGAATGCCTCCACTATATTATTTATTATTGTAGTATTAATAGTAATACTAGCTACAGAGTGGATGACAAAGTGGGAAGCCAAGAATGCTCTCCTGGCCCTTTGGCAACACAACTACTCAAAAATTAACCTAACTTCGCAATCCTATTTAAAATAAGGGTATTGATGATTGTCAGAAATAAAAATAGAGGAAAACTAAATAAGCAGGGGAAATGCTGTTTAGTTCTCCCAAGGAAAAGTGTGAGAACAAGAAGGACTACTTTTGAAGTACATCTGTCTCCAAGAGGAGATTCTTTCTTTATAGAAACTTCACCAGCTAGTCATTTGCTCATTTCATGGTGTGCCGTGATCATCAGCCACCGTCTCCTCTCTAGGCCTCTCAGTGTCATGGCCTGTCACGCCCTGCCTTCTTCTGTGGAGGACTACCTCAAGCCTTGTTGACCTTCATTCAGGGAAGTGGTTGTATATAGAGATCGGGGGGGCGGGGCGGGTGATCTCTGCCACTGGCTTGGCTGGGTTTGAATCCCAGCTCCAGTATTTATTAGCTATATGCCTTAGGCAAGTTACTTAGCCTCCTTGTGCCTCTGTTTCCTAGTATGTAAAACCCTGCCTAGATCGGTCACAGGGCTTAAAGTAGTCTACAGCAATGTGAGAGAGGTATCCGGCAGCAACCAAATGAGCAAGACGTGAACCAAATAATCAAGATAAGGGGGATGGAAACACTGGCAAACCCATGGCTCGGCGGCCCAGTTCAGACAGAGATCAGCACCACGGACAGCTCCATAGAAGAGGGGCAGCGGCCTTTCCAGTAAGAACAGTTAACTTTCTGACTTCCTGCTATAGCAACTTTCTCCTAATTGATTAGGCTTCACTGGATTTTAAAGATGACCAGAGTGTCACCCTGTCCATGGTTGGGCTATTTGACATCTTCTAACCTGATTGAGATACCACTGAGAGTCCTGTGAGGCATATTTAGGTTTCCTAGGGGTAGAGTAGGAATTGGAAGGCATCTCTTTCTCCCCTTAGAAGAATTATCTCTGGGACTTACTGTCACTTTTGAGTTAAGCAACAGAGGTCTGAATTAGGGTTGGAGCTTTAAAAGGAACAAATTCAGTTTTTGGCCATTTCTAAGAAGATGCATATGTTACCTATAATTAATCTATGCTATGAAATTTATATATGTGGAAATTTTATAATTGAAATATCTTTAAGTGTGGCAGGTTTTTAAGTATGTTGATTGTAATCTAATGAATCCAATAAAGAAAATTGCTTTCTCCTAATTTTCTTCTTTTATTAATCTAGATTTTTATCATCTGGAAATATAAAGTAGGAACTGAGTTCATGGGTGCAGATCCTGGTTCTACCTTTTATTAGCTGTGTGACCGGGCATGCTACTTAAACTTTTTTATGTTTTGGTTTTCCCTCTTTAAATGAGGATATGAGTGGTACATATTTTGCATGTTATTTTGATGATCAGATAGATGGGTTAATATCCATAAATATATCCATAAATATCCACTTAGACTGCTGCATCTTTACATGTTAATCTGCATTATGATTATGGCTATTTATATATTAGATTTCTTAATTGTAACGCACCTTTCCATATCTCCAACTCAGTGTGCAGCTTTCTACCATGTTATTTTGATCCTGGATCTAAAATAAAAACCCGTCTTGTTTTATAGATGTTTTGCAATATCCTTGCCCAAAGAAACAACATTTCACATTCTTAGAGTTCACACCTTTTGAATTGGAGCCAGAGTTCAACCTTCAGATTAATAACTCAGGGCAGAAGGCAGCCCATAGAAATTGTGCTATAAGACACAAAAATATGTTCTCCTCTGCTGCTTTGCCACCTTTCTGTCTATTTTGATAATAAGTTATAAAGGAACCAGCATCCTCCACCTAGACAGAGTTAGGTCCTTTTTTTGTTCTGAACATGGAGGGGAAGAAATGACTTGAGACCACTAGCTACTTCCCTTGTCTCTGTGTACCTTCCAGAAAATTTTAACCCTAACTGTCCTGATTGGATATGAAACTGCCACTAGGCCCATTACGTTTAGAAATATGGATCTAAAATGCAAGTGGCTTAAAGTAACCTTCTTCCCAGTTCTCTTTTCAGCTGAACTTTTCTTTTACTGTGCCTACTGCTCTGCATCACACTCTTCACAACCCTTAAGGCAATTTACAAATTAAAACCACAGAATATTGAAATAATTTCATACCCTACAAATCAGCAAGTCCCTTCTGTTGCCATACTAACATCCCAATTGTTATTGACATTTCATGCTGGGAAGTAAACACTGGAACTTTATTAGTCCAGGCCTGAAGGAATCTTTCCTTCCCAATAAGTAGTGTCTGGCCAGACTAGAGGCTCAGCTGTTGACTGTGTGAATGTGAAATTATGGATTGTGGATTCATTCTGATTTATTCTGTCTCCCAGTATTTGCTCAAGATGTCTCTGTCCCAAAGTCTTTTCCATATGATACTCAAGATTCTTTGTGATGTGACTATTTCTGGCTGATGACAATTCATCAGTAAGGAATCTTTGATTGGGTGGCAGTCCAAGATGGTAGCATAGGAAGACCCTGAACTCCGCTTCTCCCGGGGACACACCAGATCTACAGCTACATATGAGACAATTCCCTCTGAAAAAACCTGAAAACTAGTTTAACTGCTCCTCCACAACAAAAGATAAAAGGACCATGTTGAGAAGGTAAGAGAGGCAGGGTCAGTCTCACTAAAAACCCCATGCCAGCATGGTGACCCACAATAGGGAGGGATCTCACAAGTCCAGAGTTTCCCCAAAAGGAGCAAGTCATTTATGCCTATATCAGACACCCCAACTCCTGGGACCTGCACTGGAGAAATGTGCCCCCAAAATATCTGGCTTAGAAAACCAAAAGGGCTTACATCCAAGGGACCCAGAGGGCTGTAAGGAACTGAGATAATCCTTTCAAAGGACTCACATGTAGTCTCAGTCATCCTGGGACTCGGAACAAAAGCAGTACTTTGCAAAGTAACTAGACTATATGTGAAGGAGATTTATTTGCTAATCTTAAAGCTTCTGCTGGAGGGGCAGGAAACAGTTGGAACTTTCTCCAGCTACAGAGGCACTGGTGAGCACCATTTTTGCTCTCTTCTGTACCCTGCTATTTCCAGCAGGCAAGCATAGATGCTGCACTCTTCCACTGCCTTGTTAAGGCTGGTGGGCATGTGTGGTTACACCATACTCTCACTGCCTTGCTGGAGCTGGTGGGTATGTACAGACACAGCACATTCCTTCTGCCTCACTGAAGCTGACAGGTGTGTACAGCCAAGGCACTTCGCCCACACTCTCCAGCTGCATCACGAAAGCCAGAGGGTGCACTCAGTCCACCCAGGCGACTACCCCTTGATCACCTGATTTTGTTGGTCAGGGGGGCATATAAATCTGGGCTGCATAGGACTGTAACAATTGGAAAGAAAGTTCTTGGCAGACTGCCACCCCCAGGGCACTGCATAGACACTAGACTGACACACTCCCAGTCTTCCTATGAAAAAGGCCTATTTATTTACACTGAAGCTTCAGCCTGAGGGATAGGCTTCAGGTTTGTCACACATCTAGATACTATGGAGGAACTCTCAGGAAATGTAGGCAGGGAGACCTTATCCTCATGCTGTTTCCTGGCCTCACTACAGCTTGCTGATATCCCCATCTGGAGCTGATGGGGCTAACACACCCATCTAGAGCCAAATTTTTGCAACTGTTGCCTAGGGACACCTTCAGATCTCCTGGTCTGGAGGCCAGCAGGGTTTATAATTAAGATTTCATGGGACTGTATATATTTGCATACTTTAAAAGCTGCCGCCTGAAGGTCTAGCTTCAAATCAGCCAGAAACTAGGTGCTGAGATCCTTTACCTTGGAACGCTAATGGGTTTTGGCACAACCTCAACAACTAGGACCTGTAAAGAATAAATCAGGCTGCTTATACAATCTCAAAGGTTCAGGAGACAACCAAGAGCAAAGGCAAGGTTGAAGGATAAGGTTCATCACTACATAAGGTCACTCCTTCAAGACAGGGAGAGGTAGCTGTTTTGCTTAATACATAGAAACAAACATAGAAAGTCAAGCAAAATGAGGAAATAGGAATATGTTCTGATGAAAGAACAAGATAAAACCACAGAAAATACCTCAATGAAATAAAGGTAAGTAAACTATCTGTTACAGAACAAAGTAATGGTCATAAAGATGCTCAGTGAACCTAGAAAAATAATGCATGAACACAATGAGAATTTCAGTAAAGAGATGAAAGACTCAAAAAAGTAACCAAACAGAAGTCAGAGAGCTGAAGAATACAATAACTGAACTGGAAAATACACAAGCCAGTTCAACAGCAGACTGACTGAAGCAGAAGAATGGATCAGCAAGCCAGAGGACAAAGCAATAGAACCAATCCAGACAGAGCAGCACAAAGAGAAAATATTTTAAAAAGTGAAGATACCTTAAGAGACCAATAAGACAATATCAAGGAGAACAACATCCACATTATAGGGGTCCCAGAAGGAGAAGAGAAAAAAGGAAGCAGAAAAGTTATCTGAAGAAATAATAGCTGAAAAATTCTATAACCTGGGGGAGGAAACAGACATCCGGGTCCGGGAAACACAGAGAGTTCCAGATAAGATGAATCCAAATAGATCTATACCAAGACAATTGGTATAGATTAAAGTGTCAAAAGTTAAATACAAGAAGAGATCATAAAAGTAGCAAGAGAAAAACAACTTGTTACATACAGGCAACCCTCATAAGAGTATCAGCAAATTTTCAGCAGAAACTTTGCAGGTCAGAAGACAGTGACACTATATATTCAAAGTGCTGAAAGGAAAAAACTTCCAACCAAGAATACTCCAACTGACAGGTTATCATCAGAATAGGAGATATAAAGAGTTTTTCACACAAGCAAAAGTGAAAGTTGATCACCACTAAACTAGCCTTACAAGAAATGTCAGAGACTTCTTTAAGCTGGAAAGAAAAGGCACTAGAGTAACAAAAAAGCTTATAAAAGTAGAAATCTCAATGGTAAAGGTAAGTATTTAGTAAAGGTAGTGAATTAATTACTTATAAAGCTAGGTAAAAAGACAAAAGTAGTAAAACTAACTATAATTGTGATAATTAAAGGATACACAAAATTTAAAATGTAAACTGAGACATCAAAAACATAAAATTGGGGGGTGGGAGGGAGTAAAAATAGAATGCATTCAAACTTAGCTTGCTATCAACATAATTTAAAATAGGCTGTTATGCATATATATACTACAATAATAGTAGGAGATTTTAATACCCCAGTTACATCATTGTATAGATCACCTAGACAGAAAATCAATAAGGAAACATAAGCCTTAAATGATGCATTAGACCAGAAGTATTTAATCGATATACACAGAACAATCCACCCAAAAGCAGCAGAACATACATTCTTCTCAAGTGCACATGGAATGTTCTCCAGGATAGTGCACACGTTAAGTCACAAAACAAGTCTCAATAAATTTAAGAAGAGTGAGATCATATCAAGCATCTTTTCCAACTATAGTAGTATAAAACTAGAAATCAAGTACAAGAAGGAAACTGGAAAAATCGCAAAAATGTGGAGATTAAACAACATGCTACTGAACAGCCATTGTGTCAATGAAGAAATCAAGGAGATATTTTAAAAAAATAACTTGAGAAAAATGAAAATAGAAATATAACATTTCAAAATCTATGGGATGCAGCAAAAGCTGTTCTAACAGGGAAGTACATAGTGATATAGTCCTTCTTCAAGAAACAAGAAAAATCTCAAATAAAAAATCTAACTTTACAACTAAAGGATCTAGGGGGAAAAAAAAGAAACAAATGAAACCCAAAGATAACAGAAGGAAGTAAATATAAAGATCAGAGGAGAAATAAATGAGATCAACACTAAAAAAAAAAAGAAAAGAAAGGAAAAACAGTAGAAAAGATCAATGAAACTAAGAGCTGGTATTTTGAAAAGATAAAGAAATTAAAATCAGAAATGAAAGAGAAGTTACTAATGATACCACAAATACAAAGGATCATAGGAAACTACTATGAACAATTATACTCCAACAAATTGGACAATCTAGAAGAAATGGATAAATTCCTAGAAACATGCAATCATCTTAGACTGAATCACGAAGAAATAAAAAATCTGAACATACCAGATGACTTCTCTGGTAAATTCTACCAAACACTCAAAGATTTAATACCTATTTTTCTCAAATTCTTCCCAAAAATTGAAGAGGAGGGAACATTTATAAGCTTATTTTATAAGGCCAGCATTACTCTGATTACCAACCCTGGACAAGGACATCACAAGAAAAGAAAATTACAGGCCAACATCCCTTGATGAACGTAGATGCAAAAAAATAAAAATTAGCAAACCAATTCAACAATACATTAAAAGCATCACACACCATGATCAAGTGGGATCTATTCCAGGGGTGCAAGGATGGTTCAATATCTGCAAGTCAATCAGTATGATACACCACATTAACAAAACAGAGGTTAAAAATCATTTGATCATCTTAGTAGATGCATATAAAACATTTAACAAAATTCAACATCCATTTTTGATAAAAACTCTCAACAAACTAGGTATAGAGGAATTGTACCTCAACATAATAAACTATATATGACAGACCCACACCTAATATACTCAATGGTGAAAAACCAAAAGCTTTCCCTCTAAGATCAGGAACAAGATGCCTACATGCATCACTATTATTCAACATAATATTGGAATTCGGAGCCAGAGTAATTATGCAAGAGAAAAAAATGATATCCAAATTGGTGGGGAAGAAGTAAAACTGTCACTATTTGTGGCTGACATGACTTTATTTGTAGAAAACCCTAATGACTCCACAGAAAAAAACTTCTATAACAAATAAACAAATTCAGGAAAATCGAATTCAGTTGCGTTTTTGCACATTAACAAAGAACAATCAGAAAGAGAAATTAAGAGAACCATCCCGTTTACAACTGCATCAAAAAGAATAAAATTATGTAAGAATATATTTAACCAAGGAGGTTAAGACTTATACAACAAAAACTGTAAGACATTGATGAAAGAAACTGAAGAAGACACAAATAAATGGGAGATATTCTGTGCTCATGTATTGGAAGAATTAATATTATTAATGTCCATATTACCCAAAGCACTCTATAGATTCAATGCAATCCCTATCAAACTTCCAGGGCCCATTTTTCCACAGAAATAGAACAAACAATCCTAAATTTCTTATGGAATCATAAAAGACTCTGACTAGTCAAAGCAATCTTGAGAAAGAAGAACAAATCTAGAGGCATCATGCTCCCTGATTTCAAACTATATTACAAAGCTTATAGTAATCAAAACAGTATGGTATTGGCATAAAAACAGACACATAGATCAGTGGAACAGAATCAGAAGCCAAGAAATAAATTCACCCATATACAAAGTAGGCAAAAATTCACAGTGGGGCAAGGGCAGTCTGTTTAATAAATGGTATTGGGAAAACTGGACAGTATGTGCAAAAGAATGAAACTAGACCTCTATCTTACACCATATACAAAAATGAACTCAGAATGGATTAAACACTTGAATATAGGACCTGAAACCATAAAACTCCTAGAATAAAACATAGGTGGTATGCTATTTGACATGGGTCATGGCAATAAATTTTTGCATGTGATTCAAAAAACAAAGAACAAAAACAAAAACAAGTGGGACTACATCAAACTGAAAAGCTGCTGCGCAGCAAAGGAAGTCATCAGCAAAATGAAAAGGCAACTTACTGAATAAGGTATTTGCAAATCATATACCTGATAAGGGGTTAACATTTAAGATTTATAAAGAACTCACACAACTCAGTAGCAAAAAAAACAATCAATCTGATTTAAAAATGGCCAGAGGAGATGGACAGACATTTTTCCAAAGAAGACATGCAGATGGCCAACAGGTACATGAAAAAACACTCAACATCAGTGATCATGAGGGAAATGCAAATCAAAACCACAATGAGATATCACCTCACACTTGTTAGAAGGGCTAGTATCAAAAAGACAAGAAATAACAAGTGTTGGTGTGGATGTGGAGAGAAGGGAACCCTCATGCACTGTTGATGGGAATCTAAATTGGTGCATTCACTATGGAAAACAATGTGGAGGTTCTTCAAAAAATTAAAAATAAAACTAATACTGTCAACTACACTTCAATTAAAAAAATAAAAATAAAACTACCTTCTGATCCAGCAATTCCACTTCTGGGTATTTACCTTAAGAAAACAAAAACACTAATTTGAAAGGATATATGCACCCCTATGTTCATCACAGCATTATTTATAATAGCTAAGATATGGGAATATCCTAAGTGTCCACGGATGGATGAATGCATAAAGAAGAAGTGGCATATATATGCAAGGAATATTATTCAGCCTTAAAAAAGAATGAGCTCTTGCCAATTGTAACAATATGGGCGGACTTTGAGGGAATTATGCTAAGTGAAATAAGTCAGACAGGAAGAAATATCATATGATTTTATGTGTGCAATCTAAAACAAAACAAACAAAATCAAACAAAACTCACAGATACGCAGAAGAGAATGGTGGCTGCCAGAAGGGAGACAGTTTTGGGGGTGAGCAAAATAGCTGAAGGGAGTCAAGAAGTACAAACTTCAAGTTATAAAATAAGTCATGGGGATGTAATGTACAGCATGGTGACTATAGTCAATGATATTGTAATGCATGAAAGTTATCAAGAGACTAGATCCTTAAAGTTAACTTTGTATGGGGATGGTTGGTAACCAGATTTATTGTGGTGATCACTTAATAATGCTTATATTTAATTATTATGTTGTACACTTGAAATCAATGTTTTATCTGTCAATTATACCTCAATAATTTTTTTTAAAAAAAGAAACAAGAAGAATCTCTGATCTTTTGCAACATGCTTTGTGTATTGTCCATCAATTTTATGGTGGTCATTCTTGTTTTTTTGGTTTTGATGAACAGCTCAATATTTTTGCTGGAAGGTATGGTTTCTGTTTTTGTTTTTGTTTTTAAAGTTTGTTTTTTTTCTTTTGTAATCTCTACACCCAATGTGGGGCTCAAACTCACAACTCTGAGATCTAGAGTTGCACACTCCTCCAACCAAGCTAGCCAAGCCCCCTCTGTCTTGTTTTGTGTTTTTTTTAAGTAGACTCCATGCCCAGTGTAGAACCCAATGCAGGGCTTGAACTCTCAACCCTGTGATCAAGACCTGAGCTGAGATCAAGAGTTGGACACTTAACCAACTGAGCCACCTAGGCACCCTTTTTTTTTCAAATGTTCTTACCAATCTTAGTTGATTTCACATTCTCACCCTCATTTAGGAAAAGGTTTATAATATAGTTATTTTCATTAATAATTGTTTTTCTTATGCATTCTAGATGATTTACAAATATTTTTTTAAAATCTAAGTTCAATTAGCCAAGGTATAGTACATCATTAGTTTTTGATATAATGTTCAATGATTCATTAGTTGAGTGTATCACCCAGTGCTCATCATATCATACCATCTTGTCATCATGTTCCACAACTTGCAAGGCAACTAACCAAACTAAAAGCCAACAATCTGATTGGAAAGACCATTGGGATATGTTTTATCCTTTTCAAGTATAGCATTTTATACATAAAAAATCAATATAAATGAAGAATTCAGCTGGCTAAGCAGAAATATTAAAGTTGGCCTTTAGCCAAGGACTTGATGTTTGAGTGTTAGGCAAATGGTGTTGCAATAACTGGTCTTCCCACTATAGAAAATTTCTAATAACAATAGTAATAGTTACCATCTATAAGCTTTAATTTACTATTAATAACCATTATGTGCTTATTATGTGCCAAGCATTATGCTAAACACTCCACATGTAATAACTCACTTGATTATCCCAACAATCTTAGGGTGTGGCTACTGCAATTTCGTATAAGAGACAATAGAGAGATGAAGTAATTCACAAAAGTTACACACCAGATAGAATTAGGATTTATCCCCACGTTTGTCTGACCCAGGATTTGTGTCCATAACCCTTATGTTCTGGACTCTATCGCCTCTACTTTTACTGATTGATGTTCAGAGGGCTCTGGGAGAGTCACAACTTCCCTGGTCATATTCAAGACTCAGTAATTCTTGATGTAGTGATACCACTTTTAGAAAATCCTTCCCTACATTATGAAATATATCACCAAGATAGGTAAAACAGCCAGCAGGAAGAACTGATGACATTTACTTCTGTTTTATCCAATTCAACACATATTTACTGAGGGCCTGTGGTGTCTAAGATCTAGAACTGGTTATTGAAAAGATACAAAGATATTTGAGTCATGTAACGAACTCATCTAGATACCTCATAGAATCTAGTCACCTAAATAAAAAGTATGTTTTTATGTGAGAAAGAAACAAAATAGACAATACTGGACATAAAGAAATGTGTTCTCCTGAGTGTTTTCTGTAAGATTTCAATAATGCCTTACCCAGGCAATCAGATATAAAGGTACCCAGTCTAGTTCAGAAGTCCCTAGGAAGGGGTGGAGGGTAGGAAGTTTGGCCTTGAAATCACACACTGCTGGGCTGTCTGGTTCTGAAGCCTGTGAGGGCCACCCCATGACAGCCGCCTTGTCTCTGTGTAGGAGAAAAATGTGCCGGGGCGTCTAGAACACTGGGGAAGAAAACACCACCCTTCTTTCAGTGCTGGTGTAAGGGCTCAGAATCCGGCTGTGTGAACATGAATTACCTGTGCTCATTGCTCCCATTACAGCAACTCCCCTGTAGTGATAATGAAATAGAAACTGAAGGACACCAGTGATGGAATCTTGTGAACCTGGAAAATTAAATAGCAGTGTGTGGCCTGCATTGATCTGGAAAGTCATTTTGCAAATGGCTTAATTTATCATCAATAGAAAATACAAGTAATTAAAGTTAAAATTGTAGTTGACCAGTAGTCTTTAGAAAAGTACAAATATATCTTTGAAATTACTTAGGCATTTGAATGTATGAGTCAGATTTACTGGAAAACGTTAAGTCCTGTGGAGACAACCTTATTCAGTGTTGTGGCTCCTAGATATTTTGAAAGAAACTAAAGCCCTCCAGAAAATTATAAATTTAAGTCTACCTCCTGTTCAGAAAGCTCTGTGGTTCAAATAATATGTTTAAGAAGGTAATGCATAAAATGAATTGCTGCTATTTACTTAACACTCTTTAAAAGCTTATTAGAGAATCAGGACTAAACTGGCCTATTAGTTAAATTGGTCCAACTTGGCCGAAGCAATTTTGTTTAGTAGTTGTGTGGAGAAGTTGTGTTGGGGAAGGAGGGAAGAGAAAGGACTGGCTGGAAATGGAAGAGGAGAGATGGAAGCTGTTTGAATGTTTGTATACGGGGAAATAGTAATTTAAAATACAGATCACTTACTGCTTGGCACTTTACTGAATGTCATTGAGCAAATGCATATACTTCATCTGCTTGGATAACAGTTATTCTCCTTGCATGAATGGCACCATACTTTATCTTCCTGACTATTTCCTAATCATCTTGCCATATGACCTATCATTCCAAAAGATCAATTCTGGGGCAAGTGTAGTCATGGGTATGTGTCAGGTTGCATCTTGACTTATCAGAAAATATAAGTGGCTTTTATACAAAAACTGGGTCTGTAAAGGTATAGAATACTTTCTGTTAATCTTTCTCTTTTATAGCCTTTATATTATCAGTGAATAAATGCTCTGGGCTCCCATTCTGGGGCAACCACTGATGAGTCTGTTTGTGCCTATATGTGACATGGCCAACAAGCATGGTACACTGTGAATGCCCATAGCCATACATTCACCAAAGGGAAATGGCATTTCAACTAGAAGAGCCAAAGCGAAATAGGAATTAAGAGGTAAGCTCTAATCAGTTTTGTGACTCAGAAACCACCTTTTCCCACCTTATTGGCTACCCTCAGCTTCCACATCTGGAAATAAAAATACCCGGACTTTTCATGACTAGTCTTTCTATGCATATTTAGAAATCAGGTTGTAGGGACACCTAGGTGGCTCAGTTAAGCATCTGCCTTCGGCTCAGGTCATGTTCCCGGGGTCCTGAGATCAAGCCCTGTGTTGGGCTCCCTGCTCAGCCGGGGGTTTGCTTCTCCCCTCTCCCTCTGCCCCTCCCCCTGTTCATGCTCTCTCTCTCTATCTCTCAAATAAATAAATAAATTCTTAAAAAAAAGAAATTGGGCTGTAAATGATATTTATACACGGGCTTTCAGTGTTTCTTTTTAATATAATGGAGGAAAAACAATGGGTTTTTGAGTAAGATCCAAAGATTGCTCATATTATTAAAACTGAGAGTTGTAGAGAGCACTGACACCTTGTTGTAATCTCTTTCCCACTAGTCAATCCATGGCCCCAGAAGTCTTGCCTTTCTTCCCCCGTGATGACACCAGGGAAGTTGGGTACCCTATTCATTGAGAATTAATTAATATTCTTTAAGATGAGAAGTTTTGAGGAAATACTACATGTCCTTGGGCCAAGTCCCCTCTGTGCTGTTTATTTCCTTGTTTACCCAGACACCAGGGGAAAACATTATTTATTTTTTAAATGCAAATTTTCATTTCATACCTACATTGCATGAGGTACTTCATAAGGAGAAAATGTTGTAACCTTTCAAACGAAACAAAAATTCTTCTTCTTTCCTCCAAGTAATGTGCTTGTGGCTCATCCCTCACACTCTTTCATGCCAGAATTCCCCAATGACTGTTATAATTTCTCGCAAACTTGGTTTTATTTGCATAGCTTTTTCCCAGACAGCTATATGTTTAACATATTTATATATGTTATATATAAAATAGAGTCAGCTTTATATCAAACGAAGTTTTTAGGGGATACAGGCTTTTTGTGAAAGCAGTTTCCGAAGTGATTGCTAGTGATTGAGATCCCTTGCATATTTTAGAAGATTGTATTTCCTTTAGCAGTGAGTTCAATGACTTCTCAAAACTTATATCCAAAGGAACACCTGTGCAATAGAGCAGTGTTTCATAAGAGCAACGTTTTAGGCCCTCTAAATAAATCAGTCATTCTTAGGAAATGCCACTGACCTGTTGAGTCTTCTTTAGGAGATGTAAATGCAGCTCTCCTTTGCCTTGGTTATACCCACACCACACTGTGTCAGGAGATGTGGGCATTTTGTATTTTTCTCTGAATATACTACATCCCCAAAGCTAGGGTGTCAGTCCATCTGTGGCATCAAATGAGGACCTGTATGAGCTTTAGGATCAAAACCAACAGGTAACTAGGACAAAAGTATTCTTCTAGGCACAAAGGTATATTTGTTCAATCCTCTTGGTTGGGAGGTTCTAGTATTTTTTTAGACAGTGTAAGAAAGCTGTTTTGTCAGAGACCAGCCCACAGTGAAGAAAGTGAGTGGGGCTGGTGGGCAGATGAGCAGGCTTCTTTACTTGTGTGCATGGAGATAGCCCCAGGGACCCAGTGCAGCTTTCCACAAGCTCCTGTGGGTCTCCGCCTCATGCTATAGAGGCTATACCTTCAGTACAAACAGACAAGCCCTGCTGTTGAACTGATGGTCATGCAAGCTGCATTGTGCTGTGGACCCTTCCGCCTCTTCCAGACCTGAGATACTTTTCCTCCCATCTCTCTGAGCCCTGGGTCCAGACTCCTCCTGCTGCCCTCTCAGTCAGGTCTCCAGGTACCGACAGGGGCTTCCCCAGCAGCCGTGCTTTGCTGTTCTGTAGGTTCGAAGATGTCAGGATGGAAGGATCCTGATTCTATACTTTACTTAAATTACCCTCCTTAGGGGGCACCTGGGTGTCTCATTAGGTTGAGCGTTCAACTCTTGGTTTCGGCTAAGGTCATGATCTCAGGTTCACGGAATAGAGCCCTGCGATGGGCTCTGCACTCAGCAGGGAGTCTGCTTCTCCCTCTCCCTCTGCCCCTCCCTCCACTCATGCTCTCTCTCTCTCTCAAATAAATAAATCTTAAAAAAAAAATTACCCTCCTTTTCAGTCCCCCTCCCCCTATTCCATGAGCCCTCAAGGAACCCTAGAGACAAAGGGATTCTAGGAGGATCCTTAAGGTATATACCTGAGATTCAACTGGGGAGAATTTTGAAATTCAAACTCCACAGACAGCAACTGACTTGGTAGATGCAAGCAACTCCCAAGGTTGTTCTGCTCTGCAGTCCTGGTTAAGCATATAAGACCATGTGGCACGCTTTTTCTTGTGCTAAAGGTACTCGGGTTTTACTCCTCTTCCTCACCAAACTGCGAACTCCTTGAAGGCAGGGGTCATGTCCTGTTCTTCTCTGAATCTTATCACCCATCTTATGGTAGCTACTCAGTACTTGTAGGAGAGATGGGAAGTTTTTTAGCTCAGGAAGCCAAAGCTGCTGAATGTTAAATGTCTTAGCCAAGGTCAGAGAATGAATTTGTTGCATGGATCATCTCAGCTCATTGTCCTTTCTATTATTCCAGTACTGTCATCCGAACTTTACCCTCTAGCTTTATTTATTTATTTTTTTATTATGTTATGTTAGTCACCTTATAATATCTGCACATCTTCTCTCTGGTGGGACCTAACCCCTGATTGCAGCTGATACAACGTGCTAAAAAGTATGCTGCCCATCTGGCAGCTTTCTTGTTCCCTTCCAGTTGTCTCTGTCTTCTTACCACCCCATGATATGGTGTAGATCCTTACCTCCCAAGAAATGCACTGGTGGTGCCCTCCCAGAGGTTAGAGGAACCAGAATTCATCTTCTAAATCATTATAAATCAACAACTAAACTTTACAACTGGCTCCTCAGAGTCCTGTTAAATTTCCCCTGATGCTGTTCCTTGTGATGTAAAACAACATAATGTTACTAAAAATCTAGTGGACTCTTTTTGAGTTATGTGAATTAGTAAGAAAAGAAGCATTGTATTGACTATTGACACATGTATTGAATATATGTGAAAGTGACAGGCTAACAAATATATGTTAACAACAACAAAAGATCTCCCTAAGAATCAATAGATTTGGTGATTGGTCTTCATTACAGGATTCACAGCCTCTATCACCATATTTTTATTAAATTAGGTTTTTCACCTCATCTTTTATATTGCAGTCCTGGATAGATGGCCAACTATAGACAATATAGTGATTGAAGTACAGAGAATCAGAGGATGTAGTCTTCCTGTTTCCTTACTTTCCTTCCATGGGCCATGGTTTCTCTTATCTTTATCTCTAATGTAGCACCCATGACATTGTACTACAAGTATTTGTTTTAATGACCATGTCCTCTCCTAGACTCCAGGCAACATAAGGTCAGAGAAATGTCTTGTCCATTTTTCTATAACCAGCATCTAGCTGATGCTCAATAAACACATTTAAATGAATAGATGACATTTGACCTGCAAAGTAAAGATAAATATTTTTACTTTCATGGCAAAGGTAGAAAGAATTGCACATGAGTTTATCACTCAGTGATCTCTTAATAGAAATCATTGTAAATACATGATGGCTAATATTTGATGATGGCCAACTATAATTTACTGAGAGTTTATTATATGCTGAGCACAATGCTTAGCTTTGGATACTAGGCCATTTAATTCTGAAAGCAAGCCCTATTAGGTAGATTCTATTGTTTCCCCTGTATATACGTGATACGAAATAGATTTAGAAAAGTTGTGTAACTTGCCCCAGGTCACATAGTCTGTAAATAATGGAAATAAGATTCAAACCCAACTCTGTTTGACACTAGAGACTGTCTTCTCAACTGCTACACTCTACTGCCCTCCCTGTCCTGCTGCCACCCAATTTCCTGATTATCTTCAAGGGTAATCTTAAAACAAACTCATGAGAATCATGTAAATATTTGCTACAGCAAAGTCATGACTCATTATGTTTTGGAGCACCAGAGTCTTATATGAAAATGTTAATTTTTCCAAAATATGTTTCCTTTTAAATGTTTAAAAGTGCTGCTTAATTTAGACCGTTTCTGCATTATGAAAGCTGTACTTTCCACCAGTGGTTGGAAAATTGTGAGATGAATGGAATTTGTCATTACAGAAAATACCGAATCAACTGATGGGTTGATTGAAGCCTTCCCATTTTCACCTTTTGCCTGCCTTTGTCATGCACAGCACAGCACATGCACAGCAGTCATCAGCACGGCTTATACCCCTCATGATGGTACCATGTGTCACCTATGAATAGCTCAGGCATCAGACTTTTCTGATGACTTACACATATGAGAAGGCATTACCCAAAAGAATGGCTTTTTACAGTGGAATTTCAGGAGCTCAACTGGCTATGTCTTCAGTGATACCACCAATGTGTTCAGTAGACCTGGATTCAAATCAGGACTTGGCCCCAATGGTATGATTTTGCACTTTTTATTATGTGACAAGCCAAAAATCGGAGCAATTGTCTTGAACTTCAGTCTCCTTGATAAATGGACAGATGTTCTATCTGAAGATAACTTACTTCCAGTGCCTGTCCCTGTTTATCTTAGGGTGGATGCCTAGGAGCTATGTTGTCTCTATTACCATGTTTCTACCAGCAGAAGTGTTCCTAACAAACTCTGTGCTTCTTTCTTATGGACTCATATACGTAAATATACACCCTACCTAAATAATTCTGCTTTTCCATCTAATAATTATTCTGGAATATTGGCTGTTCTTATCTTGTAAGGAATCAGACATTTTTACATTATTCAGACATCCTATCCTTAGTGTTCACCTGCAAAAAGAGCTCTTTTGAAGAATCCAGGAAATGTGAATAAGAGTAGCATCTGAACTAAAATGTTAATTTGATTATATTTCACACTCTGCTTAAATTCATCTTGCTTCAGTGTTAAAAACCTTGGATAAACTCCTTCAGCAACTTCACCCTAAGTGATTTGTCAGTAATTCGTACTTCTCATTTTTACATGATGCCCTGAAGTGATTATTTTAGACCATCTAACAAAAAGGCCATGAGGAAGTTAAGAATTTATCATTTTGTCCAGTCAAAAGACCATAAATAATTCTCCATTAAACCAAACTTTCCTGTTCTTTTCAGTCTTCAGTCAATGGGAAAAGATGAGGTATAATATGAAGTTCTGTGTTTCAGCATAAATCAGAGAATATTCCACTTGGAAGGAGACTCAAAGCTCCTCCATTCTCCATCCTTTGCTTCTTCCCAGTGTGGCCATCTCATCTTTGAAGTCCCGGGCAAGTGGTTCCCAAGCCTTTCCTTGAGCACATTTAGCGAAAAGGAGCTCACTCCTTTGAAGGAAGCCAAATCCACTGATGGTTGGTTCGGGTTATAAGAAAAATGCTCTTTGAATAGAAATAAAAATCTGCTTCCCTGATATTTCCACAAATTAACCTGAATCCTGCCTTCAGAAGAAACATTACATACATTTCATTCTTTTTTTTCCCCACTCCTGGTAACCTGTAGGTATTTGCCAGCAACCAAGTTTTCTCAAGGCTACACATCCTTCTCTTCCTCAGATGCATGGTGTTTAGTATTTTACCATCCTGTTGATTCTCTCGATGCACTCTATTTTGGTAAACATCTTTGTTAAAATTATACTTTTTCTTATTTTAAAAAAATCTGAAAATATGCAATACGTAAAGTAAATTATAAAAACCTTCTAAAATCAGAACATCTCCCCCCTCCCCAAGGGGTAACCATTATGAGCCGTGTGTTGTGTATTTTTCTGGCTGTCAGTCTGTCTTATATATAGTACAGATTTTAACAGAGTAATTCATTCCCTTCGTGAGATATACCACCCGAGTCTTAAAAAAACAAATTTGTGGAATCAAAAAACATTGTTGCGTTTTCAAGTTTTTTCCTCACAGATTTGAATCTATATTTTGTTATTTTTTAAAAAGTTCTTAAAGTGCCATACAACTAATTTTAGGCTCACATATAGTCCATGTTTTAGAGGTATAGCTTTGGAAGCAAGAGAGAAATGTGAGTTTCCTTTTGGCAAATGATTAAGTCTCTTTCTGCAAATCATACATCCAATAAGGGATTAATATCCAAACCATATAAAGAACACAACTTAATATTAAAAAATCTCAGAAAAAACTGTCAGAAGACTTGAATAGAAATGTTTTCAAAGACATATAGATGGTCAACAGGCACATGAGAAGTTGCTTAACATCACTAATCATCAGGGAAATGCAAATCAAAACTACAGTGAGCTATCACCTCACACCAGTCAGATTAGCTATTATCAAAAAGATGGAAAAAAAAAAACACAAGTGTTGGGGAAACCTCATATACTGTTGGTGGGAATATAAATTGGTGTAACCACTATAGAAAACAGTATGGAGGTTCCTAAAAAAATTAAAAATTAAAATACCATTTGATCAAGCAATTCCACTTCTGGTATTTATCCAAAGGAAACAAAAACACCAACTTGAAGAGATATATGCACCGTTATGTTTATCACAGCATTATTTACAATAGCCAAGCTTTGGAAGACACTGAAGTGTCTATTGATAGATGACTAGATAAAGAAGATGTGGTATACTATAAACACAGTGGAATATTACTCAGCCATAAAAAGGAATGAGATCTTGCAATTTTCAACACATGGATGGACCTAGAGGGTATTATGCTGAGTGAAATAAATCAGACAGAGAAAGGCAAATACCTATGATTTGACTTACGTGTGGAATCTAAATAACAAAACAAACAAAACAGAAACAGACTCATAGATACAAGAAACAAACTATTGATTACCAGAGTGGGGAGAGATTGGGGGTTGGCAGGCTAAATAGGTAAAGAGAATTAAGAAGTACTAACTTCCAGTTATAAAATAAATAATTCTTGGGGATGTAATGTACAGCATAGAGAATTTAGTCAATAATAGTATAATAACTTTATATGGTAACAGATGGTAACTAAACTTACCTTGGGGATCATTTTGTAATGCATAAAAATATCAAATCTCTATCATGTGTACCTGAAACTAATAGGATACTGTGTGTCAATTATACTTCAATTTTAAAAAAGAAGATTTTACTTGAGAAGGGGAAGAATTTTATAGTTTCATGGACTTCAAGCCTTTTGCAGAGATTCCCTTTTCTTCAGACACTAGGAACATTCATAATAATGTTGTTCAACAATTTTTATATAAACCAGTGTCACAGAATTATGTTTTCTCTTTGAAAAATGTGGTCTACTCTGTTGTATTTCTGCTTGATAATTTTGCAAAAGAGCAAAAAGATTCTTAGTACTTCATAACACCATGTATTCCCTAAACCGGTCACTGAATGACCCTTTCGTCCTAACAGCAAGAATCCTGGGTATGGGGTGGGGGAAACCTGTGATTGTTTTGGTCTTCCTTCAACAAGTTCATCTCAGTGGCCCTTCGCCATGGAAAGGTATTACTGGGGGACCTTCCCTTTCTTTCTCAATACCATTGCTGCTTCTGGACACAGTATTTTCCATTGAACGGCTCTGTGCTGCATGCTCCTCTCCTCTTTCAGAGTGCACCATCTAAGCTTTCTCCTTTGTCTTTGTTAAAAAGGAAGAGTATTTGGGGTACCTGAGTGGCTCAGTCGTTAGGTGTCTGCCTTTGGCTTAGGTCGTGGTCCCAGGGTCCTGAGATGGAGGCCCACATCCGGCTCCCTGCTCGGCGGGAAGCCTGCTTCTCCCTCTCCCACTTCCCCTGCTTCTGTTCCCTCTCTCGCTGTCTCTCTGTATCAGAAAATAAATAAAATCTTTAAGAAAAAAAAGGAAGAGGATTTTGCTTTAATTTTGGTGTCAGTGATAATGACATCCATCCACAAAAGAGCATGCATTAGAAGAGGTAGAGGATGGAATGATGGTCATTTGCAATAAAAGATTATTGCATCACAGCTTAAATACATTTACTGCTAATTCAGATCTCTTGATTGTGGTCAAAGCAATACAAGTGGACTCGAAAATAGGTACCTATAAAAAAAACCAGCAAAATTAAGAAATTATAGACTTTCTCAATAATCTGTCATATCAAGATGGTTTAATTGTCTACTCAGTACACCATTGTTTCAGCTGAAAAGAAACATACCACAACAGTTCACCAGCATGCATTCTCATACACGGAGTTCCACTGAGGGACAGAGACAAGCCATCCTGGATAAGATACATAAAAGTCCTATGGTATGATTAATGGATTATTGATTTTTAGAGAATTAGAGTAAAATACACTTAACATAAAATTTTGCCAAAAATGTTACTATTACCTTTTTATTCAGAAAATCCCTTAAGGAACTTCACATTTTTAAAGAAAGAGTTTTGGTAAATGCTAAATCTGTGAAAGATGGCTCAAAGCAAATAACAGATTACAGAGTTCCCAATCCTATTGTAGTCTTTTCTTTCTTTAAAGGGGGAGAAGGGAGAGGAACTAGCAAGGTGCCCCTTAGAACCTAAAATGAAAAAAAAAAATGCCATAAGAATTTGGGGATGGTAAACATAGATATTGTCAAAAATCCATCTATAAGTTTCTTTGATTAAAAAAATAAGTGCTCTCTCTCTCTATCTCTGTCAAATAAATAGATAAAATCTTAAAAAAAAAATAAGCCCTACCTACCTACTCTGAAGGGAATAAGTGCTAAAAGATCTTTTTTGATTTTGTAAAGCTTACTTTATTTAATAGTTAATTTATTTGTTAATTTAGGATTTTCCCCCAGTCTTGCATACTCTTAGGGTTTTGCTACTAGTAATCTGTATATGTTGCTGTTCTATAAAAAAGAAGGCAGTATGGGAGCTGAGAAAAAGAAGCAGTAGTATTACAGATGGAAAATATGACACTCTCTGCATGCAGATCCTAAGAAAAGGATGAGAAAGTGTGCCCTGCATATTTTAATTTTAATTTTAATTAAATTAATTAACATATAATGTATTATTGGTTTCAGAGGTACAGGTCTATGATTCATCAGTCTTATATAATACCCAGTGCTCATTACATCACATGCCCTCCTTAATGTCCATTATTATGATCAAGAGTCTCTTATGGTTTGTCTCTCTGGTTTCATCTTGTTTTATTTTTTCCTCTCTTACCCTATGATCCTGTTTTGTTTCTTAAATTCCACATATCAGTGAGATCATATGATAATTGTCTTTCTCTGATTGACTTATTTTGCTTAGCATAATACCCTCTAGTTCCATCCATGTCATTGCCCATGGCAAGATTTCAATTTTTTGATGGCTGCGTAATATTCCATTGTATCCACATCTTCTTTATCCATTCATCTGTCAAAGGACATCTGGGCTCTTTCCATAGTTTGGCTATTGTGGACATTGCTGCTATAAACATCGGGGTGCACATACCCCTTCGGATCCCTACATTTGTATCTTTGGGGTAAATACCTAGTAGTGCAATTGTTAAGCCATAGGGTAGCTCTATTTTCAACTTTTTGAGGACCCTCCATACTGTTTTCCAGAGTGGTTGCACCAGCTTGCATTCCCACCAACAGTGTAGGAGGGTTCCCCTTTCTCCACATCCCCGCCAACATCTGTCGTTTCCTGACTTGTTAATTTTAGCCATTCTGACTGGAGTGAGGTGGTATCTCATTGTGGTTTTGATTTGTATTTCCCTGATGCCGAGTGATGTTGAGTAGTTTTTCATGTCTGTTGGCCATTTGGATGTCTTCTTTGGAAAAATGTCTGTTCATGTCTTCTGCCCATTTCTTGATTGGATCCTTTGTTCTTTGGGTGTTGAGTTTGATAAGTTCTTTATAGATTTTGGATACTAGCCCTTTATCTGATATGTCATTTGCAAATATTTTCTCCCATTCTGTCGGTTGTCTTTTGGTTTTGTGGACCCTTTCTTCTGCTGTGCAAAAGCTTTTTATCTTGATGAAGTCCCAAAAGTTCATTTTTACCCTTGCTTCCCTTGCCTTTGGAGATGTGTCTAGCAAGAAGTAGCTGTGGCTGAGGTCGAAGAGGTTGCTGCCTGTGTTTTCCTCTAGGATTTTGATGGATTCCTGTCTCACATTTAGGTCTTTTATCCATTTTGAGTCTTTTTTTGTGTATGGTGTAAGGTTATGGTCCAGTTTCATTCCTCTGCATGTGGCTGTCCAATTTTCCCAACACAACTTGTTGAAGAGACTGTCCTTTTTCCATTGGGTATTCTTTCCTGCTTTGTTGAAGATTAGTTGACCATAGAGTTGAGGGTCCATTTCTGGGCTCTCTATTCTATTCCATTGATCTATGTGTCTGTTTTTGTGCCAGTACCCTACTGTCTTGATGATGACAGCTTTGTAATAGAGCTTGAAGTCCGGAATTGTGATGCCACCAGTTTCAACTTTTCTTTTTTAACATTCCTTTGGCTATTTGGGGTCTTTTCTGGTTCCATACAAATTTTAAGATTATTTGTTCCAGTTCTGTGAAAAAAGTTGATGGCATTTCGGTAGGGATTGTACTGAATGTGTAGATTGCTCTAGGTAGCATAGACATTTTAACAATATTTGTTCTTCCAATCCATGAAAATGGAATGTTTTTCCATTTCTTTGTCTTCCTCAATTTCTGTCATGAGTGTTCTATAGTTTTCTGAGTACAGATCCTTTGCCTCTTTGGTTAGATTTATTCCTAGGTATCTTATGGTTTTGCATGCAATTGTTAAATGAGATCAACTCCTTAATTTCTCTTTCTTCTATCTCATTCTTAGTGTATGGAAATGCAACTGATTTTCTGTGCATTGATTTTATATCCTGCCACTTTGCTGAATTCCTGTATGAGTTCTAGCAATTTTGGTGTGGAGTCCTTTGGGTTTTCCACACAGAGTATCATGTCATCTGCAAAGAGTGAGAGTTTGACTTCTTCTTTGCCAATTCGGATACATTTTATTTCTTTTTGTTGTCTGATTGTTGACGCTAGGACTTCTAGTACTGCCCTGTGTATTTTAAACACAATATAATCTAGGAGAAAATGGTCACTGCTTTTGACAGATAAATATTAACTCTTTAATCATTATTAATGTTTAATGGAAGTAACAAATTACTTATATGTTTGTTTTGGGGGAATGGAAATGCAACACATATAACAGAAGACTTCTTTTTAATAGAGGCTAAAGATTTTACTAATTCTTTGCATTTTACTAATTCTTTAAAATTGAGAATTGGAAATAGCCTTAGAGAGAATCCAGTTCCTCCAGTTTGGCAAATCAGAAAACTGAAGCCCAGTGAAATTGTGCCTGAGTCAATTAACCACAAAACCAGAACTAGCTTTCAAGACTCCTGCCTGTCAAACTATTCCTCTTTGCACTGAACGATTATCCTTCTCCCTTGTTTTTAAGAATTCTCTTTAAGGCTTGGCATGAAGTCTATGATATGCCCCTAATTACTTTGGAAGGATGAACCTTGAAAAGAAATTTGAAGATTAGTTTATTTAAAGAATATAATAATAGAAATTGAGTATGACTAGCTGTGCAATTCTGACCGTAAAATTCACTGGAAGTATTATGTGTGGTTTTTGTATATTATTGACAAATAAGCCTATTTTTAACATGAAGGAAGTGGGTGATAAAATAGCAGACAGTACCCCCAAGAGCTTTAAAAAACAGAAGCAAGCAACCTGCCAGAAAGTCTTCATGGTAGGCAGTGGGCTTTTTCACACTATCCTTAAAGATTAAGAGAGAATCTGCCTCCCCCCTACTCTCAACCAGTGTTCTTTTTGTCTCCAGAACTTCCATATAGAAAGGGCTTAAGACAGGCAATCTTTTTGGAATGGATGGCTAAGGATGTTGTATTGTAGCCAGGGTTGCAAACACGCTATTTATATTTAGGCTGTATATTCACTTTGAGTAATTTGGGAAAGGGAATTGATGGAAATTATAGGTAGACTCAAGTGCCCCATTATCCCTGCAGTGCAAGGCATGGCTATGAGTTCTTATAGACTGCCTTCCTGTCTAAACCTAGGATAGATTCGCCTCACCCACTACCATAGTGAACAAAGGTCTTCCTACAAGGGCAGACCTACTGATCCTCTGTTCTGTTGGAGATAGTTGCTGTCATATTTGCCATGACATATATTGTTTCATGGACCATTCATCCCCCAGTGCTGTTCAGTCAGCAGTCTTACACCTTGACCTCCAGGTCCCTCGAGAAACAAGTTGGCTATAATAACATAATTGCTAAGGCTTAAACAGGAAAATGATTAGTGCCAAATTTCCAAAAGCCATCAGTCTTATCTGCCATCACTTCCTAAGGGTCTTTACACTGTATAAGTGTTAATTTCTCTGACAGTCTCCTGTTGGATCCTTGCCCACAATGAATCTTTTCCCAAAAGTTCTCTTCTTACCTTCTTTGGGCTCTGGCCTCTAGCTCAATCCTCTGCTTAACTGGTTGGCTTTTGATAACTCTTACCCTTATGAAGTAATTCAAAATTAACTGAACTCATAGCTTTCCCATATTCCATGAAAAGGATCCAGAATTTCATCAATTTATTCATTCAGTACACATTTACTGAACATCACACATGAATCAGAAACTGCACTTCTAAGGATATAAATACTCAGTTCTTGCTCAGGAGAGGGATATAGATTGAGGGCCAGACATTTTAAGTAAATAATCAAAGACTTTGATGTGTGCTTTAGGAGAGGCTGTGGGAGTGTGTAGCTAAGCAGGTGGGAGCATAGGGATGTCAGGGAGAGCTTCCTGAAAGAAGTCACCCCTAACCTGAATCTTAAAGGACAAGTAGGCATGAAATAATGATTAGAGAGAGAAAGATATCCAGGTAGAAAGTATACCATACACAAAGGCCTGGAAGTAAGAATCAGCACAGAGAATGTGGAGAAGTTCAAATAGCTCAGCATTTGGGAACATAAAGTATTAGGAAGAAGTGGGTGGCTAGGCAGTCACTGGAGAGTTTTAAACATGGAAGTAATGTCACACTTATAATCTAGAAAGATGACTCTCACTAAAGACTGAAGAACAAATTGTTATGTGCAAAGCTGGAAGTAGAGACATAAATGAAGAGGCCGTGGCTATAATATAAAGAAAAAGGTATGAGCCTGAGTTAGACCAGAGGAAAGGCAAATATGAGAGCTAGATAAGAATGAAAATAGGCAAGACTTTGTGATTGATTGGCCTTGGAGTGTATGAGAAAGAAGCAACAGTCAAACTAGGACCTGGCTCTTAGCTTAAAGGTTGGGTAGATAGTGACAGCTCCATCTGTCTGTGGGACAGACAATGAACATGAAAAGCTGGTTTAGAGGAGGGTAATGAACTTGGTTTTTGACTGTGTGGGTTTGAGGAGACCATCAGACATTGAAATATGGGAGTGTAGCACACAATTAGAAATACAGGAACATTAAGTTCTAGGTAAAAACACTTAGGTGGGTAAGATCATCCAGGGAGATTTTATAGAATGATCAGAAGAGTAAGATATGAATGAAACTCTGGGGAAAATACATATTTCAAGAGCAAGCAGAGCAACAAAATCCAGAAAAAAAGATAAAAAAATAAAAAGAATTGAGGGGAACCAAGAGCCCATGGTGTCATGAAAGCCAAGAAAGTAGAGAGTTTCAGAAAGGAAAAGATCATCAGCAGTTTGATGTTCAACAGGGAGCTTCAGTAGTTTAAAGATGGAAAGATGCCCATTCGATTTTGCAAGCCAATGCAGGAGAACTTTTAGTAGGATGGGGAGGAAGATGATGAAAGCCAGACTGCATGAATGGGTGTGAAGAAGCAAGGGTATTTTTGAGAGTTTGGATGAAAATGGGAGAGAAGGGGCACCTGGGTGACTCAGTTGGTTAAGCGTCTGCCTTCAGCTCAGGCCATGATCCCAGGGTCTTTGGATTGAGCTTCCTGCTTCTCCCTCTCCCTGCTGCTGCCCCTGCTTGCGCTCTCTCTCTCTCTCTCAAATAAATAAATAAATAAATAAATAAATAAATAAATAAATAAATAAATAAAATCTTTAAAAAAGGAAATGGGAAGAGAAAGATGAATCAGTAACTACAGGGAAACAACTAATGGAAGGAAAGTCATCAGAAGAGTGGTAGTGATTGAAGATTCAGGGAAGGGATAAGGGACTGGTTGATAAAAATAGTTCTAGAGTTTTGTGGAGAGGTTGTGGTCAAGGGCACAGATAGAGTATTGGACTTGGCCAATTGATCCTCTGAAATTTGAGTATGCACATGAAGATGGGGGAATATTAGGGGGCCCTGAAAGAAAACTGCATGAAATCATGCCCAGTGGCCCCTTGTGAGGTAAGACTCCAAAGGAAAGGAAAGCAGAAAGGAGCTGACTGAAGACATAAAGACATTGATGAGAGTCACTTCTCTGGGCATTTCTGGCCACTTGGGAGGCTGGGTATTGATGTGGGCCCAATTAGCCAATAAAGGAAGGGCCTGAGTGGTTGTCTTAGTTTCCAACCCAGTAGGTGGTGGTAGCAGAGAAACTGTGATGGGGGCAGAAGGGGCGGTTGTTGCTGGGATGTAAAAGGAAAGTACTCTCTGAGTACTCTCTGAGAGTACTAATGGCCCTGGACAGGATAATTTAGTTGAAGGTGACAGTGAGCAAATCACACCAGTTTTCATGATGATGTTTCAAAGACTTGCTTTCCATGGCCAATGGTGTGTGTGTGTGTGTGTGTGTGTGTGTGTGTGTGTGTGTGTGTGTCTGTGTCTGTGGCAGTATTTTTTTTTAAGATATATTTATTTATTAGAGAGAGAGAGGGCAGGGAGAAGCAGAGGCAGAAAATCCTCAAGCAGACACCCCATAAAGTGTGCAGCCTGATGCCAGGGCTTGATCTCTGGACTAATGATATCATGACCCCAGCCAAAACCAAGAGTCAGATGCTCAACTGACTCAGCCACCCAGGCGCCCCATCTTTGTCTGTGTCAGCATTAATGAAGAGCCAACAGTTGAGTTTAATATTGTAGCCTTCTTGTTCTCTTCTCTTTATTCTGACCCCTTCTCTCTCTTCGATCTAAATTTTTTCTGTGATTCTTAATTCCCAGCAATGGGAAAATAAGAGCTTAAACTTTTTTTGTTCTAGTGCCAACTGTATTTTAACTGATGTCAAAGAAAAGTATTTGATGTCAAAGAAAGTGTTTGAACTCTGACAGTTAAAATTCAGGCATCAGACTTCAGATGGCTGCTGACTTGGAACAGCAGCAAGAATTTTTGCCTCATCTGTGAACTGGCCTGTCCTTCACCACAGAATAGCTAGTGTGTCAGAGACACTTTTACTTACTGGGTCAGAGTCCATCACAGAAGGAACAGTGAGACTGACTTGAACAGTTCTCCCTTCTGAGAACATTTGAAAAATCTGGAATCATCAGTCCTGTTGATTTTGTAGTTTACAAATCAGTAAGGATCCAGGATAAGGGATAATCATCATGGTAGAGAAGGTTTCCTCAAGTCAGAGTTAAAATGTTTTATCAGCCATCTTTGCTCATATTAAAAATTTCTGGGAATAAGAAAAATGAATAGGAGTTTCACCAAAGTTTTTGGGAGAGTGTTTCCCCTTCAGAACTCATGATCTGGAAATTTTCCACACATTTAGACTGTATTCTTTTTAGTTAATTAGCTAAACTCCTTGAAACATCCTCTTTGAAAAATTTATTGGTTTTATCATTCAACAAACATTTAGAACACCTAAATTGGTGTTCCTAAACACCTAGCATGTGCCAGAGTGTGTGCTGGGTGCAAGGGATACAAAGGGGAGTGAGACATGGAACATGCCTTCAAGGAGACCAAGATGTACCCACCTCATTGTCGCTATGACAGCAGGAGGTTTGGGGGAAGGAGGTGACAGTGCCACCATTTTAGAAAGTTCATTCTTGCTTGCAGATTTAAATGGTCAGGGCCAAGACTCATAAGCACTTGGCTGATATGGTCAGCAGTCCAGAAACAGAGTAGTCAAACATTAAGGAAAATCAAATGAAATGAAGAAAATGAAGAAGTAAGGAGAAATTCAAGATTCCAAGACCCCTTGCAGTTTAGTGAGAGAAGTGCTTACATGAGCTAGATTTTCTCTGATTACCTTACCTGATGGGACACCCAAAGAACTGGAAATTAGAGTTAAGTCTATCTCAGCACTACTGATTGAAGCTCTCAGATCAATCATATAATCTACCCCTGCTGCTGTGCCTCAGTTTCTCTACCATGTAAACAGAAGCAACAGCAGGACTTCAGTTCTTGTGTCTCATAAATCCTCTCCTGCCTTTCTCTTCTGTAGCATTGGGTTACACGCGCCCCTTCTACCCATGATAAACTCCCTTAATCTTGTCTCGTAATTCAATTGCCTTGTGTTAATCACTTGCTGCTGCCATTCTTGGCATTCATGCCAAGTTTTTTGTTTGTTTGTTTACCTCCTTTGACATTGAAAACTCTGTATTCTACTTAGAGTTATCTTGATGCCTGTGAGGAAAAGAATCACTTCCTTCTACTGTGTACTTTAACCTTTTTGTTTACAGAGTCCTAAACTTTTTGTCACTGTGTTTTCATTGTAAGACCACATAAAATTTATTTTCTATCAACGCTCTCAAATATTTCACCCTCTTCTAAGGTTTTTCTTTCTGTTCAGTGTCTGCAATTTGAATTATCTAGTCCCACCTACACCATGACTTAGTACTTTCTGAGTGTCATTAAGGTCCTATTGGATGATAAACTATCAAAAATTTAAATTAAGGGATTTTGTTCCCTTTTGGCTGTGTCAGAGAAATTTATTTTTGCATTCCTAAACTACACTGTTTTATTAGTGAAAATCTACTCTCCATGCTAATAGATTGTGACTAGTAATAGGCAATTAAGGTATTTTCCACGTGAATGTATCCTTATGAAGTGCTTAAGAGTGGAAAAATAAGCCGTCATATCAGAGCAACAACAGACTTCCTTCCTACAAACTGCTGGAAGGCCCCATTAGGGAGAGATTTAGTGATCAGAGGTGCGGTTATGAAATGCCACCAATTGAATTATGTTCTGGTTTAAATTCAGTCCTTGTTATTGGCTAAATAGTACTCACTCATCTAAAATCATTACTGTTAATGTTTTATTTGATAGGTCCATTTTCAAGGAAGCTATGATTATTACCAAAGGCAGAGCATTTAATAAAAGGCTATTCCATGAATATTAATGAGAAAAGGCAAGCTTGAAGGATATGAAGATCTGTTCTTGGAGTTTCATCAGAAGGCAGAGGGGTCAGGATTGCATGGCAGTTCAATCAGGGATCTCCTCATGACTTCATTTATGTTAGTTTAAAAAAAAAATCAACATCAGAGGCTGAAAGGGGCCTAGGAGCTCACTTAGTTCAGTTTCCTTCCTTTTCTAGATGAGGATCCTAAGCTGTAGCTGTCAGCCCAGGTCACAAGGCTGTCTGGTTCTCAGACTAGAACACAACCTGGTCCTGAATTCCATACTATGTTGACTAGTCTCGAAAAACATCATCCACCTGGATGTGATCCTCCGTGGGGTACAAGAATCAAGACCATAGAATCATCTGAATGAACTAAGTGAGGTATTTTGTCTATTTCAGCTATACCACTTGACATTTCAAACTTCATGATAACTTTAGAAAGATCTAGTTAATTTTGTTTACTTATTCCACAAATGTTCACTGAAGACCTGCTCTGCGTCAGGCCTTGTGTTTTGTGCCGTGTTTACTCTCATTAAATAATATCAAAACATACTTTAAATTAAATCAGTGGTTTGAATTGGCATATTACAAAAAAGTAGCCAGTAAAAGTTTGAATAAAAGCTTTTTTTCTGTAAATTTATCATTTCAGTTAGTTGGAGATTAGTTCCACAAATCTATATTGAGTGGGTATCATTTGCAAGGTCTATAATTGTTGTGGGATAAAGATACAGATGTCAGAGGAAAAAACTTTTTACTGTGTACAGTTCAGAGTTCTCAGTCTGAGTGGGTCCCCATGTGACCAGGATACCAACATGTGTGCCAGGGGTATAATAAGCCTTCCCTTTTTGTCAGTAGCTTATCCGACCCGAGTGGGAAGCTCAGTGCAGTGTGGAGGCTCATTTACTTATTTATTATAAACATTCCACCTCCTCCAAACAGGATATGAGAAGCAAATGATACCAGACCAATACCATATTTTATCAATTCAGAAATATACATTTGTTCTCATTTTTATCTCTCTGAAATCAGTATGCATCATAAAATGAACAGATTGTAGCATTGTTTCATAGGTTAATGGGCAGTAGTTTTTTCTGAGCTCTTAATAGAATAATGTTGTTTTATATTTTAGATTGGATTAAGTAAAGTACATTAAAGATAATTATAATAAAGATTTTTAAAAAACAGGTACAAAATAATTAAAAGTGAAAAAAATCGAGGATGTCAACTATACCTCAATAAATTTTTTTTCTTTAAAAAGTTAAAAAAATTTTTTTTCATTTAAATGGAGACTCAGGCTAGCTGTCGCAGTGCAATGACCAATTTAATTCCGGATTTTCTAAAAACACAGGCAGGATACCAGTTAAACATGGCAGTCCCTTCGGAAACCCCAAGACAGTGACAATGCAGGAATAACACAATACAGCTCGCATTTACCCACCACCCCCACCCAAAAAACTAGAAAGACTGTTTCAAAAGAAGAAATATATTTTCACAAGACAGAGAGCAGAACAGATAGTGGGGTGATAACCAATATGGCAGAGCCAAGTTAGCAGTAATCCAAGTGCCCATAAAAGGCACTCTAATGAGTATGATATTAAACTGTAATTCTGTGAAGGTATTTCTAGGGGCAACTAAAATTATATAACCTAAGTAGATGGAGTTTTCTTAAGTACTTAGAGGGTCTTTCGAACTCCCCTGGGAAAAATTCTCCAGGCCAGAGGTGGAAGAAGTAGGGTGCAGGCAGAATATCTGTATGCTTCCTCTGGATCCAACACTCCAATAGGTTTCAATCTGATGATTTGCATCTAGCTTTTAAAACTTGTTTGAGATTTTATTTAAGTTTAAGAAATCTGATCAATTATACTTTGTATTTTAAAACAATTGATATAAAATCAATTCAGCCACTTTACTGAATTCCTGTATGAGTTCTCGCAATTTTGGGGTGGAGTCTTTTGGGTTTTCCACATAGAATATCATATCATCTGTGAAGTCTGAGAGTTTGACTTCTTTGCCAATTAGGATGCCTTTTATTTCTTTTTGTTTTCTGATTGCTAAGGCTAGGACTTCTAGTACTATGCTGAACAGCAGTGGTGATAGTGGGCATCCCTGTCATGTCCCTGACCTTAGGTGAAGAGCTCTGTTTTTCCATTGAGAATGATATTCATTGTGGGCTTTTTGTAGATGGCTTTTATGATATTTAGGAATAATCCCTCTATCCCTACACTGTGAAGAGTTTTAATCAAGAAAGGATGCTGTACTTTGTCAAATGCTTTTTCTGCATCTATTGAAAGACTCATATGGTTCTTGTCCTTTCTTTTATTAATGTTGTGTATCACATTGATTTGCAGATGTTGAACCACCCTTGCAGCCCAGGAATAAATCCCACTTGGTCATGGTGAATAATGCTTTTAATGTACTGTTGGATCTTATTGACTAATATTTTGGTGAGAACTTTTGCATCCATGTTCATCAGGGATATTGGTCTGTAATTCTCTCTTTTGGTGGGGTCTTTGTCTGGTTTGGGGATCAAGGTAATGCTGGCTTCAGAGAATGAGTTTGGAAGTTTTCCTTCCATTTCTATTTTTTGAAACAGTTTCAGAAGAATAGATATTAATTCTTTTTTAAAGGTTTGGTAGAATTCCCCCTGGGAAGCCATCTGGCCCTGGACTCTTGTTTGTTGGGAGATTTTTGATTACTGCTTCAATTTCCTTGCTGGCTATGGGTCTGTCCAGTTTTCTATTTCTTCTTATTTCAGTTTTGGTAGATTATACATCTCTAGGAATGCATCCACTGCTTCCAGATTGCCTAAATTGTTGGCATATAGTTGCTCATAATATATTCTTATTATTGTATTTCTTTGGTATTGGTTGTGATCTCTTTCATTCATGATTGTATTTATTTGGGTCCTTTCTCTTTTCCTTTTGATAAGTCTAGCCAGGGGTTTATCGATCTTATTAATTCTTTCAAAGAACCAGTTCCTAGTTTTGTTGATCTGTTCTACTGTTCTGGTTTCTATTTCATTGATTTCTTCTCTAATCTTTATTAATTCCCTTCTCCTGCTGGATTTAGGCTTTATTTGCTGTTTATTCTCCAGCTCTTTTAGGTGTAAGGTTAAGTTGTGTATTTGAGACCTTTCTTGTTTCTTGAGAAAGGCTTGTATTGCTATATATTTCCCTCTTAGGACTGCCTTTGCTGCATCCCAAAGGTTTTGGACAGTTGTGTTTTCATTTTCATTTGTTTCCATGAATTTTTAAAATTCTTAAATTTCCTGATTGACCCATTCATTCTTTAGTAGGATGCTCTTTAGCCTCCATGTATTTCAGTTCTTTCCAAATTTCCTTTTGTGGTTGGGTTCAAGTTTCAAAACATTGTGGTCTGAAAATATACAGGGAGTGATCCCTATCTTTTGGTACAGGTTGAGACCTGATTTGTGACCCCATATGTGATTTATTCTGGAGAATGTTCCATGTGCACTCAAGAAGAATGTGTATTTTGTTGCTTTAGGATAGAATGCTCTGAATATATTTGTGAAGTCCATCTGGTCCACTGTGTCATTCAAAGCCCCTGTTTCCTTGTTCATCTTCTGCTTAGATGATCTCTCCACTGCAGTGAGTGGAGTGTTAAAGTCCTCTACTATTATCATATTATTATCAATATGTTTCTTTAATTTTATTATTAATTGGTTTATATAATTGGCTGCTCCCATGTTAGGGGCATAAATATTTACAATTGTTAGATCTTCTTGTTAGATAGACCCTTTAATTATGATATAGTGTCCTTCCTCATCTCTTATTATAGTCTTTGGCTTAAAATCTAATTTGTCTGATATAAGGATTGCCAGCCCAGCTTTCTTTTGATGTCCATTAGCATGATAAATGGTTTTCCACCTCTTCACTTTCAATCTGGAGCTGTCTTTGGGTCTAAAATGAGTCTCTTGCAGACAGCATATCAATGGGTCTTGCTTTTTTATCCAATCTGATACCCCATGTCTTTTGGTTGGGACATTTGGCCCATTTACATTCAGAGTAACTATTGAAAGATATGAATTTACTGCCATTTTATTACCTGTAAAGTTTAAAGTGACTGTTACTGTACTCTGTTCCTTTCTGGAGTATGCTCCTTTTGGGCTCTCTCTTCACCTAGAGGATCCCTTTTAATAGTTCTTACCGGGCTGGTTTAGTGATCACAAATTCTTTTAGTTTTTGTTTGTCCTGGAAGCTTTTTATCTCTCCTTCTATTTTGAATGACAGCTTAGCTGGATAAAGTATTCTTAGCTGCATATTTTCTCCTTTAGCACCCTGAATATATCATGCATGTCTTTTCTGGCCTGCCAGGTCTCTGTGGATAGGTCTGCTGACACTAATGTTTCTACCCCTGTAGGTTACTGACCTCTTGTCCTGAACTGCTTTGAGGATTTTCTCTTTGTCTCTGAGACTTGCAAGTTTACTATTATATGTCAAGGTGTTGACCTATTTTTACTGATTTTGAGGGGGGGTTCTCTGTGCTTCCTGGACTTGAATACCTCTTTCCTTCCCCAGATTAGGGAAGTTCTCTTATAATTTCTCCAGTATACCTTCTGCCTCTCTCTCTCTCTCCTCTTCTTCTGGGATCCCAATTATTCTAATATTGTTTCACTTTATGGTATCACTTATTTCTCAAATTCTCCCCTCGTGATCCAATAGCTGTTTATCTCTCTTTTTCTCAGCTTCTTTATTCTCTTTTGTCTTCTATGTCGCTAATTCTCTCTTCTGCCTCCTTTATCCTAGCAGTTAGAACCGCCATTTTTTATTGCATCTTATTAATAGCCTTTATTTCAACTTGATTATATTTTAGTTCTTTCACTTCTCCAGAAAGGGATTCTCTAGTGTCTTCTATGCTTTTTTCAAGCCTAGCTAGTATCTTTATAATTGTTATTCTGAACTCTAGTTCCGACATCTTACTTATTCCCATACTGATTAGTTCCCTGGCAGTCAGTACTGCCTCTTGCTCTCTTTTTTGAGGTGAGTTTTTCCATCTTCTCATTCTTGCAGAAAGTGATCGCTTTTCTTTTTTTTTTCTTTTTTTTAAGATTTTATTTATTTATCTGACAGAGAGAGAGAGCATAAGCAGGGAGAGCGGCAGGCAGAGGGAGAGGGAGAAGCAGGCTCCCCGCTGAGCAGGGAGCCACATGTGGGGCTCGATCCCAGGACCCTGGGATCATGACCTGAGCCGAAGGCAGATGCTTAACCATCTGAGCCACCCAGGTGCCCCTAGTGATCGTTTTTCTATTTACATGTAGAGTTGCAGCTATTCTTTTCTTAGCTCTCTGGTTGAGTTCGCTGGTGTTCAGAATGATTTGGTAACTATCTATCTGATTTCCTGGGACCAGATGAAACTAAGGTCTCTTACTTCTCTGCCACCTTGGACTCTCCCCCTGAAGCAGTTGGATTCTTTTTTTTTTTTCTAAGACTTTTACTTACTTGACAGAGAGAGTGCACAAGTAGGCAGAGCGGCTGGCAGAGAGAAAAAGGAGAAGCAGACTCCCTCTAAGCAGAGAGCCTGATGCAGGGGGCTAAATCCCAGAACCCTGGGATCATTACCTGAGCCAAAGGCAGATGCTTAACTGACTGAGCCACCCAGGCACCCTTAAAACAATCAGATTTTTTAAAAAGATGTATTTATTTATTTGAGAGAGAGAGAGAGAGCACGAGCCAGGGGAGGGGCAGAGGGAGAGGGAGAAGCAGCCTCCCCACTAAGCAAGGAGCCTAATGTGGGGTTCAGTCCCAGGACCCTGAGATCATAACCTGAGCCAAAGGCAGATGCTTAACTGACTGAGCCACCAAGGCTTCCCCAAAATGAATTCTTATTTAAACCTGCAGGTGGTTTCCCTTGTGTCCCTCTGATATTTGGTTTTGCTAGAAGTTCTCCTCTGGTTTCATTAACTATGCCTTCTATAAATGCTAACAGCTAAGCAGGAGATAGGTTTTATTCTCCACAACATGAGGCATATTGTGCCGTGGTTTCTGTGAGTGGTCACTCTCATTATCACCTTGTATTTTCTAGAAAACCATCACTGTGCCCATTCTGCCCCTAGGCTCCTAATGCATTCTGACATCTTTAATAAATGCTTAAAGCATGCCATGTAGTACAGATTCTTTTTTCTCCCTCAGGCATGGGGAAGTGAGAAAAATATATTTGAGTCTGTTTCTTTATGAAAGAAGCCTTCCAAAAAATTCTGGAAGGAAACTCTGTCAGTTAATCATTTTTTATTGAGGCATATGCTGATATCCCGTTTTTTGAAAGTTTGCTTTTACAAAAGACCTACATGAGTACCTGTTTTCACTCACTGAAAAAAATCCAACTTTTGCTTTTATGAGAAAAAGGTGAAAAGCAAAAGTTCAGTGTTTGTTTTACAGTGAGGCTTTGTGGAGGCTGCAGGCACCCTGAGCGGTGAGAGTGGCCCCGTCAAGCTCCTTCCAGGGAACTACACTCAGCATCTTGGCATCAAGCCACCATAGCTTTGAGCTGTGCCTGTGAGCCGCATCTGTGCTCTATCTCTATTTATTTTATGCATCCATTAGCAAGATATGTCCTTAGGTATCAAAGGAGCCCAAGAAAGGTTATGTTTTGAGGTCTAGAAATACTCAAAATCTTTTCCATATAAATTAATGGGTAATTGCTTCTTTGCTTTATGCCATTTCAGCTTACAAATGTTTTTGTAGGAATACTCTACTTTCAGATGTCAGGGGTAACCTGTATAAAGTATAGGGGAAATGATACCTGAGATAGAGATATACAGTAGAAGACAATTATTTAAGGCATTTTTCTAAGTCAGTTAATATTGGTTGTTTGTACCCCATATGTCAAGAAAAGGTTACAGCCCGCTTTTCTAGAGGAGAGGTTTCAGAAAGAGTCATTGTGATTTGGTTTTAAGAGTCACAGTTTTATAGGCTTGTTCTCAAAAGACTTCCTCCAGATGTGAGTAGGTCCTAGTGAGCTCCCCTGTCAAGAAGGCTCCATGGAGCTGCCTGTGATTAGCCTGCTTTATTTACAGTCCTTGTCACTTTCCATCTCACGTCATCAGACATTTGAACACTGGATTCCCCTTCATGACAGACAGATACTGCCTTCAGCTGACACATCTGTACTCCCCCTCTCCAGCCAGGGGCACACCCTGCCTTCACCTGTGGGTTCTAGGCCTTAAGGTAGCTAGGCAATAATGTTCTGAGGATCAAATAGAATATCTGAAAATATGTCAAAGCCTTAAAATGCTTGATATTATATCACATTATATCATATCAAGTCATATTACATTATAATCTCCTATTTTGCACTGCTAACCTTGCTTCAATGTTTCTCCTGTCCAGTCCTTAGCATATGTTCTTGGGGCCTGCCCACCTGTGCCGCACCCTAGGGCATGTTGGATGCCATTTGACAGTGCCCACCCACCAGTAGAGACCACTCTATACCTATCTTTCTCACTCTACTTTTAGGTGCGGCCCTGAATGGAGTTAGAATTGGTAGATGGACAGATTAGCCAATAAAGTCAATGTCAACTGAGACACAACTAAGAGTAATCAGTTGAAAACCATGCTTGGCTACACCTGAGCTTAAAGTAGAATTCTTTCTTTCTTTTAAAGGGAAAGAGAGAGAAGAGGCAGAGGAAGAGAGGAGAGGCAGAGGGAAAGACAGAAAATCTTAAGCAGGCTCTACACCCAGCATGGAGCCTGATTTGGGGCTTGATCTCACAACCCTGAGATCAAGACCTGAGCTGAAATCAAGAGTTGGACGCTTAATGAACTGAGCCACCCAGCCGCCCCTAAAGTAGAATTCTATTTGAAGTCTCCTAATTTGATTTAGTGTCTTGCCAACCAGTTTCCTTGTGGGTCCTCATTATTTGACTAAGTTTTTGAGGATTTTAATAATGGATTTTTGGAAGCATTCAAGAGGTCTACTGGGCTGAAATACATTGCCTGATCTTAGCTTATGCTTATCTCTTCCCCCATTTTCTAAAGGCCCAGATAAATCAGCCACTGAACCAACACTGGCCATTGTTATTGTCATTAGTATTGACGACTTACTTTTTATTTTATAGATATCTAATATACTCCATTCCTCTGAACTATACAAACTGGATTACACCTCTAGTGAGAAAACTGAGCCCAATGCATAAAATTACCCTGCCACTTAGTATAATAAGTATCTATTGTATTAAATGCATACTATATATTAAATAAATACTGAGCATCTACCATGTACAAGGAAGTATTTTAGCACTAGGGGAGACAATAAGTAGATAAGACAGAGTTTCCACCCTCCTGGAGGTCACTATGTGGCTAAGCTAGAGCTAAAGTTTGCTTACAGGACATACTGTAGCTCTTGGGGGTTGAAAGTTAAGTCTCTTTACTAGCTGACTGCAAGATTTACAACTCAAAACTCAGCTTTTTGTAATGAGGTATTTACTTAAATTTTAACTTGATGGTAGATTTGGTGCTATAAATATAAGACCTTTCAATGTTCAGTCCTAAGTTGAAAAGGTGAGATACCCAGCAATGTACTCACAAAGACCCTCAGGAGACGTAGAGAAATTAAAACACTCACTCATCTTTAGTCAGAATAAGTTCTGAGAATGTGTTTGTGCTTAAACGTCTTTTAGCTGACCAGTCAGGTTCCCTCGGAAATGCTGGTGTATGCAAATTAGTGGTTACTATTTGGGAAGGCCCAGGAATATAATGTTACAGATGAAAATTGCAGCACATGTTATTTTTTCCTTTTTCCTTAAAAATTTTATTAGAAAAATTTCAAACATAGGAAAACTTGAAAGATTTGTGCAGTGCTCGATCACCCATCTACCTGACACCTAGATTCTAGAATTAACAAGTTTGTGCTTTATCATGTATCTTTTCATCCATCATTCCATTAATCTGTCTTACTTTTTATATATTTCAAAGTGAATTACAGGCACCAGTGACCTTGACACCTAAATACTTTAGCATGCATATTGTTAAGTAGAGTTCAATATTTTGTTATAGCGGAAAGTACTAATCTTAATCATACCATTCAGTGAATTTTGGCAAACACGTACACCCCAATAACTCAAAAGCCTATAAAGATCTAGGACATTCCCATCACCCCAGAAAATTCACTCCCATTCTTCCCAGTAAATCCCCACTCCTACCCTCAAAGGCAACCACTCTTCTGGTTTATTCCACTAAAGATTAGTTTTCCCTGTTCTAAAATTTCATATAAATTGAATGAACCCTTATGTAAGGCTTCTTTTGCTCAACATGTTTTTGAGATCCATTATTGTTGTTGTATGTACCCTAGTTCTTTTTATCATTGAGTGGTATTCCAGTATATGAGTGTACCCAGTTTGTTTATCCACTCGCCTGCTGATGGACATTTAGGTTATTTTCAGTTAATGAATATTATGAATAAAGCTGCAATGATCACTCTTGTATAAGTCTTTTTGAGGATATGTTTCATTACACTTGGGTAGGAAGCTAAAAATGAAATTGCCATAAGACACTGCCAGAACATTTTCCAAAGTGGTTGAACCATTACATATTTGCATCAGCAAAGTATGAGAGCTCCAGGTGCTCCACATCCTCACCAACATTTGATGTTTCTGGTCTTTTTAGTTTTAGCTATTCTGACAGATGTGTAGTGTTATTTTACTGTGGTTTATTTTGCAAATCCCCAAAGACTGATGATGTTGAGCAGTTTTTCATGTGCTTAATGGCCATTCATATCTCTTCTTCTGTGAAGTGGTTGTTCCAATATCTTGCCCATTTTTATTGATTTGTGTACCATTTATTATCCAGTAGCAGATTTTTTTTTTTTAATGTTCTGGATATAAGTTCTTTCAGTTATATGGTTTGTAAATATTTTCTCCCATTGTGTGGCTGGTCTCTTCATTTTCTTAACAGTGTCTTTTAATGAACAGAAATTTTTAATCTCAATGAAGACTAATTTATCATTTTTAAAATTTTGTGCATATTTACTACGTCCTAAGAAACCTTGCCTACCCTCGGTTTGTGAAGATATTCTCTGTTTCCTTCTGGAAGGCTTATAGGTTTAGCTTTTACATTTGGGTCTATGATCCATCTCAAATTAATTTTTGTGTGTGAAGTTCACTTTTTACACATAGATATTCAGTTGTTCCCGCACCATTTGTTAAAAAGACTTCCTTTAATCATTAAATTATCTTGGCACATCTGTCAAAAAACAAGCACAAATAGTCCCTGACTTTTCATGGTTCAACTTAAAATTTATTACTTTATGATGATACAAAGGCAATAGACATTCAGTAAAAACCATACTTCAAATTGTAAATTTTGATTTTTTTCCTAACTTAGTGATGTACAATACTCTCCCATGGTGCTTGGTGAAGTAGTGAGCTACACAGTTCCCAGTCAGCCATGCAATCATGAGGGTAAACAACTGATACACTTACAATCATTATGTGCCCATATAATCATTTTGTTTTTCATTTTCGGTGCAGTATCTATCCAGTATAACTATCCATGAGATAGTCAGTACTTTATTATAAAATAGGCTTTGTGTTAATATTTTACCCAACTGGAGGCTAATGCATGTTCTGAGCACATTATGATGTTCAGTAGGCTTAGTGTATTAAATGCATTTTCGACTTATGACATTTTCAGTTTATGATGGGTTTATCAGTACAGAAGCCCATCCTAAGTTGAGGAAGATCTGGATCCTTATGTGTGGGTCTGTATCTGAGCTCTCTATTTTGTTCTGCTGATCTAGTTGTCTATTCTTATGCCACTACCACACTATCTTGATTAATGTAGCTTGATAGTAAGTTTTAAAGTTTTAAAGCTTTTTCAGATTGCTTTGGATGTTCTAGATACTTTCATTTTCATATAAAAATTTTTTAAAGATTTTATTTATTTATTTCAGAGAGAGAGAAAGCACAAGCCGGGGGGGAGGCAGAGGGAGAGGGAGAAGTAGACTCCCCACTTAGTGAGGAGCCTGGCGTGGGGCTCAAACCCAGGACCTGGAGATCATGACCTGAGCCAAAGCCAGATGCTTAACCGTCTGAGCCACTCAGGCGCCCCTCCATATAAAATTTTAAATTTTTACTTTTACCCAAGAAAGCCTTGATGGGATTATTATCAGAATTCATTGAAGCTATGACCAATTTCAAGAAAATTGATAATACTGAGTCTTCCAATCCAAGCACATGGTATATCTATTAGTCTTCTTTCATTTTTCTCAGCAGTATGTTGTAGTTTTCAGTAGAGAGGTTTGTACATATTTTAAAAATTTATTCCTCTTTTTAAATCCCTTTTTAAAATTTATTTTGTGTTTTTGACACTACTATTAATGGAAATGTTACTTAATTTCGTCTTTCACTGCTAATACATAGAATGTTACTGATTTTTGCATGTTGACCTTATATCCTGCGAACTTACTACATTTGAATTATTAACTAAAAATTATTTGTAAAATTTTAATATATTTTCTACTTAAGTAATTATGCCATTTGTAAACAGAAGCAGTTTGTTCCCTTTCTTTTCAATCTATAACCCTTTTATTTATTTTTCTTGCCTTATTGCACTGACTAGGATCTCCAGAACACTATTAAATATAAGTGGTGAGAATGAACTTTCTTGCTTTTTTTCCTGATCACAAGGGAAAATATACAACATTTCAAAAATTGGAAAAGATGTTGTGGGTTTTTCATGGACACTCTTTACTGGATTGAGGAAATTCCCTCATATTTTCTAGTATTTATTATGAATGTTGAATTTTGTCAAAATTTTTTTCTGTATCTATTGATTATTTTGCTAAGGATTTTTGAGTTTATATTATTTTTTAACAAAACAAGATAAAACACTTAAAATTATGAGTAACTGGCCTGGCATTTCTGGAGCAATTTCAGAGAGTTTCTGGATAGGTGAGATCTTAAAGTTCTACCAAAATAGGCTTGTCCAAAACAAAACATTGCAAATATCTATTTTCCCCCCTTTAGTCAAAGCTAAATAGAAAATTAAGATCTTTTATTTCTTTATTAATAGTTTGACATAATTTAATTCTGTTCCTTAGCAATTAACTAAAATAGCATCCAAATGTAAACCAACTGTTAAGCCATTACCCAGTAGTAGAGTTCAGTTGTTATATATCAAATTAGAAGATTAACCAAGGTAAGAAAGTCTCACTGAGTTCTTAGTAAAGCATCCTGATTATTTAGAAAGAATGCATTTCCTTAAGGAAATATGCTCACATTACCCCTCGAAAGAAATAGTAAAACCCAGAAGCCTTCAAAATATGACTCACTAGATAGTAGTCCTTAAGAGGGAAAAAAAAAAGCAAAACAAAACACCTCATTGGTCTTAGTGGTCCACAGAATAAACAGAAGTCAGCACAGTATTTCAGTGAACTCAAGTAACCTTAATCAAATAAGTATTGAGTTAGACTTACCAGTATAGGTGGCATCAGTAGGACTTTTTTTTTTTTGGTTTTATGTTTTCATATGTTGTATGTTTACAACAAATTCTCATGCACATACATGAAAGATGATTATTCTATCACACTGCAGTCCCTCAGTGGCACCCAAGCCTCACAGCTCTGCCATGATTGATGCTTTTTTTTCTCTTTCTTATTCTCTCTCCTTCTCCCTGTTCCCAGCGCTCTTGTGTAGTATGCTCCCTCTCCTCTTTTTACTGTCTGCCCTCTGTCTTCTGTGCCATGGGCCTGTCACAACTTGTGGCACCTGCTTACTCTTGCAGGGATTACTATGCCTGGAGCATGTCTAAGACTATTTGCCTAAGGGGATGCCTGTGTCTAAAAGGATTCTACCCCAAGAAAACTTTGTAACCAACTCTTTGTTCCTGCAAAGGAAGATGTTGACATTTACTATGAACAAGTATTACTTTTGTCAGATCTGTAATGGGCTCTTCAGCATTCCGCATCAACACTCACATCATTTTAACAACAATCACTTTGTTTGAATATGATGCAGCCAGGGATGGAAGTGAAGTAAGGCACTGGGGAAACACACACACACACACAACACACACACACACACACACACACACACACACACACACACACACCAACATGTTGATGAATGTTGAAGAGCGCAGAAGCCTTTCCACAGTGAAGGTTTTGGCAGGCTATATTGTTCTACAATTTATCAGTTGATAACTTTTGCTGCCTCCAAGTCATTGTGTTTTCCCAAGTGAAGAACCTTTGGCTGAGCCCTGGAAATACACATGCTCCACAGAAATGAAAAGTTATTAAACCAAGACTGCAGGGGAATGCAGAGAAATGCTCTGTTTGTAATTCTGGGGGAAACAATTTGGAACACACTTACGAAAACTTAGCAAAATTACTTAAAATCTCACAGGGAACCAAGCAGCCTTGTTTTTATCTGGTCTCCAAGGATTTCATTTATCTTTTAGATCTACTTGCTGCAAAATAGTGATAAATGCACAAATTCTGTGAGGTGTTAAATCTGCATCTACCCGTGGCTTGCCAAATTAATCAGATTACCTTGAAGTTAATGCAGTCGGTGAGAAGAGTTTAATGATATTCAAAACCTTCATGGTAATAATTACAGATGAAGAGGGTCAGTCAGTTGAGAATTAATGTGAAAAATGAATAGAATGAAAATCCAAATTAGGATATCAAAACGTGCATAAATTGCGGGGAAGGTGAACCATGAAAATAAAATTCATTTATGTTCATTCTGAAGGAAGAAATGAATGAAGGTGTGTTGCAATTTGAACCTGGAGAAATTTTAAGAATTGGACAGTTCTAATGGGGAAAAAGAGGAGTTAAGGATGGTTGCGTAAGCCACATTGTTTCTTTTTTTTTTTCTAAATCGCAATATTCACTTTATTGTGGTACTCTGGAACCAAACCTACAATATCTCTGAAAGCCACATTATTTCATTTTATGCCTACTTCTTCCTTTTTTTTTTTAGAGATGGGGGTGGGGGAAAGGGAGAGAGAGAATATCAAGCAAGCTCCATGCTCAGCGCAGTGCCAGATGTGGAGATCCATCCCACAACCCTGAGATTATGACCCGAGCCAAAATCGAGATTATGGCCCGATACTTAACCAAGTGAGCCACCCAGGTGCCCCTGCTTCTTCCATTTTTAGGGTGTTGAAAACAGCTATTATAATTCATCTACTGCTTCCACCCACACATTCTTCTCCTTGATGTCATCTGTACATACACTTTTTATTTCTCCTCTGTATTTTTTTAAGTTTTTATTTTAATTCCAGTATAGTTAACATACAATGTTATATTAGTTTCAGGTATATAATATAGTGATTATTTCTCTTCTGTATTTTTAAAATGAAGAGATAACATGGTATGTAAATTATCCTTCCTGCTCAAAAAAAAAAAATAATTGTACAAAGCATTCCAAAGTAAAAAGTTGAAATGACTTAAAGTAAAACACATTTTATTTTAATTTATCTTACCATATCCAGATCTCCCTTTTTAAAAGTTGAAAAGTATGTGTCTTTTTAAGGAATTTAAATATTATTTTAGATTTCCAATGAGTAAAACATATTACATATTTTAGAATTAGCATTGTCTAACCACTGCATTTTTTTAAAGATTTTTTTAATTTATTCATTTGAGAGAGAGCATGAGCAGGGGGGGAACGTCAGAGGGAGAGGGAGAAGCAGACTCCCCACTGAGCAGGAAGCCTGATACAGGGCTCCATCCCAGGACCCCGGGATCATGACCTGAGCCAAAGGCAGGCACTTAACTGACTGAGCCACCCAGGCGCCCCTACCCACTGCATTTTTATAGAAGGCACTCAACAACAGAAGGTGTAATAACTTTAAAAAGTGATTGAAGATGTGTGGCTAGGCCTTTGCACTCTTTATTAGAGTGTCTAATGAGCTCTAATTCTTTATCCTTTTATTTGTCCATGCCCCCGCAAATGACCATGAGCTAATTGAGGGAATTAGTGATCCTGCCTTGTTCACCCATTTTATCCCCAGCAGCAGTCCCAGCGTCTGACCCATATCTGAGTGCCCAATAAATGTTTGTTGAACTACAGGAGCTCACAAACACTATCTCTTCTGTTCTTTCCCACTGAAACAGCTGTAATCATCTCCCCTCCAGATAATTTCACACTGTATCAGTTTCTAAGTCGCATAGCTATAGCATGATAAATAGATGTATAAGATGTCACAACAATAACAATTTGCCTAATGGGAGTAACATCCTTTTATTAATTTGTGTATACAGCACATTAAGGCCATTTCTCTCCATTCAAAGTTCTTTTGGAATAGTTGTTCATTCTTCTTGTCTTTTGAATACTACTTCATTCATTTCAGCCCTTCTTTTTGTGAATATTCATTAGAGCTGCCTTTAGAGTTAACTACAAAATAAAGTTTCTGTATCCAGTCTTTACATTCCAAGCTTCCATGCAACTGAATCATTAAGCACAGATGCATCTTTAAATTGATCCCCCTTGATTAAAGCTAGTTTGCAGGCTTCTGATAATATAGTCATACCAGGAGGAATTAAATGCTTATTATTCTCATTAGATTGTTCAAGTCCACTTTACCCCACTACATACATAGACAAGCAGAGCCTGTGTCTACTGAGACACGTAGTTTTCTTTTTTTTTTTAAAGTGTGGTTACTTGTATTAATTCAGATGAAAAAAAATCTTCAGTAATTAAAGTCTGAAGTAGACTGTATTTTTAAGGACCTAGAATTATCTTTGCCAAAATTCTGACTAGAATTATCCTCTTTCAATCAATATATAAAATTGCTTTGTGTATGGACAATGCTGGCTTCTGCTAGCATTGTGATTACCCCTTTTGCATGTACATGAGTGCTTCTACGGGAACTGAAAGTTGTGCTTTGCTTTGCTTTCTTGTTCTTTCTCTCTTTCTCTCTCTTTTGGATTAGACACTGTGCTCTGTGCTTTTTCTACTTTTTAAACAATTTATTTAAACTAAAAAAAATTCTTAACTAGGTAAATATTCCCCCTTGTCCATATATTATTTTTACAGGTAATAGAAAACTTTACTCTGACTTCTATCTGAATGATCACAAGTGGAGAGTTAGTGATCTGGTGAATGACAGTTATTCCCGTAGATTTCTACTAGTTTGTGTAATTTTTAAACCCATACACATAAAATAACTATTACCACCATTGATAGTCTGTCTCAATCACAGAAGTGTCTTACATTTATTTTCTTTTCGTTTTCATTGGAATTAAATTTGGCTTTCAATTTCCACTTTGGAAATAAATGAGCTTCTTGTGCTGGTGTAATGTAGACAGAGGACAAGTTAGATGATCCTGGATTTGGCAACTTATCCTCTGTCCTCTCAGGTAGAGCAGCATTAGGGTTTTAGAGCAACAAAAGAACCTGTCACAAGGCATTTTATCCATCCCCTTCCTCATTCATTCAACCAGGCTAGCACCTTTTCTCTGCCAGGGACTGTGCACAGCACTGGGGATATGAGGGTGAGCCAAGTACTTATCGCTGTCTAATGGGGAAAACATCAAAATTTTAACTCTTAACTATGATGAGGAAGGTCTGTGATGTAGATATGCAACAGGTGTTAGGGAAACATCATCACAGAGGGACATAAAGAGGGACCTAAACCAGGCTTCTGTTCATAGCAACAGTAGTGAGGAAGGTCTCTCTTATTTTCCCATCCAATCAGCCAAGTACCTCTACCAGCCAAACATCAGCAATGGCTAATGTGAGGCCATTTGACAACTAAGGTCTGGCTAGACAGGCAGTCCTGAGCTGCACTAGCTTAAAACTTTGTAAAAGACCTAGATCTCTTAAACCCAGACACCACTCGTAGCCTCCTTGGCGCTTAGGCTTCAGCCCCAACTGGACTTGTACACTTCCTATCCTAGCCAGAAGCCTCAGATAAGGACTTATGCCTCTTTGTCCTTGGCCTGATGTCATGTATGGTAATGCACCTGGTCTTCCTCACCGTTCTTTGGTGTTTAACCCTTGGAACTGTAACCTGGGCACTCCTGGCCCATTGACTCATCTGAAATTCTGGGGAGTGAGGGACAGGGAAGGTATCTGAACTCATTGCAGGAAAATTGTTAAGTAGATTTTCTCATCATAACATTGCTTCGCTATTGAATACTTCTTGGGCTGGCTACTTTTGAGAATTAATCCTTCATTCTTTCCATTCAACACTTATTGAGATACTGAGTTCTGTGGAGAATAGAAAGCCCCGGGCATAAGGAAGTACCATTAATTCTATATACTTTCCATATCACCAAGCTGATCTATGACTGAAAAGTTATTGTCGTGCAGGTTCTAATAGGACACTTAATGTTCAATTGAGCTGTCACCAGAGCCATCGGAACTGTCATTTTGATGTTGATGATAGTAATGACAGAAAACTCATGTTTCATAATGCTTTTCACTTTTACAAAACAGTTTCCAAACTGTTATCTCATTTTATCCTCAGAGTGAAAAAGTAGATAATGAGATAAAATCCTCTTTTTCCCGATAAAGATTTAGAGGCACTGATTTAGTCACTTAGCTCTTGGTGAAGCCAGGAATAGAGTCTCATGCTTGAATGCACTCTGTAGTTCATAAGTGGCTGTACTGTGTTATTCATTCTTCACAGTGTCCTGTGAGTTGGAGGTACCACCCTTTTACAGATAAGGAAACGGAGGTGCATAGAGGCCATGTAGCTACCCAAGGTCATGCAGATTGACCTCCAGCTAAGGGGTAATAAGTGGCTTCTTTGGACCAGGCACTGTACTGAGGACATTCACATAGAGTGTTTTTTCTAATCTCATAGCAATCTGTCAGGTAGGTATCTTCATCCATATCTGATTGGAAGAGTAAGCCAATTAATTATGCACATCTCCATTAACCAGCAGTGGAGTCAATTCTTAAACTCTTTTCTAATGTTCTTTTCATTAAGCTAGAGGTTCTCCACCTTTATCTCATCTCCAATATTCAGAAGCAGAGCGCACGTTCATTGATAATATCTCTTCTTGCACCACAGAGATTTCTCATGAAGGGTTTGACCCCTGGGAGGTATATCAGAATCGGCTGGGACAGGAAGGGAGCATAGAGAGGGGCATTCAGGAGAGAGGGGAGGTTAAATCGGCGCTCTTCCCCTCCCTGAACTATATCTCTTCACTCTTAGAATAGTCTTTTTTTTTAAGATCCAACTTTATCCCTATTTTCTCCTCTCAACCAAAATCTATTGAGTACTTACATGTGCCAAGTGTGTTGTAGGTGAAGACACAGCAGTGAACAAAAGCTGTGAGGCCCCTACACTTAGGAAGCCTGTATTCCAGATGGCGACAAGTTCTTAGAATGAAATTGAACAGAATGGTGAGGTAGACAGAGGGGAGAGTGGCTGCTGAATAAAATGGTCAGGGATGTCCTCTCTGAGGAGTGACATTCAGGCCAAGACTGAAATGCAAAAAGCAGTCAGTCTTTCAAAGAGCTGGAGTCAGATCTTGGATATTTTCTTGTCCGTGGCTGCCACTGCTCTCCCTTATCTCACAAATGAACCAAGCACAAACTCAGTCTACGTGACTCCCAGCTCCGGCCAGACCGCGGAAAGCACCAGCCAGGCCCTTCTCTCGTGGGAGCCCAGCGCTGGCTCAGGTTCGCACGACCTGAAGTCACAGCTGCCCTGCACTCTGTCCCACAGCTCCCCAACAAGCAGGTGTGCTCGTTCTGTCTTCAGCAAGGGTGGGGACCTACACAGAAAGAGCCCTCCACTCACATGAGAGTGGACTTCAAGACATTCGTTCTTTCAAAACTGAAAAACATTTACATTAGCAGTTTATTTTCCTATAAGCAAGTTGTCTTTGTTAAGGATTCAGACTTTTCTCTTTCCCTGTCCTCTGAATGGCACTGAATATACATGCAGGAGACAAGGCAACTTGTGGGGTGGGTAGGAACTAGATTCTGGAAAGGAGCTTGGCTCGTGATTCATTGTTTGGCATGTCTATGTCGCATGTCCTGTAACTTCTACATATAAGGTGACTAGCAACTAGTTTTCTATTCAGTGTTAATCTGATTACAGAGGGAGGCTAGGTGGTGAAGTTCCCTATAATTTAAAACTCAAAGACACAGAATCAATGGTGTTTTCAGTATCATATCAGTAGAAGTGTTTCATACAAAGCAACCACTGAAAGAGATCAGGCTAGGACTTAACAGTGAATGGGAACCAAGTTTATGAATAAAAGTGGGAAACGTAAATGTTAAACCCTAACCTAAAAGATCAGTGATGGGAGTAAAGGAGGCATATGAGCCTGGAGAGATTTTTCAAATTAACATTCCTTTCTCTCCTTGTTAAAAAAAAAAAAAAAAGAGACATATACACTGGAGATATGACCCCCTTAGCGATAGTCATTATACTCAGTTTTGCTCTTGTTGGTCTGTGTTGGAGCTGAAAGAAAATGCTGGAATCTGCTGGCAGAGTGTCTTTCACAAAGCCAACCTTTATATAAAGTATAACCTGTAGAACCTACCTATCCTGGATCAGGGTTTGTACCACCTGCATTGATGACCCCACGTTGGAATTCACACACTCCCACCCTTTCCTAATGCTTGCTGTGTCTATAATGGCATCTCTGTATTGAGTTGTGCTAACCTGTAATTTGTGTTTGTCCTTCCCATCTCAATGTGAACAGAACAGTCTTTCACCTTCATAACCCCACAGTGTTTTATACGTAGATACTGAAGATTTGCTAAATAAAATTTGTTGTATAGACCCTTAGGCATTTCCTAATTTTTTGCATTGATACATTTGGACAAAATCTGAATTTCTAAGATGAGCTTCTCAAGTAGGACTTGGATTATAAATCTGTTCATCCATTCTTTCACTAAGTATCATGTTGATCAGCTTACCTCTCATAGATTTTAAAATACATAGATTTTAAAAATAACAATTACCATTTTTGAAATCTGCATAAGTCCTGATGATTCAATTTTGAGGTTTTTATGACTTAAAGTCCTTAAATATCTAATTTGAATCTACTTAAATTGGCAGAAACTCTGAAATAAGCTCCTCCAAGAAAACAGGATATACCGTGTCCATCACTATGATATGATTTTTTTTTAACTTTTGGGGAAAGCAAATAGCAGGAAAATCCAGTTTTTCCAATAATAGATTTTTCCACTCAATTGTTCAGCAGTCAAAGCTGCTGGGCCATGCCAAACTGGTTTCAAGACTGCTCCACTGCCAATGAAGCTATCAGGATTGCCAGTCTCCAGGGAGCCTAAGAATTATTTCAAAATGGTCACAAAGGACCGTCAGAATTAAATGTACTTTACTGGGGGAAAATCGTTATTTTTCTACTGGGATTTACCAGCCATTTCCTTCGTCCTTCAAGGTTCTGAAAGGTCTTTCAATAAACACAATTTTGTTATTTTCAACTATCTATACAATGTATGTATAACTAAATATTCTAATAACCTAGATTTGAGGAATGAAAACACAGAAACTATTTTTCCTAATCTGCAAGAAAAATTCTATACTATCAGATAAGGTTCTTAAACATTTGACTGACAGCTCTCAATCAAAATAATGGCTTTCACTTTGTTTCATAAAGACAATTCTTTTACCTCCCTCTTTTTTCTAAGGAAAGGGAAGTAAAATGAACCCTTGTGCACTGTTTGTGGGGAAGCAAACTGGTGCAGGCACTCTGGAAAACAGTATGGAGCTTCCTCAAGAAGTTAAAAATAGAGCTACCCTACAACCCAGCAATTGCGCCCTTGGGTATTTACCCAAAGAATACAAAAATACTAACTCAAAGGGATACATGCACCCCATCTTTACTGTAGCATTATTTACAATAGCCAAGATATGGAAGCAGCCCAAGTGTCCATCGAATGATGAATGGATAAAGAAGATGTGGTATATAGATATACAATGGAATATTATTTAACTATAAAAGGAATGAATTCTTGCTATTTGCAACTACATAGATGGAGCTAGAGAGTATAATGCTAAGTGAAAAACGTCAAAGAAACACAAATACCATATGATTTCATTCATATGTGGAATTCAAGAAACAAAACAAACAAAAGGGAAAAAAAGAGACAAACCAAAGAACAGAGTCTTGACTATAGAGAACACCCTGATGGTTACCAGAGGGGAGGTGGTAGGAGGGACATGGCTGATAGAGGTGAAGGGGACTAAGAGTATCTTGATGAGCACTGAGTAATATACGGAGTTGTTGACCCACAGCATTGGACACCTGAAACTAATATAACACTGTATGTTAGCTACACTGGAATTAAATCAGACCTTCTAGGCAGGGTTTTTCTCGTGTGTTTTTAAGATCCCGGTTTTCTAAGTGTGATACCTTCATGAGGCTGCTGACATCAAACCTCCTTCTCCCCTCCTCCTCTTGGTGATTAGACATCCCCTGGCCGTGTTTTAGCTCTGAGGCTATTTCGGGGTTGAAGCTCTCCTCCTCCAGGCTAAAAGTGTAAATGAAAACTGTCATTATATGGCAGTGTCCTTCTGTCTGTCTGTCTTATCTATCTATGTACCTACCTATTGTTTTTTTTTTGTTTTTTTTAATATTTTATTTATTTATTTATTTGAGAGAGAGAATGAGATAGAGAGAGTACATGAGGGGGTGAGGGTCAGAGGGAGAAGCAGACTCCCCGCCGAGCAGGGAGCCCGATGCGGGACTCGATCCCAGGACTCCAGGATCATGACCTGAGCTGAAGGCAGTCGCTTAACCAACTGAGCCACCCAGGCACCCTCTATCATCATTTTTTAAAAAAAAGATTTACTTATTTATTTTAGAGAGAGAGCATGAGCAGAGGGAGGGACAGAAGGAGAGGGAGAGAGAATCTCAAGCAGACTGTCTGCTGACTGAGGAGCCCATGTGGGGCTCGATCGCAAGACCTGAGATCATGACCTGAGCTGAAATCAAGAGTCAGATGCTCAACCGGCTGAGCCCCCCAGGTGCCCCTCTATCTATCATCTTTGTCAAAGAGTAAAAAGGTATCAATATTCCCATCTTTTATCATCTCCTTAAATCACAAATCTACAGGCTAGGCTCTCTGGATATACAAAAATAGGAATCTCGTTGGACATTCATATGATGTGTGAGAACTTTACCTTTTATGTAGTTTCCCCGGACTTCTTTTTTTTTTCCTTTTTATTAACATATGATGTATTATTTGTTTCAGGGGTACAGGTCTGTGATTCATCAGTCTTACACAATTCACAGCACTCACCATAGCATATGCCCTACCCAATGTCCATCACCCAGCCACCCCATCCCTCCCACCCCCCTCCACTCCAGCAACCCTCAGTTTGTTTCCTGAGATTAAGAGTCTCTTATGGTTTGTGTCCCTCTCTGGTTTCATCTTGTTTCATTTTTTTCCTCCCTTCCCCTATGATCTTCTGTCTTGTTTCTCAAATTCCTCATATCAGTGAGATCATATAATACTTATTTTTCTCTGATTGACTTATTTCACTTAGCATAATACCCTCTAGTTCCATCCACATCATTGCAAATGACAAGATTTCATTTTTTGATGGTTGCATAATATTCCATTGTACACACACACACACACACACACACACACACACACACACATATATATACCACATCTTCTTTATCCATTCATCTGTTGATGGACATCTTGGCTCTTTCCACAGTTTGGCTATTGTGGACTTTGCTGCTATAAACATTGGGGTGCACATAGCCCTTCAGAAGTATGTGGTATTTCTTATAAAAGCAATCTTCCCTTTAAGAGCCTCAAATCACACTTTTGGTGATTTAGTTTATAGAGAACTTTCAAGAACATCCCTGTTGCATAAAGCAATGTTTACCATAGTTGATACAACCACAGAAAAAAATACCAGACTTGCTGTCATATTAAGAGTGCAGAAAATTCAAGTCCTTTTTGAAGCTGGTCAGAATCAAAATAACAGTTTCTAAAACAATAAGTGTCTTTAAAAATATTGAAAAGCTACCACAGATTTTGACCAGCTCTCATTTTTATATATAAAGGTGTTGGTTAGAGCAAAACCAAGAAGACATGTTTAGATGGCGGAACTTGGGAGCTGATGGAGACTGGGAACCTGTGGTATCCACTACGCCCCTCTCCTCATCAGCCACCTTTATGGATTGGGAATTCACTTCACTATGCCTGGGTCTTGGCCAGGCAGTAGTGAGGGAGATTTGGAAATAGAAAGACAGCTATTGGAAGGCACTGTTGCTTTTGTCTTTTTTTTTTCTTTACAAATTTATCATTTGGCCAAGTCTATAGACAACCAGCTTTGTTGTTTTGAACAGACTGAGAGGTGTCCAGGGCTGACTAGCTTTGACTCTGCGTTTGAAATGCTCCATCTTTTGTGAGTGGGCAAATCACTTATCTTCTTTGAAACTCAGGTTTCTGTAAAAATATGAAAAGTAGAGATAATGATAATCCGTGCCTGCCTGCCTCAAAGGATTGGGAGGAAGGTCAAATGAGATACTCTATGATAAGGAGCTTTGAAAACCACAAAGCGCTGCACAAATTTATGGCTTCATTCTGATGGTCTCAGAAGGGTTGTCTGCCTGAGACACATCAAGCAATCTGGAAACCTTAACTACATGGAGAGCTGTATGTTTAGATCAGGGTCGCTTACGTGCCTGCTGAAGGCTTTGCAAAACTCTGTGTGTGATGTCCCCTCCATAACCATCTCTAGGGCTAGGTCCAGGAACACTGGAGATTCAGGGCTCAGTGGAGAAGGGCAGTCACTCTCACCCAAGCACGAGACCAAAGGCACCACGAATGACGTTTAGGAGTACACCAGGTTTCCTTGAATGAGAAGCAGGAGTAAAAGATACTGACCCTGTTTTAGACACTGTGTCAGTCCCGTAGAAAGAGTTAGGACAACTGTGACAGAAATCTAAGCTTTTCAGCAGACCCACTCAAATATAGGTATAGTGGTTGTCAGTGAAGTACAGAATTTAGAAAGTGAATTCTGCTTGATCCTCCTAACCAGTGGGTAAATTACAGAACCTCTCCGTGCCTGGGTCTTATCACCTGTAAAATGGAGATAGGCATGATGTCCATGCAAAGGGGTTGTTAAAGGGATTAAATGACATAATAAAGCACTAAGAACAGTGCCTGCAGCATAGTACCGTCTCAGTAAGTGTTAGCTACATTCATTTTATTTTTTATTATCTTAATCAGGACTTAAACTCCAATACCTCCATTTGTTCATCTATAATATAAATGTAAGCAACTACACATTTCCTGGAAATAGAGGGGTTTTTTTTCAATAATTGAGATATGTCTTGAGATACATAAGTAGATTTTTTTTTTTAATTTCAAAGTAAATAGTGTTCAGGAGTAATACTCTCTTTGGTTTAAGAAGTTGGACATAATAAAGGGTCCCAGCTTAAATGAGCTGGAAGAGACATAGAATCACCAGTAATGGAAATGGTGCAGAGTGTAAAAACCCAGGAGAACAGTAAAGTACATTTAAAATGACAATATTGGTATTACACAGGGCCCATAAAACAGTTAAACATGCAGTTCCTGCCAAACTTGTTTGCCATCACTTCCTAAATTTGGCTGGTAAGCAAGAAAGACATCTGGAAAAAATAGTTAAAACAAAACAGTGTCTAATTAGTTTTAAAATATTGTAGTTAAAAAGTACAGTAATTAAATAATGCGATTGGGAGAGGATAACAGGGAGAAACAACACTGGGAAGATACAGGATTGTGTTCTCAGACATTGCCAGTAGAGACATTTGGGACTTGTGAGGGAAGCAGAATTACTCCTTCTTTAGTTTTTCATAATGAAAATATTCAAACTAACAAAAGTACCAAAAATAATATGATACCTTTTCTCACCACTGGGATTAAATGGACATCAACATTTTGCCTTAATTCCCTCATAGAGTTATTGCTAAAACCAAAATTATATCCAATTATTGTGCTAGCTGGTCCCCATTCTAATATTGATTCCACTTGGCTCTATAGTTATTTTCTGGGACTAGAGATCCAATACAGTAAATTAAGACATAGGAGTAAATGTTAGATTCTGAGTTGAAAATTTAAAAAAAGTCCTCCTGTATCCTGAATCTTCTAAAAGACTCACTAAATATCAGGGCATCTGGTGCAGCAGCTTATACTCCAGTGTCATTCTCCAAGATCCATCAGAAGGCCAGCTAGGTGAGCTGAATGGGAATGTGATGGGAATCACCACCCCTGCGTCTTTCAAATCACTGATGGCGGCGCTCATCTTTGCAATTCCTCCAACAATCCAGTATTACTTTTGGTAAATTATTTTCCTAGGTAGAGGCTGCACTAATGGCTTCCACTTGGCCTTTTCCACCATAATATCCGTCCCTCATTCCACAGGTCGGGAAGTCCATGTGGCGATTCTGCCAGCTGCTGAGTATATCTAGTCCAATTATGCATAAAGGAACTGGGGGAAAAATGCAGGGTGGGTTTGGGGACCCATTGCATCCACTGTGAGACAAACCTGAACTAAAAATGCACTGATCACCTGACCTCCATAAACCCCTCCTCTGGTGGGCCACAGTGACATTTTGGATCTCTTCGAATTTGTGTCAGTTCAGAATCAGTATCCAGTGCTCCCCCAAAAGTCTGATTATTTCCTTTTCCTCAGGGCACATTTACCTTGGTGAAAGGCCATTGATCCCTTTGAGGGAGGCAGGAGGAGAGATTAATAGTACAAATTTGGGGCAGTAGGTCAGGGTACTTCCTCAAGGCTGCCCCACCTCCCCTTCATTCAAGACCATCTGAGTCTGTAAACTAGCTGAAATCTGGGAACTGATTGAGGTGCCATGATTCTGTTTTTATGATTCAGGTTGGAATTTTGAATACTTGACCTAGAACGTTTCTGCTTATATAGATCAAGAATTTAGTAGGCTTCCTATCTGTTTCACTTCTATGAACACCATGAACAACTAGCCAACACCATAGGTTTGCAGGAGTCAGACTCTTCTGATTGCTGCTTTGACTCTTTGTCCGTTATGGTGACCACACCCACCTTGCCTTGGGCAGTTGAATGCTGCCACTTGGCCCCTGTCATCCTGGAACCTAATTATTCCCATTACGTTTAGGTGACTGAACTCAGTGACTACAGTCCCTACTGTAAGTTCTGTCCTACATAGAAGAGCAATCATGGAACTTTCGAGGATGTTGAGTTGAGGCTCCCCTCACAAGTTTATTTCTTACTGTAGTGGTGAAAGATATGTCTTCTGGACTCTCCCAGAGTGGGTGAGTGGGTATTAAATGACAAATCCATTCTAACATTCCAATCTCCCTGAACTTTTGAATCCCTTCCTATATGTTAAATTAAAGCATGTCCAGCATTTCCAGTTTGCTCACTGTGGGCCACCTCCTGGGTCATGTTTCAGCTAACCAACCAAACTCTGACAGCCCGTTCTTTTTTTAATTTTTTGTTTTTGTTTTTTTTAATTTCAGTATAGTTGACACACGGTGTTATGTTAGTTTCAGATGTACAACATAGTGATTCAACTTTTTTATATGTTTTACTATGCTCACCACAAGTGTAGCTACCATCTGTCACCCTACAACTCTATTACAGTGTCACTGACTATATTCCCTGTGCTGTGCCTTTTATTCCTGTGACTTATTTATTATATAACTGGAAGCTGTATCTCCCTCACCCCTGCACCCATTTTTGGCCATCCTCCGACCCCCCTTTCCCTCTGGCAACCATCAGTTCGTTCTCTGTATTTATAGGTCTGATTCTGTGACAACCCTTTCTAACTACCTAAGCTGCAACATTAAATGAAGAATCTCTGCTTAATGAGCTCATATCAATAAATAAATTCGTTCCTTCCACCATTATCGTATATACCTGGAATATTCATTCCCACATACATTCTCTGGATTTCTGCCTATATAAATTCGAAAATTCAAGTAGTTCTTTTGGAACATAGCACACCTCCCCATGGGTCATACTTCATACCCCACCTTTAGCTGCCCGCTGGGATCTGAGTCTAGTTATAGGTCTAGAAGCAAAGAGTGGGATGGGTCCTAAAGAGAAACAGCATTGTCTTGAGGTCACTATAGTTCCTTCAGATAATTCATAGTTAATTCCCTCAGACAGGGATGGAAAGGCTGCTACTACTGGAGGTAGGGAGGGTGTTCCCACTGGTAGTAGAGAGACCTCTTCCACTAGCAAAGAAGATATATCAGAATTTAGGGGCACAGTGGCCCCATCTTCATCAGATATTCCCACACATCTCCATTTCAACTTACAGGATCCCATTTTTTCCCAGTCGATGCCTTCATTTTAACAGTAGGCTGGGACTTCAACTTGCATTGTATTTTAACCAATTGCAGAATGAGATGTTGCATCTGATGTTCAGCAGTCTCAGCCCTGGGGCTACAGGCGGTAAGGGTCTCCTTCAGGGCACACAGAGGTTTTCAGTCATTTCTGTGGCACTCGAGCTAGGAATTTGAATTCCTGAGCTCATCCTTTTTTTTCACCACTTTGACAAGAGACATTAGGAGCAACTAGACAACATCTTATTCTTTAGAGTACCAAAAATGTTCAGAGATATCATATACAGAGCCACTTAGCTTCTTACTTCTTGTAAGTGGTTTCATCAGGGTTACCCAACAGAGATATTTTGCATACCTTTGTTGTCAGAGCATGCTATGAACTATCTGTATTACTGGAAATAGTCGTTAGCATCTTTAAATTTAATAAGATTAGAGGGGCGCCTGGGTGGCTCAGTTGGTTAAGCGACTGCCTTCGGCTCAGGTCATGATCCCGGAGTCCCAGGATTGAGTCCCATGTCGGGCTCCCTGCTCAGTGGGGAGTCTGCTTCTCCCTCTGACCCTCTCCCCTCTTATGCTCTCTCTCACTCTCTCTCAAATAAATAAATAAAATCTTTAAAACAAATAAATTTAATCAGATTAGAGAGCCAATTCCAGAAACCTCAGAATGAATTCAGAAAACCCATCCTTATAATTGTTCCTCTGGAACCACTCTCAGTACCAAAATCTGCATTAGTCTGGGTTCTTCAGAGAAACAGAGCCAAGAGTGTATGTATATATACATAGACGATTTATTATAAGGAATTATGTCACACAATTATAGAGTCTAAGAAGTACAAGATCTGCAGTTAGCAAGCTGGAGACCCAAAGGGTCATTGATATAGTTCTGTCTGAGGCTGAGGACCTGAGAACCAGGGAAGCTAATGACATAAGTTCCAGTCCGAGTGAGTCTGAATTCCAAAGCAGGAGAAGGCTGCTATGCCACCTGAAGACAAACAGCTCAAGAGAAAGAATTCTTTCTTACTTAGCCTTTTCTTTTACAAAGGCCTTCAATGAACTAGATGCAACTCACTCACATTGGAGAGGACATCTGCTTTATGCAGTCTACCAGTTCAAATGTTAATCTCATCCAGGAACATCCTCACAGACACACTCAGGAATAATGTTTAACCAAATACCTAGATACCACATGACTCAGTCACATCAACACATAAAATTACCCATCACATGGTGGATGTGAAAAAGGAGAGCAGCTCTCTTTATTAAACATATGCTCATTTTAAATACCCAGTTTCTGGTTATCTGGAACAACCTTCTAATTGTCTTTCCAGCTGAACAGCAGCATGAATCACTGTAGTGCTATGAAAGAGATGCTGGGCTGGTCATTTTAAAACGCAGTGAGACAGGAAAGGTGAGAAAACAAAGCAGCCTTGAGATGTCTGGACCATGTCTGGAAAGTTGGACATAGGCTGATAAGGGAATTGGAGTAAACCCTAGGATGGTGATGATAAGTGCTGGGTGGTGATGATAGCAGATAAAATTTATTAAATGATTATAATGAGTTAGGCAGGTACTATGATAACCCTAACTTTATTTAATCATATGAGGTATGTACCATTATTATTTTCAGTTTACAAACAAGAAAACTGAGACTTCTGGAGGTTAGATGCGAAATCACAGAGTATTGGTCATTTACTGAGTTGGAATTCCAGCCTACTCCGTAATACTGCTGGAAGGAGATATCAATACCAAGAATGCAGGCTGCATGGGGAGGAGTACAGGCAGGAAATACACCACAGCACACAGCATGCCGTGCACAGTTTTGCTCTAGCTAATTAGAGGAAGGATGTGTTTGTTAGAACGTTTGAAAGTCTCTGAATCAAAAGGCAAACAAGGAAGACTAGTCTCGTGTTTAGCTCAACTCAGAGAAGTTGGTAGTAAGGATAGTTGATGCAGCAAATGAAGAAAAGGGAAAGGGTAAAGGAGAAATAGAATCATCTTTGCCCAATTTTCCCATTCTCAAGGTTGAAATGAATTATCGAGGAGAAAAAAGAAACATGGGGTCAACAATAAGATAGTTGATTAAAAGGCAGAAAATGTTAACAGAAAAGAAATTCGGATGGGTTTCTATGTAGGGATAACAATAATAGAATAAGAGTAGTTACAAGTATATGAATTCAATCCCAGTTTAGGTCATTTGAAAGAAACAAGATGATACAGAGGTGCTGTGCTTTGTATAATAGATAATGTAATCCTGGGCTGCCTTGTACACTTCATGCTGGCATGTAGGCTCTTGGGAGCATGTCATCCATTTCTGACATTCAGCTTCTGACATAGCAATTTGCCTACAGTAAGTACTCAGTAAAATATTGTCATTCTCCCAATTGAATTGGATGATTATCACAAGTACTTTTCCATTATTAAGCAACAGTCTAATTGTTTTCTTCTTTTGGAGTAACATGGTATATGAAATGTTAGGGGGATTAATTATGTATGTTTGGAAATTCAAGACCAAAGATTCAGAATATAGACTTTGTAGTCAAACCGCCTTTTTAATCCCAGCTCCTCCACTGATTAGCTCTAGACTTTAAATATGTTACTTAATTCCTCTGAGCCTTGTTTCCACATTTGCAGACTACTGCTGATAGAGTTACCTCCCAGGTTCTTGATAATTGAATAAAATGTGTCAAGAATTATCTTGATGCTTCCATAGTGATAAAGGATGGATTGGGTGGATAGATGGATGACCAAGAAGCAAAGCAAAGTCAGTGAATGCTTCAAAAAGAAATGAGTGGACTTATGAACACTCAAAGTTTGGAATGAAGAGAAGTCCTAAGAATTTTTAGGACCTCTCTAATAGCTACTAGTAATTTTAGAAGTATTTGCATGCCCATATGATTTGTTTGGGCTTCTACAATTTGACTATGAATTAAAAAGCTTAAAGAGAGCTCTTGAGGAAAGCTCAGCGGGCACCTGTTAGGCGATCTAAATCTTCACACTTCTCATCTGATTCATCATGTAATTGTGGGTCAATACAGGGAGGTAGAGTGCTATGAAGGATGTTGACACTGCTTTGCCGAGAGAAATTAACATTTCATTTTCCTAACTGCCTTGCCAAATGATTCTCTTCCTCCTCCTCCATAGACTATCTTTGAAAATCCATATGTTGTGAATTAACCGGTGGCATCAATCATAGCTTCCTTGTTCCAGAATTTTTCATATCAGTGTTTTCCCCTGCTACACTCAGCTCTCATGTTTATGATTGAGAGGTGGAATTGGAGTAATTCATTCGGAAACAAATATGCAAAGAAATGTATTTAACAATCCCAGTGCTTGTAATGAAAGTTCTTTACTTATATCTGGCATCATAAAAAGTCAAACTTGTAACAGGAATTAGAATGGTGGTTACCAGGGACTAGGGAAAGGGGAAAATAGGAGAGATGTTGGTCAAAGGGTTCAAACTTTTAGATAGAGGATGAATAAGTTCTGGAGAGCATGGTAACTTCAGTTACCACCTGGGTGGCTCAGTCAGTTAAGCATCTGGCCTCAGCTCAGGTCATGATCCCGGAGTCCTGGGATCAAGCCCTGCATTGGGCTCTCTGCTCAGTGGAGAGTCTTCTTCTCCCTCTCCCTCTGTCTGCTGCTTCCTGCCTGTACTCTCTCTGTCTCTCTCTGTCTATCAAATAAATAAATAAAATTTAAGAAAAAAAATTTAAAAATGCATTGTATACTTAAAATTTGCAAGTGTTCTCACCACACATACACACACAAAACAACTATGTGGTAGATATGTTAATTAGCTTGATTGTGATAATCATTTCACAGTGTATACATATATCAAAACATCATGTTGTACACCTTAAATATATACCATTCTTATTTGTCAGTCATAAAGCTGGGGGCAGGGGGAGAAAAAGGAGTCAGTACTAAATGGTTCCAGGGCCCCAGAACTTTTTAAAAGCTCAATTCCCTGGGTGAAAACTCCACAAGTCAGCTTAGGACAGATCTAGCTTAAAAGCAACTTGAGCTATTTAAGAAGAATTTTAAGAACAAGAACTTTATTGCCTTGAATCCTATAATTTATTTCTTGTGTAATTGCAAATGACCCTCATGCCTTTTAATTGCTGCTATCAAAGAAAAAAAAAGATCCAGGCCTTAGGAAATGATCATGCTTTTGAAATTACCTCTTCAGAACCAGTAGGAAGGCTAAAAGTGATCAATGGTTGATGAAAGGCGGTAATAGAGAATAGTTTATCCCTTCCTGCCTTGTATACCCACCCTACCCCAGCATCAACCCACCCACCCTCTACTCATCCCCAATCAGTGCTTGCATCAATAACTCCAACTTCCAGACCTTGGCTTAATCATCACTGCCTCCATCAAGTGTCCTCAATCACTCTGCCACTCCATCTAGATTAGGGTTGTCAAAGAAAAATTATACTGAGCAAGGAAGACTTTATTCAAGACTACTGCAGTAGGGGAGAGAGATTGAACTCAACTCTGTTGAAAGAAAAGGAGGGAGAGTTTTTAAGTCCTGGGGTGACATAGTGGGAAAGAACTGGAGGACATTAGAGGCAAGGTTAGTCAATGTGATGAGGCCATCTCTATTTGCTCATTGACATTGAAGTTAGACTCCTACACAACCATCACCACCACCTCAGATTAAAAGATGGAGATGCTATCTTTCTTGAAGATTACACTTCAAAGGAATGGCTTCCAGGTCTTTGAGAAAGACATCTTGGGTTATAAAACCAGCAAGAGGCTGGGAGAAGACTTAATCTCAAAGGGGCAGAAAAAGAATTTTCAAGTTTTCTAATATTTAGTCAAAATGAGGGGAACATGAAGGACAAGTTGGTCAGCACCTGCCCGTTATATGCTCTCATGGCACTTCCATAATAGTTGCTTCAATTATAATTCTTTGCTTGGGCTTCTAAAAGTTTACTGTGAATTTACAATATTTTTTATTATGTTAATCACAATACATTACATCATTACTTCTTGATGTAGTGTTCCATGATTCATTGTTTGTGCATAACACCGAGTGCTCCACGCAGACTGTGCCCTCTTTAATACCCATCACCAGGCTAACCCATCCCCCCACCCCCTCCCCTCTAGAACCCTCCGTTTGTTTCTCAGAGTCCATCGTCTCTCATGGTTCGTCTCCCCCTCCGACTTCCTCCCCTTTATTCTTCCCCTCCTGCTATCTTCTTCTTTTTCTTTTTTCATAACATATGTTGCATTATTTGTTTCAGAGGTACAGATCTGTGATTCAACAGGCTTGCACAATTCACAGCGCTCACCATACCACATACCCTCCCCAATGTCTATCATCCAGCCACCCCATCCCTCCCACCTCCCATCACTCCAGCAACCCTCAGTTTGTTTCCTGAGATTAAGAATTCCTCATATCAGCGAGGTCATATGATACATGTCTTTCTCTGATTGACTTATTTCACTCAGCATAACACCCTCCAGTTCTATCCACATCGTTGCAAATGGCAAGATCTCATTCCTTTTGATGGCTGCATAATATTCCATTGTGTATATACACCACATCTTCTTTATCCATTCATCTGTCAATGGACATCTTGACTCTTTCCACAGTTTGGCTATTTTGGACATTGCTGCTATAAACATTGGGGTGCATGTAACCCTTCGGATCCCTACATTTGTATCTTTGGGGTAAAATACCCAGTAGTGCAATTGCTGGACCGTATGGTAGCTCTATTTTCAACTTTTGAGGAACCTCCATACTGTTTTCCAGAGTGGTTGCACCAGCTTGCATTCCCACCAACAGTGTAGGAGGGTTCCCCTTTCTCCGCATCCCCGCCAACGTCTATCGTTTCCTGACTTGTTAATTTTTGCCATTCTGACGGGTGTGAGGTGGTATCTCATCGAGGTTTTGATTTGGATTTCCCTGATGCCGAGCGACGTTGAGCACTTTTTCATGAGTCTGTTGGCCATTTGGATGTCTTCTTTGGAAAAATGTCTGTTCGTGTCTTCTGCCCATTTCTTGATTGGATCATTTGTTCTTTGGGTGTTGAGTTTGAAAAGTTCTTTATAGATTTTGGATACTAGCCCTTTATCTGATATGTCATTTGCAAATATTTTCTCCCATTCTGTCGGTTGTCTTTTGGTTTTGTGCATGGTTTCTTTTGCTGTGCAAAAGCTTTTTATCTTGATGAAATCCCAATGGTTCATTTTAGCCCTGGCTTCCCTCGCTTTTGGCGATGTTTCTAGGAAGAAGTTGCTGCGGCTGAGGTCAAAGAGATTGCTACCTGTGTTCTCCTTTAGGATTTTGATGGACTCCTGTCACACATTTAGGTCTTCCAACCATTTTGAGTCTATTTTTGTGTGTGGTGTAAGGAAATGGTCCAGTTTCATCCTTCTGCATGTGGCTGTCCAATTTTTCCAACACCATTTGTTGAAGAGACTGTCTTTTTTCCATCGGACATTCTTTCCTGCTTTGTCAAAGATGAGTTGACCATAGAGTTGAGGGTCCATTTCTGGGCTCTCAATTCTGTTCCATTGATCTATGTGTCTGTTTTTGTGCCAGTACCATACTGTCTTGATGATGACAGCTTTGTAATAGAGCTGGAAGTCCGGAATTGTGATGCTGCCAGCTTTGCTTTTCTTTTTCAATATTCCTCTGGCTATTCGGGGTCTCTTCTGGTTCCATACCAATTTTAGGATTATTTGTTCCACTTCTTTGAAAAAAGTGGATGGTATTTTGATGGGGATTGCATTGAATGTGTAGATTGCTCTAGGTAGCATTGACATCTTCACAATGTTTGTTCTTCCAATCCATGAGCATGGAACGTTTTTCCATTTCTTTGTGTCTTCTTCAATTTCTTTCATGAGTATTTTATAGTTTTCTGAGTACAGATCCTTTCTTTGCCTCTTTGGTTAAATTTTTTCCTAGGCTTACAGTTTTGGGTGCAGTTGTAAGTGGGATCGACTCCTTGATTTGTCTCTCTTCTGTCTTGTTGTTGGTGTATAGGAATGCCACTGATTTCTGTGCATTGATTTTATATCCTGCTACTTTACTGAATTCCTGTATGAGTTCTAGCAGTTTTGGGGTGGAGTCTTTTGGGTTTTCCACATACAGTATCATATCATCTGCAAAGAG
>NW_027397074.1:4150924-4231390 GCF_003265705.2 Callorhinus ursinus | reverse complement strand
CCCCGCCATCTATCCTCCCGAATATCGCCTCGGATTCACTTCTCCGCACGTCCTACCTTCCAGTAAGTGGTCGCTTCTCTGTTCAGAGAGTTGTTGCTACTCTCTTCTTCGATCTCCTGTTGAGTTCGTAGGTGTTCAGAATGGTTTGATCCCTATCCAGCTGAGTTCCTGAGACCAGGCGAAATCCAGGTCTCCTACTCCTGCGCCATCTTTCTCCCTCCACTCTGTGAATTTATAATCTTAAGAAGAACTCTTGGTGAGAGCCCCAAATGTGCCTGTATTGACTATAACTGATTTGTTTAATATCTGTCCATTTGGGCAGGGACAATGCCTCTATTTTTTTTTTTAAGATTTTTTATTTATTTGACAGAGAGAGACATGGCAAGAGAGGGAACACAAGCAGGGGGAGTGGGAGAGGGAGAAGCAGGCTTCCTGCCGAGCAGGGAGCCCGATGCGGGGCTCGATCCCAGGACCCCGGGATGATGACCTGACCCGAAGGCAGACGCTTAAAGACTAAGCCACCCAGGCACCTTCTCTTTTGTTTACCACTGTATGCTTAGTGCAGAGTACCTGGAACATTGTAGACTCTAATTGAACATTTGTGGGAAAAGGAGAGAGCTCTGTAAGAACCCAGTTTCTTCAGGAGGAGAAATTCCTCCCTGCTCATTCTTTGGTATCACAGAGTTAAAGGTTTGTGTGAATATTGGGTAAGTGGAGAAGGAATCCATTCATTCATTTATAAATATTTATTACCATGACCACAGCACTGTTCTGTCCAAGTAGCACGTATCTTACATGATTTTCCCTCGATAAGTCAAGTAAAAACAACATACCAACAGTCTCCACACAGGATGCACAAAATATTCTTTCACATATGTGAGCTGGCTCAAATAGATAAGCTCTACTAAATATGAAAAAATGTTGTTATTTGGAAACATTTGTATTAATGTCAATTTTCTTCTCTTGAAAATATTTCCCCATGACAAGTAAAAGCCTTTCCAATCACCCACAGATCATTCTTTTTCAGAAAGAGTCACTGTAATTTTATAAACATTTTAAATCATCACTCAAGTCTAGCCTTGGAATAGGAGAATAAGGTTTTTTTAAAAAAAGATTTTATTTATTTGAGAGAGAGGGAGTGTGCAGGCACGCGAGTGTGTGTGTGAGAGAGAATGAGCACCAGTGGAGGAAGAGGCAGACAGAGAGGAAGAAGTAGGCTCCCTGCTTCAGTAGGAGCAGGGAGCCCAACACAGAACTCAATCCCAGGACTATGACCTGAGCCAAAGGCAGATGCTTAACCAACTGAGCCACCCAGGTGCCCCAGGAGTAGGAGAATATGTTCTAACAGAAAAATTAATGTAGCTACAGAACTTGGAACACAAGCTTGTCAATAAGGATAGTTCCCCTAAATTCAGGGATTCAGCTCCCTTTTAAATAAAATGAAGATGATTGTTAACTGAGTGTGAAACCCTATGAAACAGGCTTTATTGACAATAAATTTAGAAATTTAAAAACTTTTTCTAGCCATCAAGAATCACTTGTGGTTTTTCATGCATAAAATGGAACAACATTCTTAAATCATAACAAAAAGACTTTGGTTTCTGCCAGACCATTCTGTGATGGCACTATAAAGAAAACAAAAGCTGATTTTCTCCTTTGCATATTTAATTGGTCCCTTCCAAAGTTTCTGAGTCTGAGAGCTTTAATAATGGCATCTTACATTTCTTTTGTTTTCCCTAGATATAATTCATGTTGACATAACATTAAAACATCTGGATACAAAGAGAAAACTCTAATTAAAAGCCTTCTGATTTGTTCTAGATAGTATCTAATAAGCAAATATTTCCAAATGCCTGAATCACAAAGACACATAGTTGTCAACTGTTAAAATAAAAACCAAGTGGAGACCAGCCTTGAAAATTCTGTGAGCAGACAAAGCTGGTTTAGTCATACAAAGTTTAAATTAGCTTATTTTGGAAGACTAACTTGACCTGGGTCATTTTTTGCTTGTGCTTCTGGAAATTATAAGCAAAACTTGAACTGTTTCCCAAGGTTGATAGGAGGTAACCATTAACCAATTCCCTATTATTTAAGAAAATTCTAATATAACCAATCACTGTGAAGAATAGACAGTCACTGCGTTCTCACTTTATATGTATTTATAACAATTTATATTTAATTATAACAATATGCCCCTGAGCCTCTTTTGACTGCTCCTGGTTTGCAAACTATCGTTTTGGTGTGTGCACGATAAACTTATACTGGTTATTGCTTTGACAATTCATTGGTTTCACTTCTGTTATTCCTGAACTTTTCTTCTTTTTTCTGACCTTTTGACACAATAAATAATTAGATGAATGGTCTGCCTTTCCTCCAAATATCGTAAAGTCACGTAGTCCCAATGCTCACTACTCCAGTGCCTTAAATAATGACTTCAAGCTAAGACTTTAGATTTTTAGGGTTTTCTTTAATATATTCATGACAACAGCAATACCATAGTTTGTTGAAGACAAAACTGAGCCAGCCTCTGTGTATCTAGAGGAAATTTGCAATCTGTGCACGCTGTATAAAATATAATGCTTGCCTCTGCCAAACAAGAAAACAGACTCAAAATACCTTAAGCCTTAAACTTCAACAATAAGGAATCGGATTACTTCACTGAACAAGAACTCATTGGTGGGGCAGGTACAGACTAGTTGAATCTGCAGGTTAACAATATGATCACTGTCCATCATTTCTTTTCTGCAGTGTTCCAGGTGCTCCCTTGTCCTCAGGACCAAAAGTTAACTGGCCCAGCTGCAGATAGAGTGTGTTGAAAAGAAGGGACACCTTTTCCTCCATGTGTCGTTTTATCAGCCAAGGAACTTTCCCAGGAATCTTTCACACTGCATCATATCATTCTATCAGATGCACAGGCCTACGGCAGTCACTTGCAAAAAGAATGAGACCATGGTGAAAGACAGAATCATCAGTATTTCCCCTGATAGGATGCCCAGAGGAAGCCAGGTTCTGCCAGCAAGGAAGGAGGGGATGGCTTTGAGTATATAAGCCCCAGGGAATTCTGAAACCCTTAGAGCTCAGCCAGTCCTGTATTCATATGCAGCTGTTTTCTCAGTGCCTACCTGAGACCCTTGGATAGGGCAGTGAGCAAAACAGATTAAGCCCTGCCCACATTAAGTGTATAGTTTAGAGGCAGGAGATATTTAAAAATAAAAAGGGGTGCCTGGGTGGCTCAGTCAATTAAGCGGCTGCCTTTGGCTCAGGTCATGATCCCAGGGTCCTGGGATGGAGCCTTGTGTCAGACTCCCTGCTCAGCGGGGAGTCTGCTTCTCCCTCCCCCTCTGCCCCCATTTAAAAATTTTAAAAAATTAAAAAATAAAAACAAAAACCAAATCGACAAGGATATAAATGCTATGGAGGGGAAAAAGGAAGGTGATGAGGCTGGGGAGTCTCTGGTCCGGAGGCAGTGTGTGTACAGGTGTATGTTGGCGATGGGGGTTGTTACTATATTATATGGGGCATTTGGGGAAGACCTCACTGATAAGGTGTCACCTGAGCAGAGACTTGGATTATAATTCTGAGTGAAAAGAGAAGCTATTGGTGGGTTCGAAAGGGGAGTGATGTGATCAGACTTATACTTTGTAGAAAATAATCTCTGGATGGGCACGGGCTGACATAGGAACACTTTGAGGAGACCATTGCCACATTCTGGGTAAAAGGTGACAAAGGTCTTGACACAGGGTATCAGTGGAGGGGGTGAGAAGTGATGGCATTCTGGATATGATTTTAAGAAAGAGCAAAGAGGGTTTACTGATGGAGGATCGGACGTGGTGTGTGAGAAATAAAGTCAAGCGTGAAAAAAAAAAAGAAAAAGAAAGTCAAGGGTGACTGCAGAGGCTTCGGGCTGAGCAGCCAGGAGGACAGAGTCCCCATTAACTCAGATGAGGAAAGTGGATAGGGTCACTGTCAGGAGAATAGGGGAGGTCTGGATATAGACCACTGGATTTAGCAACACAAAGAACACTGGGGATCTTAACAAGGGCTTTTTGGGGGCAGTGGTGGAGATGGACATCTAATTGGAGCACCTGCCTGCTCTTAAGAAATGGGGCTGTGAGAATGGCAACTTTTCTGTTTTGAAAACCGAAGTAGTGAAAGCCAAGCCCCTTAGTAAACACTATGCCCAGAAATGTGTGTCGATAAAAATCCTATCTGTCTTGCCAGAATGCTTGATGTATGCAGAAGGAGCAAAACATCCTGAGACTGACATGGGCAGGCTTGCACCACTGTTCGGTGGTTTGGCTTTGTTTTAACAAGGGTTCCACATTCCCAATATGATGAGCAATTCCAAAAGTCATTATTTTCTTATATGTTACCCGTTTTATTCACCATTGTAGCTCAGCAGCCAAAGAGTGCCTAGCACAGAGTAGGATTTTAATACATATTTGTTTATGGAATGCATGCTTATTTCACAATGGTACTACCCCCAGGTAGGACTGGAAAAAAAAAAAGATTATGTGCATTCCTTGCCTGTTGATTTTTTTCCCCATAATTTCTTTCCACGCTAGTTCCATAAAACAGCTGTTCCTTTTTTTCTTAATAGCGAGACTTTTCACTTGGGTTGCTTACTGCAATATACAATATCCATTACTGTATTTTAGGTACACTATACTTTAGAGAGTGTGTTTTATAACCATGAAAAAAAAAGTAAAAATAAAGAAATTCTGTAATGAACAAAATAATATTATCTGTGCTGTAATGAACACATGCTTGATCAACAATAACTACCACCTTACACAATGCTTACCATAGGCTTTCTAACACCTGCTCATATAATCCTCATCACAACCCTCTGGGGAAGGTGTTATTATTATAACTCCCATTTTACAGATGAAAGGATTGAAGCAGAAAGAGGTTAAGTGTTTTGCCCCAAGTTTCATGGCTGGTATGCTAGGACCAGGAAGCAAACCCAGGTCGTCTGGCTGTGGAGTCCACATTCTGAAACCCCGCACTCTGCTGCCGCCTCCATTTGCCTCATTTGGAGACCCCACCTCTTCCAATTCATTGTATGTTGTTTGATCATGTTAGCTTTCCACGTCTTCCCATTTCTTAATGCAAAACTTACATGGGCTGTGTCACAGACCTAAATAACCTAAGGAAACATATTAGTTAAAAATGTTTATAGCAGCAATGTCCACAATAGCCAAACTATGGAAAGAGCCCAGATGCCCACTGACAGATGAATGGATAAATATACATATATATTACATTTCCCAACATCATGAGCAATTCCAAAAGTCATTATTTTCTTATATATTATCCATTTTATTCACCATTGTATCCCAGCAGCTAGAAGAGTACCTAGGACAGAGTAGGATTTTAATACATATTTGTTTATGGAATACGTATATACACACACAGTGGAATACTATCAGTCATCAAAAAATGAAATCTTGCCATTTACAACGATGTGGATGGAACTAGAGGGTATTATGCTAAGGGAAGTAAGTAAATCAGAGAAAGACAATTATCGTATGATCTCACTTATGTGGAATATAAGAGACAAAACAGAGGATCATAGGGGAAGGGAGGGAAAAATAAAACAAGACGAAATCAGGGAGGGAGACAAACCCCAAGAGACTCTTAACCATAGGAAACAAACTGAGGGTTGCTGAAGGGGAGGGGGGTGGAGGGATGGGGTAACTGGGTGATGGGCATTAAGGAGGGCAGGTAATGTAACGAGCACTGGGTGTTATATAAGACTGATGAATCACTGAACTCTACCTCTGAAACTAATAATACACTATATATTAATTAATTTAATTTAAATTTTAAAAACTATTAAAAAAACAAAAACAGGGAGAAAAGCTCTATCCTAGGACTCTGAAAGGGAAGAGTAATATAAAAATCACTAGATTCAGATTATTTGGTTCACATGGGACACTGTAAGATCCAGAAAGTTCACATGACCTAGCCAAAGTCCCACAGTCCCTTAATGGTAGAGCTGGGACTTGTATCCACATATCTTGCCAGCTACTTAGCTGAGTTTGGGGATATCTTAATTAAACTCAAAATGACGTGTAACTAACAGGGTAGATCACTGGAATGCAAGACAGCTGAAAAAAACAGGCCCCGTGGTGGCTTCTCAGTTCATCCTCCACCTATTTTTTTCACTTAGTGATCAAATGAGACTATTAGTTGTGGTTGTATCAGGAGCATTCCTCAGCCTTCACACCCTCCCTCTGGACTCCGTGAGAAACGAGGCAGCCTGCCGCGTGTACCGTAGAGAGTGGGAAACTCTTAAGGCTTTTTAAGCTGTAAAAATTGACTTTTTTAGTTATAAATTATTTTGGTAAGAGTAATACCGTTTCACATACTACCTATAGTCACAACTCATAGTCTCCTTTATTTGTCTAGAATAATGTTTATTTCTGATACTGTTTTTAGACCACAGTGTGAAAAATATGTTATCGTTAATTTTGTTGCTTTTCTTTATCCCTTCTCTATACTTCTGTTATTTCTCATATATTCCTTTTACTGTGACTTGCTTTAAAATTTCTAATATAATGCCATTGGTATTTTAATGTTACCTATCAGCTTACGATTATAGTCCCTTTTTCTTATTTTAGAATTTTTTTTGCCAATGCTCAACCTATTTCTTTTAAAATTTGTATTAATTCAGAATGATTTGGATGAGAGGTATTCTAGTTAATAGAATAATGCATATTTATGCCAGTTAATACGGTACTATATATTTATTGACTCGATATGCTAAAGTATCAATTCTCAAATAACTCAAATTAAACATACATAACTTCTTAATGCTCATTAATTTACTAAGTCAGAAATCATTTATTGTGTGGATCAGGCAGTGTTCTAGATACTGGGAAAACAACAGTGTCACAACACTGCCCCTCAAGAAGTATATGGTCCACTTGGGTTGCTAGATAAGTATCATACAATATGATAAGTGTCATACAATAAGAACATAGCACTCAGGGCACCTTTAGACAAGCCTGTAACCCAGCCTTGGAAAATCAGGGATGCAGGCACATCTTATTAAATATAATTTCGTTTTGAATGATTCAGAGGACATACTGGGGTCTAATAGTACTTAAATTTGTTATTTAGAAACAGTTATCACTGTACTGGAGGTTTATAAAGGTGTTTGTCAAGAATTTTAGATGGCGGGGCGCCTGGGGACTCAGTTGGTTGAGCAGCCAACTCTTGGTTTCAGCTCAGGTCATGATCTCATGCGTCGTGGGATCGAGCCCTATAAGGGCTCTGCACTCAGTGGGGAGTCTGTTTGAAGATTCTCTCCGTCTGCCCTTACCCCCACGTGCATGCTCACGTTCTCTCTCTCTCTCAAATAAATAAATCTTTTTTAAACAGTATTTTAGATGGAACAATGATGCATATGCCCTTCTGTCTATATAGATTGTTACATATTTTCTGCTCCTACCTCACCTTTTGCTTCATTGTCAAACTGTACAACTTTTGCTTCCAGTTTGACCATTTATCACTGTATGACAGTCTTTGCTTTCTTCCTTCAAGTCTGTGATTCCTGAATACTTTCATAAATCAACATCCACTTCATTTCTACCGGTACTCCTTATCAGTTTTAACCCCTTGTCTAAGGCTTCAACGTGTTCGTTGTTGCTCGCAGCAACCCTGGCCAAGTAAAAATACATTTTATCTTTAATGTAGCCCTTTTCCTCAGTGATTTTCCATTTCTAGGTACATAATGGCCCAGAACTCTCTAACTCATCATTGAGGATCTTGAAATGGCAATAATTCCTGTGTGTAGAGCCCCAATTGGGGTTTATGATTAACGAGAAGACTAAGTGGAGATAAAGATGTCTGGAGATCATGACTGGGGCAGGTCTTCTGTGCCCTGAGGCTGGGGAAACGGTCTCATTTGCTTCCTCACAGAGAAGGCCCTTTCCTCAACACTTTACAGTATGAATCTCCACCCCCATTAAGAAAGCCCTCACCCCCTGCTCACAAATTGGCCCTCTTCAAGCATTTTTATACATTTCCTCTTCTGTGGCAATCCACGGAGCAAAATGAGGACTTGGATTCTTCAGTTTCTTTACCTCCCAAATCTGTGGACCCATCCCTAGATCCTCCAGTTTTTAGTCTTCAGCCCCACCCATAATCCCCTGATGCCTCTGCCACCCATCCAAAAGACAAATGCGATCTGGAACTGAAAATTAATTTTATGGCTTTTGAGGTTTACTGAAACTGGGTTCTTTCTCTCTGAAGGAAAGCTCTGATATTCTATGAGAGAGGTTTCACTGAAAGAGTTTACCACTCCAGAAAAAGCATGCTTCTGTTTTCGTTGACCTTTCCTAAAAGCACAATGCTAATTGTGATTTCCCGGAGTTAACACATTTGCAAACTGAATTACTGCCCACTCCAGCAGTCTCAGACTGAAAAGAAGCAGCTGCTACTGCAATGAAGGAGAAAAGCCTTTGGAGAGTGAGCTGAGCAAGAAGGAGGGCCCAGAACCTCCAAACAGAGGCGCTGCCATCGATACATTTCCTCCATGGAGCAGGGAGATCACTGAAGCTCATTGCCATCTGTGGAGATGACCTACTAGGGAACTCTTCTCTCTCACACAAGGGAGCTGTAACTGGTTTTTTAGTTGTATCTGGTTGTGTCTGTAACTAGGAACAGAGATGGCATGTATACTCCCACTTCAATTCTCTTGTTTTATCGCAGAATTGTTAACCGGAAAGAGGGCAAGAACAGAGGACCCCTCCCCCCGATAAATAGAGGTTGTAAAACTTTAACTTTATAGCAACTTTGAGCTCTAAGTTCCCAAAAAATTTTAAAAACTGAGAAAGAAAGAAAATAGGTCATCCTGCCCAGTTTCTGGTCTTTCAGTAGCATACTGACATAAAAAACATCATCTCCCACCCACCAAAAAATACTCTTCCCACCCCAGAAGATACAGCATATGTGTTTATACTTAATTAATCCCTTTGATTTCTACTTATCATGGCATAAATTGTCAATCCCTCTAATTGGGGTACATTGTGTTTCCAAAATGGCTACAACAATATTGCCCATCCCATTAATAGCTTTTTTGAGACATAATTCATATACTGTGAAATTCACCTATTGTACACTTTAAACGTGTACAATCCAATTGTTCTTAGTATATTCACAAGTTGTGCAACCATCAACCACAATTGATTTTAGAACATTTTCATTTCACCCCCCCAGAAAAACTGCATACCCATTAGCATTCACTCTCCCCTTTCAATCTACCCCTTCTACCCCACAGCCCTACACAGCCACCCCCGTTAGGAAAGCCCTCATCCTCTGTTCACAAAGTTGGCTCTTCTCAAGCATTTTTATACATTTCCTCTTACACAGGCAATCCATGGAGCAAAATTTCTACCTCTAGAGCTTCCCCTGTTCTGAACATTTCATATAAATGGAATTATATGATATGTGTTCTTTAGCGACTGATTTTTCCACTTAATATAATGTTTTAAAGGGTCATCCCTATTGTGGTATGCATCAATATTTCATTCCTTTTTATTGCCAAATAATATTCCACTATATGAATATACCACATTTTATTTACCTGTTCATCAGTTAACAGACATTAGGGTTGTTTCCACTGTTTTTTGCTATTTGGAATAATGCTGCTCTGGACATTCATGTGTAAGTTTTTGTGTGGACATATGTTTTTATTTTTCTTTGGTGTACACCCAGGAGTGTAATTGCTGGAATATAAGGTAACTCTTCTATTTAACCATTAGAGGAACTACCAGACTGCTTTTCACAGTGGCTGCACGATTTTACACTTCCACCACCTGTGCATGAGGGTTTCGGTGTCTCCACATCCTCACCAACACTTGTTATTATCTGTCTTTTTTATTGTGACCCTCCTCCTGGGTGTGAGATGTTCTCTCACTGTGGTTTTTCCTTTGCGTTTCCTTGGTGGCTAATGAGCTTCTTTTCATGCATTTATTGGCCATTGATATATCTTCTTTGGAAAAATGCCTATCTAAGTTCTTTGCCCGTTTTTTAATTGGGTTATTTGGGTTTTATTATTGAGTTTTAAGATTCTTTATATATTCTATATAGGAATCATATATATATGTATATATATAGAATATATAAAGAATTTACAACATGATTTACAACATGATTTTGACATTCCTCTTTCATTGTGGGCTGACTCTTTGGCCCACTTGACCAAGGACATGTGACAGAAGTGACTCTGAATAACTTCTGAGTCGGTATCTTATGGGAGCTGCAGATTATGCCTTCAGAATCTGAAGAACTTCTTGTAACCCCACTGCCATGCGGTGAGACAGCCCAGCAGCCACGTGGGGAAGTCCACATAGAGGAGGTCCAAGGCTCCCGGCCGACAGCTCTGACTGAGCTCTCGGCCAAAGCCAGCACAACCTCCAGCCATGGGGCTGAGGCCATATGGGGCTTTCTGGCCACTCCAGCACCCCTGTCAATGCAAGTGAAGCAGGAGAACCACACAGAGGAGCCCTGCCCAAATCACTGACTCAGAATAATGAGAAAATAAAATAGTGTTGTGTGTTTCATAAAAATGGGTAACTGAAACACTGAGAAATTGAGTAGTGTCTAGTTCAGAAATAACAGATTATAGTTATCAAAGAAACTTCTATAGAAGAGTTGATATTCTTTGGTGTTATTATTGGGATCCTAAGTCTTGAATATTGTGCGTGTGAGGTTTTTCAGCATTTAGGCAGTAGTGACTTCTCAACTGCTCTATCACTTCAAATTGAAACCAAATATCCTGAGACTTTTCTATACATCTAAGAGTGAAATATCCACTTCAAATTCAAAAAGATTTCAGGATGTAGTTTGTGGAACTGCAGCTATGCTCAGCAACCTAGCTCCTACCTAAGTCGTCAAATCAAGAATCAGAGTTTTCCTCTCATTAACTCTTGTGGTTCGCCGATAAAGGGTGACCTACCGAAATTCAAGAACTCCCTCGGAATTTCAGCTATTCTGTCACGGAGGGACAAGTTACTTCATCTCCTTGGTACTCATCTTCCTCAGAGTCCCACAGGGTGTGTGGACGTGCTTCAGTTGCCCTGCCAGTGGGAAAGAAGTGGTGAGAAAGAAGGACAAGGACATGGGTGGGCCTCCCCATTACCGCTGTCCCTTCGGGCAAAGCAGCTCTGCTTATTCCTGACTTAAATATTGTAATAAAGGAGTCATTAGTTCAAATTTTTTTTTAAAAGATGGAGTGGAATGGATGGATTGATAAATGGGTGGATGTATGGGTGGATAGAAGGAGGAAGAATAATATTCTTAGAGACCATTTAATGGTATCCCTTCAACTCAAAAAAAAATGAGTGTTACAAAAAGTGGCAGGTTGAGATTTATGAAGGGTGGGTTTTTCTCCTTTCTTTCCTGGTGGAAAAAGCTGGATGGATGAGTCTTTGGTTTATCATATATGAGAGATATTTATCTCTGGAGAATTCATTAAATAGAAGTGGAGAATAAATCTGTGTTCAGGTATAAAAAGAACTTTCTGGTCATGTGGGATATTAATCATTGAGATGGTTTGTAGATAATAAGCATTGTGTTTTCACCTCTTTAAGGATTATGAAGAATTAAGTATTTATCTTCCCACAATGGTTTAGATGACATCTGCCTGAAGGTTATATATAGAGGGGAACTTCCTGCTTCTAATTTATTAAAACATAGTAGAAAATCATATATAGTCGGATGAACTCTTCTCTAGGATTGTCCTTGAATTAAGTCTCCACCTGGATAGTGTTAAGTATTAGGCAATTATTTAAAAGATACTAATTACATTTAATATGTTGTCCTCCTTCACCTAGCAAAATGTGTGAAAAGAAGGTAACCATTCTGAATTGATTATGACATCTGTTTGAAAGCAATGATTGTAATTATCTTTGGCATTTTGGGGCTTATCATAGGAAACAGCCAGCTTAAACAACAAACGTACAATTTTGCCTTTTTGTTCTGTGAGCAGTTGCCCATCTCAGTTCCACAGTACTGGGGACCAGAATCCCCTCATTCATGAACAAAGCCCAGAAGCAGTAATAAGCATGGCATTCCAGCAGAGAGAGAAGTCATACTTGGCATTTTCTATCTTCAACTTGTCTACCACACCTCCCTTATTACCTCTATATTTTATGCATAAAGGAAGGAGAAGATCATGTTATCCTTGTGATCATTGGTCTTTCTGTTGAGACTGACATCACCACTTATTTGTGATGTGAATACCAGGCCCCCTCGCTCATTGGCTGTCCTCCACCTCCAATTTACAAACAACTTTCAGTCACTAAGTGATCAATGGCTTACCTGAATTTGGAACTTCAAGGGGAAATTTTACCAATTTGTGAACTTTTCCATGGGCTCTTTCATGCATTGGATATGACTTTACCAAACAAATACAATCAAGGTTATACACACAAAGATGGCAGTGTTGATGGTTTTTTTAATTTTTTTTTAATTTGAGTATAGTTGACACACAATGTTTCAGACACGCAACATAGTGATTCAACTTCTAAGTTATGTTATGCTCACCACAAGTGTAGCTTGTTACCATACAGTGCTATTACAATATCATTGACTATGTTCCGTATGCTGTGCCTTTGATTCCCATGACTTACTCATTCTGTAACTAGAAGCCTGTATCTCCCACCCCACTCCACCCATTTTGCCCATTACCCTCTCCCCAGCAACCATCTGTTTGTTCTCTGTATTTATAGATATGATTTGGCTTTTTTGTATGTTCATTCATTTGGGGGTTTTTTGTTTTTAGATTCCACATATGTGTGAAATCATATATATTTGTCTTTCTCAGTCACACTTATTTCACTTAGCATAATGGCAAAAATCTCATCCTTTTATGGCTGTGTAGTATATTCCATTATATATATGTTACATATATCACATCTTCTTTGTCCATTCATCTATCAGTGGACACTTCAGTTGCTTCCATATCTTGACTACTATAAATAATGCGAAAAATGTAGGGTGCATATATATTTTTGAATTAGTGGTTTCATTTTCTTTGGGTCAGTACCCAGTAGTGGGTATTATTGGATCACATAGTAGTTCCACTTTTAATTTTTGGAGGAACCTCCATACTATTTTCCATGGTGGCTGCACCAGCTTCCATTCCCACCAATAGTGCACAAGTGTTTGTTTTTCTTCACATCCTCACCAATACTTGTTATTTCTTGACTTTTTGAATTCAGCCATTCTGGCAGGTGTGAGATGACATCTCATTGTAGTTTTGTCTTCATTTCCCTGATGGTCAGTGATGTTGAGTATCTTCTATTACTAATTTTTTATTTTAAATCCTATATAAATAACATACAGTGTTCTATTAGTTTCAGCTATACAGTGTTGTGATTCAATAATTCCATACATTACTCAGTGCTCATCATGGTAAGTGTACTCTTTGATCCCCATCACCTATTTCCCTCATTCCCCTACTCACCTCCCCTCTGGATAGCTATCAGTTTGTTCTCTATAGTTAAGAGTCTGTTTCTTGGTTTGTCTATCTTTTTTTCCCACTTTGCTTGTTTGTTTTGTTTCTTAAATTCTATTTGTGAGTGAAATCATATGGTTTTTTTCTTTCTCTGACTGTCTTATTTCGCTTAGCATTTTACTCTCTAGCTCCATCTGTGTTGCTGCAAAGGGCAAGAATTCATTCTTTTTTATAGCTGAATAATATTCCATTATCTATATCTATATCTATGTCTCTGTCACATCTTCTTTATCCATTCATGCATCAATGGACACTTGGGCTGCTTCCATAATTTGGCTATTGTAAATAATGCTGTAATAAACATAAGGGTGCTTGTATCCATTTGAATTAGTGTTTTTGTATTCTTTGGGTAAATACCCAGCAGTGTGATTACTGTATCATAAGGTAATTCTATTTTGAACTTTTTGAGGAACCTCCATACTCCTTTCCACAGCGGCTGCACCAGTTTGCATTCCCACCAGATGCTGAGCATCTTACATGTGTCTGTTGGAAGATGGTGATGTTTAAAATGTTCACATGGTACTCTCATCATGAAACTTCTTCAAAGTTTCCAAAATAACACCCCAGCCAGCCAGCTGTCATCTTTCGTCCCATAGCCCTGCCGGAACCAGTTTGCCTGACAGGCCTTAATAAGCTCCGCTCTCACGCTTGGCATATATACTCAGTAAGAATAAGCAACACAATGTTCTGTAGTTATTCCTTTTATATAAATAAGACAGTAATATTATGAGAAAAACATCCTCCAAGTCCATGTAATTTTTTCACTTTAATCAAAATATGTACTAGTTCCAGAGCCGAACATTTTAGACATGAGTGTCTGCTCCTTACAAGATTGCTTTCCAGAGAGGGTGATGTGTGTGACTCATTATCAACCCCAAAGACACTTCTTGGCAGGGCTCTGAGCATCAGACTTCCTGCCTGTAGAGTCCAGCTGCTTACAGTTACAAGTGTGAATATCAGAGACAGAAAGTTTCAAACTTTCATTCTATTTTTTCAGTTTCCCAAATAGGAATCTACAATGAGCTGGATTGCTCTGGTTTGCATAATATCCTTTCTTTGTTCTCTCATTTAAGCACTTTAGAATACTTACCTCCTCCCTCCATCTTTCACTTTTATGGCCCTCTTTGTAGAGACCCGGAGTCCCCAATCTAATATATGAATCTATGTAATTCAGGAGTTTTGACATATGAATGATGGACATTGTGAGGACACAAGAGGAGTTTAGACATTATGAAATGCTAGTATGCCTTGGTTGGGAACATCCAAAAACAAAATTATTTAATGATGGAGCACACTTCCTGCTGCTTTTATAACCAAATTATGGAGTGTGGCTTGTTATGATGATGGAAGGGACATCTTCAGGAAGAACTAGAAGATATGCACCATTGGACAGAATTGAGGTGAGCAGACTTATTCACAAAATTAGGTGTCCTACTGGGCTGTTTTTCCAATGCAAAGACCCTCCTTATTTTTGCTAGACCCTCATGAAGATGCCATTCCTCTCATCACTTGTACTGAATGATCCTCTCAGTGACAAACCAAGAAGAGTTTCAGCACCCAGGACAGTTCCTTGCCTGCTATGTCCGCTCCATATTGAGAATTTGAGATTAGAACTCTGAATTTGAGTCTCACTTCATGGAAGTGTCAGAAAACTCAGAAAGATGAGATATCTTATAATGTAGTAATATGAGAAGATTTTCAGAGCGTTGTCACATGTAAAAAGCTAAGGGAAAGGAAAATAACTTTACTCACAAGCCCAGTGGCTGGGGCCATGTAAAGTTAAAGACATTAACAGGAAAAGGTTTATTTCATATGCACATGGAGGGGTCTCAGAGAAATGAAATGAAAACCCCAAAGAGGTGGTCAGACCTGGAGGCATATATACCACTTTAACAACAGGGCAATACATTTTGCAGAGAAGTGTCCAGACAAAGGAAAATGGTATTGAGCTTCTAGTGTGGCAAATTCTGGGAAAGTAAATATGCGGGCAAATTAATGTAAGATAAAGGTTATTTCAGAAAGGGCTCTTTATGCAGATGCTAGTTGGTGCCATCTTCTCTTTCATGGGAGAAGGGATGAGGAACACATTCACAAAGGGAGATTTATACTCTACCTTTGGGTAGAAAGGGGGAGGGTTGAGAGATTTTTCTGCATTTGCTGTTTTTCAGTTACTTTCATCTCAAAATAATACTTACACCAAAGTGGTATGTTTTGGGATGGCATATTCTGATTCCCTTCATCACATGTGAGAAACCATGTAAATGTAGTGGATATAGGGAAGATTTCCACTAGGAGTTAAACATCAGAATCAGAAGACTCATGGAATTATACATATGAATGTAATGAATATGGAAATACTTTCATCCAGACATAAAATATTGTATTATATCAGACAACTCAATCACATGAACAGCCCTATAAATGTCATGGGTCTTGGAATGCTCTCAGCCAAAAGTCATACCTTTGAGAACATCAGAGAACTCAGAGAGGAGAAAGTATAAAAATGATGCATATAGGGAAATTTTCAGCCACATGTCAGGGCTAAGAAAAGATAGCAGACTCAGAGAAGAGCCTACAACCTATTAAGATCATACACAAGGATATTCCTCAGGAAGTTCCTCACTATTCATAAGAGAACTGTCTTAGTCTGTTCAGGCTGCTGTAAGAAAAATATCCGAGACTGGGTGGCATAAATAGCAAACATTTATTTCTCCTAGTTCTGAGAACTGGAAAGTCCAAGATCAAGGGCTGGCAAATTTTGTTGTCGGGTGAGGATCCACTTCCTGGTTCATAGATGGCCATCTTCTTGTTTTATCCTCACATGGAGAAAGGGTCAAGGGAGTTCTTTGGGACCTCTTTTATGAGGACATTAATGCCATTTATGAGGGCTCTGCTCCCCTGACAATCATCTCCCAAAGGCCTCCGCTTCCAAATACCAACACATTGGGGATTAGGTTTGAATATAGGAATTTTGGAAGAGCACCTACATTCAGTCTAGAGCAAGAACTCACACTGGAAGGAGACTCTTGAAATGTCTATAGACAGTTTTTCAGCCACTAAGAATAACTTTAGGCCTTATTGGACATCAGGAAATTCTCTGAGGGAAGGAATCACTGAAGGTAATGAATATAGGAAACACTATGTATAAATTCAACCCTCAGTAAACTTCCATTGTAGAGAAAACACAGAAAGCAATAATAACGTGAAAGTTTTTTGTCAAAAGATTGAATCTCACTAAGTAGAGAATGAGGAAAATCTAGAAAGTAATAAATGTGTGATAACTACAGCCAAAAGCCACCTTTCTCTGGACAACAGAAAATGTATCGAGTGGTAGAGATCTCATAGTATATCAACCAGATGAAAAATCTTATGAAGGTAATGGATTTGAGAAATTCTAACAGAAGTCAATCTATAATAAATTCCATGTAGTAGAATGTGGGGTGCCTGTGTTAAAGTAAGTCCCATGAAAGACTTCTTCATCCTTTATATTCTCTGTCTCCTGTCTCTACACTGAAGATGGAAGAGTACCACCACATGGCAAGAGTTGGGCTCAAGATTACTGTGCAGAAAAATTCCTTCCTCTGAGCAGTCTGAATTTTGTGAGGAAGAAAAAAACTTATTCTGTACTGAGCTGTTAAAGGTTTGGGTCTATTTGTAACTCATATATCCTATATATCTCAGCTACCACAAGCAATGAATATGACCCTCTGAAAAGTGCCACATTGGTATGTATGAGAAAAGCCACATGGGAGGAACTGACAATATCCTGAATGACCATTAGCTATTAACCACGATTCCTTTTTATGATTAGTCAAGTAAATAATAGGGTTTGTTTCATGTTTCTTTATGATTACATTATGTATCTTTTGCAGTAATACAAGTGTTGAGGTTATCGTAGTACTTCATACCAGGAATCACATGCTGTTGATCAGTCCCATTAACAGTGATATTAAATTGGATGATATAGTTAAAAAAAGAACTCTGAATTTCTAAAATTTGATCCATGATCAAACTTCCAGGCTATACTGTCTACAAGGCAAAATCCAAAGAAAGCACTTTTGCCTCATTATGTGGTATTATAGGCAGAGAGTTATCGAATAATCAAACATTCTCATTCTGCAGTTATCTGCCGCTCTTGCAATAAAGGAAATAAGGAAATAACCGTAACCACGAATTACCCAAACCAGAGGTCCATAATCCATTAGAGGTAGTAAATGTATGACCCTGCTCATCCTGAATCATCAGAGTGGACAGGGCTTCTAACATTGCTCTGGGGCCAGGGAAGCTGTGCCCACAGGTAACTCTTGAATGCCTTGAATGGAAAAGCTTGGAATGCAGGCAGAGAAAAAGCATAAGGCCGGAGTATATGACAGTGAGAGCTGTTCTCTTGTCCTCTGAAAATCAGATACACATGGCCCACTCCTGTTCTACATCAGTGCTGGTAATTGTACATGCATATGGAGTCTTATTGTAAGTGATGTTGTATTAGGTACATTACCAAGCAAGGCTTAAATAGAACAGTTCTTTATTGCTGCAGCTACTACCCTAGACAAAACCTTCCATAAATCACTTCCATATTCAGCTAAGATAAAGCACCAGAAATCAAAATACAGCACTGGCTTGGCATATATAATCCTCAGATACTGGCATTAAATCAAGCTGTAGAATTTGACAAGCAACAAAAATCAAATGCTCAATAATTTTTTTTAATCTGATGATGTACCAAGGATCCTTTTATATTTACAAAATATATTTCTTGGGGAGATCTCAGTGATGAGATCTCTCAATATTTACTTTGAGCCTGTGTTGTTGTAATATTAAATTTAGTTAATAAATCTTCCCCTGTGGTCCCATCAGGTGAATATTGTCAACAATCTCACTGCATGTGCAAAATTGCTAAATTATTACAACCAGCAGTAGTGTTTTTTGATTATTGGAAGTAAGTGGCCATGTGTGATGTGTGTTTGGGGGTGGGAGGGCAGGAGAGGGAGAGAGAGAGAGAGAAATTTTCATATTACTGAGATACCCTGGAGCTAAATTTATGTTTTTTCAGTTAAAATTAAATATACCATTTTCATAGGATTTTTCTATGTAATTTTAACTAAACATTAGTTCTTTTCAAAGAAATTAAGAACTGACCCCAATTCTACTCTCATTGATTAGTAAGGTGCCTTTGGACACTTAGGCCATAATTTGGAGAGACTACACCATAAAGAGGAATATTTCTTGATGTCAGATATAAAGTAAGCTTCTCAGATCCAGGGAATCAGTGACTGTCCTCAGCACTGATAATATCAACGTTGACTTAAGATATGTGGGAAATATTCTTTGTCTAAGTGTCTGGGAATATTGCAAAATAAAATACCATCTTGCCTGCTGTCAGATAAATTTTGTTTGGGTTTTACTCCTTGTGTCACTGTAATACTGCCACTTAAGCAACTAAAAATATAGGTGCTACCAGCTGACGACCAGAAAAGTCCGTCTCCCCTTTACAGGGTCAATGTTCTCCCGTACTTCTTCTGACATATTAGACCTGTCTCACTCACCGCTCTTTGTATTCATAGCAGAACACTGACACTCATGTGTTTTTGCAAGGTGATAAGGACTGATGAGGGTTCAGTAGCTCCCTACTCATTGCATCTATGCACATCTTCTGGAAAGTTAGCTGCTGGCCTGGTCACTATTCATAGTTCTGTTTCTTTACTCTCAAGAATTTGTGGTCCTGCAGTTCAGAACGATTTATTTGTCTCTGAGGTCCATAAGACAGGTGGAATAGCTTGCTGTTTTAGCAGTATTTATAGTGTAGGTAGCAGCACCTTACATCTTCCTCAAGCATTCTTCGCCTGCCCTTCCTCACATGGAAGCCGGTTAGCATGCCTTCTGCTCTCTGTCACTTGTACATTTCCAACCCTGCCGAGCTAATGCTACTCAAAGCTTAGCTTCAGTACTGATGTAGTGGCTATGTTCCAGCTCACCACTTGTGACATAGACTTGCCAACTGATGCATAAAATGTGTTCAGAAAACTATTTAAGAAGCTACTTACAGTAGCCAGAGCCAATCTGTATCCCAGCCATATTGGCCCTTAAACACAACCCCACCTCTGTAACCATTAGCTGGCTCTTCATCTTGTTCCAGTGTTGATGCCATATTGGATGGGGTTCACTTCTGACCACTACACTTAAGTAGGAAATGTACAAAATGGACCACATGCGTTTTTTAACATCACAAATGCCTCAAGAATATACATACTTCTTTGTGCATTTTTCTTCTCCTGCAGCTCTTGTCAACACATCATGTTGTTTTGACATCATTTGTCAAAGAACTGACAAAGAACTGAAGGCTCCAGCTGTCCCTAGTCATTCAGTTAGCTCTGACCAAGAAAGAAGCCTCAGTGAGCATAGAACCAGGTCCCTCAAGAAGACATACGAGAGAAATAAAAGACAAAGTCCCTGCTTTGGAGGAGTTTGTGATTTACTGTCAGAGTCTCAACAGACTCATCAAGAAGATTTCAAATATTTAAAATGCATATTTTATGTTGTACTAGCACCAGGGCCCCAGAATTACCAAAGGCAATTGCAGGAGAAATGAGCAAATCATATGTATTAAGGTTCATGTAGAAAGATTGTTTTAGAGAAATTGAATAGTAAGCCCAGTTTATAAGGTGGTAGGACTAAGTCAGAGGAGGAAAACAAGCATTCAAGAAGGAGATAATCACATGCAAAAAAGGCATGATTGGTTATGAGAATTAGGTCACCTTGTGAGGGGCAGCATGCAGATTTGGCTGGAGTAAAGAATGCTGGCAGGAGAGAAGGGAAAATGGAGATTTCTGAGATGGTAGAGCAAGAGAGAAACCATCAATGGGAGGCCTGGAACACCATGCACAAGAGTTGAATCCAGTAACTCAACACCAGATGATTCAAGGCAAGGGGACAGCTCCATTGCTTTGTTTTGCATTTGCCAGGTGTTGTGGAGGTATTTACTTACCTGATCTGTTCAAGATGGAGCCAGTTCTTTCTCAAGGCCCTTGTCTAACACTCACAGTCCAATTAGGAGAGAAAAAACACACAATAACTTGAACTAGGAAAACTGAATATAAAGAATTATTACTTATAGCAGGGGATTGGAGCAACAAGAGATTGGCTTGTAAAAAAAGTAAAGAGCTCTAGAGAAGATAAGAAAATCAGATTATAAGGAGCAATCACTGCCCTTAGAGTTTAGAAAAACTATCCAAGGAAGAGCCTTCCCCCACTAAAAAAACAGGACTAAAAAACAGACCTTGTTGGAGAGGGAAGAACTATGACTCATTAAATGGCAGAGAAGTCACTGCAGTGTAGTGATGGTGGAACATGCTCGAATCTGCCCCTGGGTGCCGGGAAAAGCTGTTCCCTACGAGATGTCTCATCTCCTGTGTATCTCCACAACACCCTTTCCTGACCACACTTCACCTCATACTAGCTGACAAAGGAAAGTATTTAAAATGTCCATCTCAATTTTTGCAGAGCAAGCAATGAAGAATGAATTTGCAGCTAAGGTAATAAATTGACAACTGGAGCTCCTTATCTTCTCATTTCCTGAAAATTTACCAATGTCCTCATATTTAACTTATGCTCTAGGTTATTTGTGCCTGATGAAGTCGCATCTCTTTTAGGAAGAAAACAATGAAAAGACCTCTAAAGTCAGCTTTTCATATACAGACAGCAGTAAAACTTGCAATCATCCCACTCCTGAAGATCCAAATAATTAACTTCCTGCACATAATTGAGTTGTACAGGACCATTACTAACACCGCTATTTGAATGTTGCTCTTCAGGATGTAGACATTATTATTATAATAAAAGGAGAGGATTTGATGGTTCATTTTAAATGGGTTATGTGAATTCTTTAGCCTAAAGATTATTACGGTCCTATAATGTGAAGGCGTTTCTAATAGATAACTATTATGAAATAACCCGATTACATTTAAAAGATGAACAACCATTTTATACATGTTTTCCAAGAAATTTGATGCAGTCTCTCTGGTTTTTGATACGGATAACTCTTTAAAATTAAGTCAAAGTTATATAATTCAGGTCACAGGTTAGATTAATGATAACTAACAATATCTAATGATATCATTAAACGATAAGGGTATAGAAATGGAAACTCTAGATATTATGCATATAGCTGGATAGTCTCAATAATGCTATGAGCACATCAGAGTAGGTGTTTTTGCAGTAAATACAAAGGATGATTATAATGATGACAATGATGATAACGATGTCTAGAGGCAATTTTTAGTGTTGTGAGAGGCTTCTGAAACCTTCCTAACCCTGGCAGGAGAGAAAGGCTAAGGTTTCTGTTTAGGTTGTCTGCAAGTTATTAGATTTCTCAATGTCAGATACTCTCTGGAAAACATCAATCAATTTGAGTGCTAAACGTTTGGAAGCATAATGTAGTAATTTGTCTTCCATTCTGAGTTCCTAGATTATATCCAACAAACAGAACTTTCTAGGGAAAAACAGTCATTCATTCTACAACCGATAACTGAGCACCTACCTTGTGACAGGCATTTTGTTTGTCAGCTCAAGCTGCCATAACAAATACCATAGACTAGATGGCCTAAGCAACAGAAACATGTTTTCTCAGTTCAGGAGGCTGAAGTCTGAGATCGGGGTGCCAGCATGGTCAGTTTTGACTCTTGGTGAGAGAATTCTACCTGGCTTGTAGATAGCCTCTTCCCACATGTCCTCACATGGTGGAGATAGAGAGCTCTGGTGTCTTTTCCTGTTCTTACAGGGGCACCAGCCCTATTGGGTTAGGACCCTACCCTTATGACCTCCTTTAACATTAATCACCTCTTCACAGGCCCTGTCTCCAAATGTAGTCACATTGGGGGTTAGGGCTTCAACATAGGAATTTGGGGGTTGAGGGTGCACAGTTCAGTTCACAGAAGTATGTCTTCAGGATTCCTAAACTATTAGCTGCAGAGTGCCAGGCACTGTGCTAAAAACTTTTACCAGTCAGTCACTGAGTCCTTACTATAACTTTGAATTTAGTAATAATGTAGATAATTTAACGTCTAATAGGTTAAGTAAATTGTCCAAGATGAGAAAGCTAGGTAAACTCAGAGCCCAGATTTAAACTCACCTCCTTCCAACCCCAGTTTGTGTTCTTTCCAATTATACCTTATCGCCTTGAAAAATACATTGTCCATATATTATGAGCAAACAACTTATTAGACTAACATTTTATTCAATGAGTTGAATAGCTATTTTGACCTATGGATACAGGTAATTTGAGGACTCATGCCCTTGTCTTTTTGATCCTATAACTTATGACCCTTCTCTCAAGATACACACACACACAAAGACAACAGAGAGAACAAAAGCAGGAGCAAAAACTTTATCTTGAATTAAACAAAGAGACAAATACCATCCTGAATGACAAAAATATAAAAGAGAAAGCAAATAGAAGAATGGTAAAGGAGTTATCCAAGAAGAGTAAAGTTGATCCTCTTTACCACACACAAGGGGAGAAAGGATGAGGACTAGCCAACAAGGCTCTCTTCTGTGGGAGTCTTTAAGAGTCTCAGAAATTAGAGACATTGAGCACCACAGGAGGAAGAAGACTATGGCTGAAAAGAGGGGAGGGTATCGAAAAGTCTGTATAAGGAGTAGATAGAACCCCTCAGATTTTTACCTCCACCCCATGTGAGTAAGAGACAAATTTTTCCCCACCTCCATAAAAAATAGAGGGTCTTGTCCTGGAAAAAAAAAAATGAATCAGCTACGTTCTGGATTAAGGACATCAGGCACCAAGGAGAAAAGAGTGTTGGACTTAAAAAGGGGGAATAAGTCCACTTCCTAGTGAACAGCGAGACTCTTCCAGTCTTCTTTCCCACCCCAGCTCCAGCATATTGACATCCAGAATCATATCTCCTAAGCCGAAGACTGTAGGATCCTTCCACAAAGAAATGGAACCACACCAAGAACTAGAGGTACTGAAATGTGGACATTCCCCCCAAAATGCCAGCTGGCTATCCTGTTGCCCTACAGTAAAGCCCTTTAGTATACCAGTCCTGCCTGTAATCTAGAGAACTTCCGAGAATCTTTTTGGTGCCTCACTCTTAAATATCAATGGACACAAAAGGACCATGTGACATTTGAATAAAGTCTCCAACTTGAAAAACAGAAACTAAAACAAATAAACAGGAAAACAGAGCTCAGGGGAAATAGAAATAGTACCGAACAGAACAGAATCAAATGTCAAAGAAACTATAATTAAAATGCTCAGAAAGCTAAGAGAAGAAACACAAAACAAGAATAAGATGCTATGTAAAAAAAAAAAAAAAAAGACAATTAAAGACTAAGGGAAAACACTTGGAAATTTTAAGTGGTGTAGCCAAATAATGTCTTTCAATGGAAGGATCTCTCAGAATATAGAACAAAGAAAGACTGACATTATAGAGGGAGAAAAGATGAGAAATTAGACTATCAATCCAGAATGCCCAAGATCCAACTAATGTGAGTTACAGAAAGAGAGGACTTAAAAGAGAGTGAGGAAGAAATTTTAAAAGAAAAAGAATAGCATTTCCTAAGATGATATTAATTTCTAGTTTGAAAAGGTTACCAGGTTCTCAGACAATGAATGAACAATGGTATACTCCAAGGTACATCATAATGAAATTTCAGAACACCAGGGAGAAGGAGAGGATGCCCAAAAGCTTCGGGAGAGAACAAATGGACAAAATGTAATGGAAAAGGGGGTGAAATAGTATCCGACCTTTCAACAGACACAGTGGAAGCTGAAAGACAACAGAGCGATGCCTTCAAGATACTGAAAGACAATGTCTATAACCAAGAATTCTGTATCCAGCCAGACTTTCATGTAAATGGGAAGGTGGAAAAGATATTTTCAAGCATGAAAGCACACACACAAAAAATGTATCTCTCTGCACCATTACTCAAGAAGTTACTGAAGAATGTGGTCCGCATAGCCAAAGGGAGTGAACCAAGAAAGAGGAAGACAAATGGAGATCCAGTACGGGAAAGAGATGAAGGAAACCTCCAGTATGAGAGTCAGAGGAGGCCCCAGCATGACAGTTCTGCCCCTAGTCAGAACACAGCCAGTCAAGATGAGAGCAGGAAACCAGCAGAGGACTCTAGGAGGTATGTGTCCAGGGAAGAAACAGACCAAAACATTAAATAACAAATTTGACCATGTAGAAAATCATACTGAGACACATTTTATGGAGTTGTTGGAGGTTGTGGAAAGACAACCAGATATTCCCCCCAAAAATGAGTAAATTAAAAAAGCAATTATTAACTCTAAGAACAATAAAATATAATTCAAGAGAAGAAATGGAGTCATATTAACTTTCTGGTTCAGCAGTGAACAATTCGTACTTAGGCATTATAATGAAAACATTGAATATGTATGGACTTAACCAAAGCTGAAGTCTAATTATATTGGGAACGGGGGAAGAATATTCATTTATCATAAAGGATATTCAGCCCTTTTTTTGGTAGTCAGTGTCTAAAGCAGATATGTTAAAAGGTAATAGTATTTGTACTACCTAGAAATATGGAAGTTAATGCCAGAAGAAAAGACTCAAAGATTTGAAAGGGGTTACCTCTGAGGGATGAGGAAAAGATAAGATAGGATACAAGAGACTGATATTTTTTATTATAAGAGTTGTAGCACTGTTTGACATTTTTTTTTTCAAGATTTTATTTATTTGACAGAGAGAGAGAGAGACAGCGAGAGAGGGAACACACACAAAGGGAGTGGGAGGGGGAGAAGCAGGCTTTCCGCTGAGCAGGGAGCCCGACGCGGGGCTCGATCCCAGGACCCTGAGATCATGACCAGAGCCGAAGGCAGACGCTTAACGACTGAGCCACCCAGGGGCCCCACACTGACTTTTAAACCACTTTTATATGTAATATTCTTATTAAAGTAATTTTTTTTTTTGGAACAGTGGATAAAAATCCTCACTTCATATCTAGGGCAGTATTTTGGAGTGGGGGGGAATGTTTTAAAAGCAATGCAATGGAAACTGTCATTCGGCTCTTGGAAGGAAAGAGCCACATAAATCAGAGATGAATATTTACTTATCTATATGCCAGATTTATGTGGGTTGATAATTTGAAGTAATGTATATAAAACCACTGACATCAAATAATTACTCAACATACATTTGGAAATGTACTTGAATTTTCAGGACTCCTTAATTATTCTGTGATCTTTTTGCAGTTTTAAGGTGTTGGGGAAGATATTTTGGATTACAAATAGACTAATGGCCAAAAAGTCAAAGTATTCAGTATTAGCATCTGTTATGCGGAGTCTGTCCTCTCTCCTCTCTGGCAGAGCAGGAAAACCTGCTATCCATAAATGACACAGGGCTTTTGTATAGAACCAAAGAGCTTGAGCATTTTGCATTTTTAGGAGCAGCAGACATGAATTCCAAAGAAAAGTGTGTCCTTTTTCCCCAAATAAGGAAATTTGGGGCATTAGGCACATAATAGTTAACTCTTGATTGATTCTGCTAATGGAGGGAATTGTGCAGATAATCTAAAACACTGGAAAATATTTGTTTGGTTTGGGACCATATGACCTGATTTTAGAAACATATTTACCCCTTACATGCTGCTTCTTTCAGTTGACTCATATTAAAGACAGTTCACTTTCCCAAGTGAACATATGTTGTGGGTGGGGGAGCAAGAAGACAAGCTAGGTTGAAAATGGGACAGGGAATGAGTAAGTGTATGTTGACTGTGTTTTGGTATCACATTATTCCCCAGACAGTCTATCTTACTTCCAGTAGAATGCCAAACGACTTGAGAAGAAGCAAAAGTAATAAAAGTTTGAATGTCAAAATACACCAGGCATTCCTTCTGGTCCCCAGCAATGCACAAGATAGAGTTGGCACTATCTGACTTTAAATCATCAGTCAGTGAACAAAATCAGAATCATGAGTAGCTTCACTTGAATGGGACCATGCTACCACCCCCTTCCTCGCGCACCTTGGAGAATATAACATGCTCAATAAATTATGTAGAGAGGATACATGAGCGAGCTAATTGTGTTATCAAAGAGGATCTACCCTATTATTTACAGAATGATTATCTCCCAGGGAGTATATAGCCTTCATTTGCTCCATTTTCCTTTGAGGTCAACTTCATTTGAGGAACCAGAACTGGGTTCTTCTGGGGAGAGGATAGTACTTCTTGTTGTTGACAGTTTCCTTTAAGTAAAATATGATAGAGTTTCTCTGGTGCTAATCGCTCTTTTTTGCTAATGTGCCCTGGCCTGTGGTTTCAGTGACAAATTCGTTCTTAAACTGAATGGGGAAAGCTTTATACAAAAGGAGAAATAAATGAGAAAGATCATAAAATTCCATGTTAAAATATTTATAAGACTACTCATTCACATCCTCAGAAGATTGGGTTCTATCAGACTTTTTTTTCAATATTGCACTTCTATCTTTATTGAGGTATAATTGGCATATAATTCTGTGTATTTCAGAACTTTATTATTTACATAGAAAAAAGACTTCCTCATAAACGTGATGGGTATCTGTTGTCTGTACCTCAGTATGTTACCCATTGTTTTTGAAGTAATACATAAATAATGAAAAACAACTCAAGTTTTATAACCAGACATAACAAAATGGACATTAAAAATAATAAATCTTTTGATTACTACTCTTAAATTCCTCAGGAACAGTAGTTAAAAGGCTTCACACTGAGATTTTCTACTGGCCCATAACTGGTGAGTTTCACAAATTGGTTTATTTTCTATTCCTCCCCTGGAGTAATCTGGTTTTTCTAGAATAAATAAATGGTAGAGAATAAACATAAGTAGGAACGTCTCCAACTGAAAATTTTTCTTCACTTCCCTCTCAATTTTCAGGGCCCCATACATCTAACGTTTACAGAATGAAGCCTCTCACTTGGGAAGTTTCTCTCCTCCTTCTCCCTGCTAGCCATAGACAGAGGGTGTTTTTTTCCCCCTTCCATGTGGAAATAAAGCCACTTTTTACCGCCCCCTCCCCATTCTTTCCCATAACCTGGGTCCCACTGTTGCGCGCAGGGCGTGATAGAAGAGGATTGGAGGACATCACCCTTCCATCCGCCGCCAGAGCTGATTATAAGACAGCTGGTGCAAGTCTCAGCTCTGAAGATTTGCCCTTCACCAGCTGGCATTCCAAACGTTCAAAGATTTCGAACTCTAACCCAGCACCTGCCTCTGGAGCTGTTGTTGTTCTTAAAATCTTGTAATATACAGTGATTTTTTTTTCTCCTTAGTTTTCTCTGGTTTTATGAAGTTAAAAGCCCTTTTCAGTCTAACTTCAGTGATATTTAGCCAAGGGGTTTTTTTTTTAAGTTTGTTTACTTATCATCTCTTTTGTCTTTAGATCTTTTTCAAGTAAATTCACCGTGGTCTCTATTCTGTAGAGGGGGGCATGAATGCCTGGCAGAATCTGAAGTCTAAACTTGGGATAAAATTGGCTCATCCGGGAGGCATTTCTCCAGGGGAGTCTTGACTTCTTCACCCAGCTGTTTGCAGGAAGGAGCTCCTCTGGCCTCATTTTCTTCTGACCCCTTCTCTACCAACTTCCCCAACAGGAAATTAAAAAGGGAGATGGTAAATAAAACCTCTGGAGCCTTCCTCTAAGACCACTGCAGGCTTTGCAAGCCTCAGCGTTCTTATTTTAAAACGGAGGTAACAATAGGACCTAATTCACGTAGTTTTTCTTATGATTGAGAGAATCTATAAGGTTATTGTTCTCAGTCTTAACTACTTCTACTACAGGGTTTCTTATACATAAGATCAAATACATTCTATGTTCATCATATACATTATGATTATCGTATATGTTATGATTCTTCTGTATGGATTTTCTTGAAATGTTTCTAGAAATGTTTACAATTATCTTGCGCTGTCCAGGGTAAAGCGAGAGCAGTAGGAGAAATCGAGTGCTCTATGAGAGGTCTAGATCAGGAGAATTTCCCCCTGGTCCCACGCTGGAATCACCTGGAGAGCTTGACAAATTATTGATGCCTGGAAACTTCTCCCCCTCCCCACAGAGTTATTAAATCATTTGGTTTGAGATGCAGCCTGGCATTTAAAAAACTCCCCAGATGATTTCAGCAGGAAATTGAGGATTAAAAACAGCCGTTTTTGTTTAAATTTAGATTCAAGCCCCCCTTAGCAAAATCTAACACAGGGCTCTATCTTCAGTCTACAGCCTCTAAAAATGCCGGCACATAGCCCATTCACAAAGGAACTCTCCACCTTTTTTGGTAAGAATTGCAGGATTTTCTTGGGTGGCTATTGAACCATGATCTTATCCACAGGAGACCCTGAGAAATCTATTAGTGAGCTCTTATAAACTAACGTAGTTCAAATTCAAGCATCATTCATGGATATCAACTACTAGTTCTTTGCTGAGTGTTACCTGTAGTAGGAGACTATAGCCACTAATAAAACATTTTACATTTTTGAATTGACAGTAGTCAAAATAACTTGTCACTGAATTCACAGATTAGTCAAAATACTAATTATCAAGTTTCTCCTCTATCACCAGACAAATATTTCATTGACACAGTCATAAATTACAATTGCAGTTTCTGAGTCTTTCCATTAGACTCGAGACCTGTGTCTGTTAGAATGATCAGTCCCGAACCATGAGAGATGATGGACTCTGAAAAACAAACTGAGGGTTCTAGAGGGGAGGGGGGGAGGGGGATGGGTTATCCTGGTGATGGGTATTGAGGAGGGCACGTTCTGCATGGAGCACTGGGTGTTATGAACAAACAATGAATCATGGAACACTGCATCAAAAACTAATGATGTAATATATGGTGATTAACATAACAATAAAAAATTAAAAAAAAAAAAAGAATGATCAGTCCCATAGCTGTAGGTGCAAACTTCCTGCATCCTCCAGAGCTTATCCTCCCCCCTCGGGGGGGCTCTTGTTTAAGCACTAACCCAAGCGCAACCTGTCAGCACCCTAACTTTCTTTAACCCAATGGTCCTCAGGAACCCTCTTCTTTACCTACTGCCTGTAACACAGCCACAAAAGCAGTATTGGGTGATGATAAGCAAGCTGACACCCCCCCCCAAAACATAGATTAATTAGCAACATCCATGCCCGCTCTTGGGAAAGGAACATCTAGAACTGGTGGTAACGAAACTGGGCTAGTAGCATTCTCTTGGTAGAAAGACAACTTGATATCCGACAATGTGTGTGACTTCCAGCAACAGTAATGGCTTTCTCCTCAGCCATCAGAGCCCCACTCAGAGCTGTAAGCGAGGCCTCGGGGCAGACTCACCTCCCCGGCCTGTACCTGCTCCTTCCCCTGGAGACGTCTACCATTCATCACAGTGGTTTTCTAGCCCCAGCTGAACAGAAGCATCACCTGGAGCAACTTCTAAATTATAGGAGGCCCAAGCTTCATGCCAGATCAACTGAAAGAACCCTCTGGGTATTGGTGTTTCTTAAAAGCTCCCCCATGGTTTTGATATATAGTGTTTCAAATCACTGACCTGGACCTCACCCCACCCATGCCGCATCCCCAGTTCTCAGACCCTGTCTCTGCCCCGATCTCCACAAATGCTCCCACCATAACAAAGAGGCAACCACGCAGGCTTTTCTGTTGAATTGAATACGGATTGTCTAGATTCTCCCTGTTGCCTCGTCCCCGTGGGACCAGCGTATGCCTTGCTTCTTCCGCACCTGTAGAGCCACCTCGGACACTTTTTTACCTGGTGGGCTCGGTCACCCCTAATGAGGCTGCCAGCAGAAAGAGCTCTCTATCATGATGCATTTGTCCAACTCTTGTTTTTGAAAAACTGTTCTCTAACTTGATTCGCAAAGATGAATTGTGCCCAGCAGTCAAGCTCTTGGTGAGCTTGCTGTTCCTCCTGTTCATTATTCTTTTCAAAAAGGACAGCAGGCGCACAAAAATGAATTAGAAGCAAAACTGGAACAAGGGTGGATGGTGTGCAGGTAATCCAGACCTTGCTTAGCATTTGAAAGAGCAGCGGCACGGAAGCATCCCTCGACCCCCCACCACCCCAGTATTCAGCAGAGGCCAAGGGTCTGAGAGCTCCATGGCCAGAAGTTCCAAAGGTACAGCAAATGCTTCTTTTCCAAAATGCTCGTTATTAAAAATTTTATTTTTAACATGTTTTGTGAATTAATTCAGTTTTATCTGAAGGTAAATGTTGTGTACACACCTGAAATATAGAATGAGACATTTATTTGAATGAAGAATAGACTCCAAAAGGCTCTCTTATTATGAAACAGTGTGCCCATGGCATCATTTCTGTGTTTAATTAAAATTCAGTAGTCAGAAATCGTTTTCTTTCATATGGCTCCATTTCTCAAGATTTAAGTCAATTCCTAATAAGCACTTTTCTGGAAGAATGTGTTACCTGGTGTCCAGGTTCAGAGCACATGTCCAATCCGGGGCCTCGTCATCTGGCCGAGCTGAAGAAACAGGCATTCCCACACCTGCCAGGTCTCCTGGAGTATGTGTTAGTTCTTCTTTTTATTTTTATTTAGATGTATTCATTCATTTTAGAGAAAGAGAGAGAGAGAGAGAGAGCGGGGCGAGGGGGAGGGAGAGAATCTCAAGCAGACGCCCCCACCCCCACCCCGGCCGCTCTCGATCTCACAACCCCAAGATCATGACGTCAACCGAAACCAAGAGTCAGAGGCTTAGGCGACTGAGCCACCCAGGCGCCCCCATGTTAGTTCTTCTACTCGGGTCACCTCTTCCACCCTCAACTCCTCCATCAGAGAACCGCCCAGGTAAGCATGGCAGCCCCAACTGAGGAAAACTTGGGCAGGCTTCAAGGATGTGTTGGCTTCAACTTTTCTACCACTTCTTGTGAGCTAAAGTCTGTGTTTGAGGCAGCATAGCTCATAGGTGCTTCCTGCTCTGAGTTTAAATCTTGATTTTCTCAAAACTGGGAGCAGGCAATATATTGAACATGTCTGTGCCCCAGTGTCCACCTGGGTTAAATAGGATTAGCCTGTTGTGGGGACTGAATGAGAGGATATGCTTGGTAAGCATGCAGTTTATGTTTACAAACTATTGTTTATAACATAACTATTGCTATTGTTAGGTTTTTAAGAGCATTTTTAAATCTGGAAGTTTTAAAACGTTTTCCCCCATATAATCATGAAATGAATACAAATGATCTTATACAGAAGCACTGACTGGCTGTATTAACATATTTTTGGTTTTGAGAAACAAAAACCAACACCAGCTTGCTTAAGCTGCCTGAATTATTAGGAGGATACAATGATGTTAATAGAATTCAAGGATACAAATGCAGCCTGGAAAGGACCAGAGCCAGGGACTGCTCTGTGATTCTCATCTTTATCCTCATTCTCTGTGCACCTGCTTCCTCCCTCTTTGCTAGACCAGTTTTATCTCCTCCTTAGTCATTTAGCAAAAAGCTGCCAAGAGGCCCAGCCACCAAAAGAAATCAAGTTGGTCTCTTTCAATACCAACACTAAATTTCTAGACACAGGTCTCAGATTTCCAGACCACTGAGGTCAGGGCAAAGCAATATTGGGGGGGGGGGGTTGTTTGTTTTATTTATTTATTTTTTTGTTTGTTTTTAGAGGTGGGGAGAGTCAGAGGGAGGAGAGAGAGCAAATCTTAAGCAGGCTCCACACCCAGTGCAGAGTCCCAGGTGTGGCTTGATTTCACAACCGCGAGATCAAGACCTGAGCCGAAATCAAGAGTCAGTCACTTAACCGATTGAGCCACCTAGTGCCCAAGGGCAAAGCAATATTTTTTAAATGGCTCCTGAGAGCTTACCACTGTATGTAGGCCCTGAGTAAGTAGAGTACTACAAAGAAAGAGTTGAGGAGGACCTTTAAGTAACTTGGAAGACCCGGCTAATCTGCAGTTTAAATGATCATGATTCACGTTGTGAACCAACTCTATTGTAAGGAATAAATATTTTCCATCTTAAATACAGCCCTTTAGAACTTGAATTGCTCCAAAGAAGGTTTACATACCTCCAGGGATGATCCAGAAATGTGACTGGTAGAAATCTCCCTGGAAGCAGAGTTTTGCTAAATGATTGGAGATGGGGAAGAATTTTATGTAATATTAAAATAAACATAATTATTTGTGCAAATGATCGAGTTGAGGATGGGAATCCTCAACTGTAATAAGGATGTCAACTCTCTCTAGGTTAATATGTTAATTTAGCTCAACCATAATAAATAAAGGTATTAAGAGCCCCTTCCTTTTTTTGAAGTAGATAAGGTAATTAGGTTGAAATTGAAAAACAGACAAGCAAGAATAGTTAGGGAAAGTCTGAGAATGATCTATTATTGGGAACTAACCTCAACTAGATTTTATAACATTATAAAGCTTTAACAAGTAGAATGGTGTGGTACTGGTGCATAAATAATCAGTTAGACTAATGTAATTGAGTAGAAAGTTCAGAAATGGGCCCCAGTACAGATGGGATTGTGTGTGTATGTGTCAACTGTACTTCAATAAGATATTACATTAGTTTCAGGTATACAACATAGTGAATCTACAACTTTATGCTATTCTGTGCTCACCACAAGGTAGCTACCGTCTATCACCATACAATGCTATTACATTACCACTGACTATATTCCCTATGCTGTACATTTCATCCCCAAGACTTATACATGCCATCCTGGAAGCCTATACCTCCCACTCCCTTCATCCATTTTGCACATCCCCCCATTCCCTCCCCTCTGACAAGCATCGGTTCTCTGTATTTATGGGTCTGTTTCTGCTTTTTTGTTTGTTCATTTATTTTGTTTTTTAGAGTCCATATATAAGTGAATCATATGGTATTTGTCTTTCTCTGTCTGATTTGTTTCACTTAGTATAATACCCTCTAGATCTATCCATGTTGTTGCAAATGTAAGATCTCATTCCAGTGTGTGTGGGGGGAGGGTGTGTGGGTGTGTGTATACACATCTTCTTTACCCATTTATCTATGGATGGACACTTGGGTTTCTTCCATATCTTGGTTATTGTAAATAATGCTACAGTAAACATAGGGAAGCATGTATCTTTTTGAGTTAGTGTTAGTTAGGGTTTTCATTTTCTTTGGGCAAGTACCCAGTAGTGGAATTACTAGACTGTATGGTATATCTATTTTTAATTTTTTGAGGAACCTCCATACAGTTTTCCACAGTGGCTGTACCAGTTTGCATTCCTACCAACAAACACTGCATTAGGGTTTCTTTTTTTCCACATCCTTGCTAACACTTCTTGTTTCTTGTCTTTTTTAGCCTAGCCATTCTGACTGTATGAGGTGATAGCTCACTATGGTTTTGACTTGCATTTCCCCACTGATTAGTGATGCTGAGCATCTTTTCATGTGTCTGTTGGCCATGTGTATGTCTTTGGGAAAATGTCTGTTCAGGTCTTCTGCCCATTTTTTAATCTGATTATTTGTTTTTTAGGTGTTGAGTTGTAAAGTTCTTTATATATTTTGGGTATTAACCCCTTATTGGATATATCATTTGAGAGTGTCTTCTCCCATTCAGTAGGTTGCCTTTTTGTTTTGTTGATGCAAAAGCTTTTTATTTTGACATAGTCCCAATAGTTTATTTTTTGCTTATGTTTCCATTGCCTAAGGAGACATATCTAGAAAAATGTTGCTAAGGCTTATGTCAAAAAGATTACTGCCTATGTTTTCTTCCAGCAGTGGTATGGTTTCAGGTCTCACATTTAGGTCTTTAATTCATTTTGAGTTTATTTTTGTATTTTGTGTAAGAAAGTGGTGCAATTTCATTCCTTTGCATGTAGCTGTCCAGTTTTTCCCAGAATCATTTGTTGAAGAGACTGTCTTTTCCCCATTGTGTATTCTTGCCTCCTTTGTCATAGATTAATTGACCATATAAGCATGGGTTTATATCTGGGCTCTCTATTCTCTTCCATTGATCTATTTATCTATTTTCGTGCCAGTACCATACTGTTTTGATTACTATAGCTTTGTTATATAGTTTGAAATCTGGGATATGATACTTCCAGCTTTGTTCTTTCAAAAGATTACTTTTGCTCTTCAGGATGCTTTGTAGTTCCATATAAACTTTAGGATTATTCTAGTTCTGTGAAAAATATTAGCGGTATTTTGGTAGGGATTGCATTGAATCTGCAGATTTGGGAGAATAGTGTGGACATTTTAACATTATTAGTTCTTCCAATACATGGGCGTGAAGTATCTTCCCATCCATGGGCGTGAAGTATCTTCCCATTTGTTTGTGTCACCTTCAATTTCTTTCATCAATGTTTCATAGTTTTCAGAATATAGGTGTTTAGCCACCTTGGTTAAGTTTATTCCTTGGCATTTTACTCTTTTGGGTGCAGTGGTAAATGGGATTGTTTTCTTAATTTCTCTTTCTGCTACTTCGTTATTAGTGTGTACAAATGCAATGGATTTCTGTTTATTGATTTTGTTTCCTACAACTTTACTGAATTTATTTATTACTTCTAATAATTTTTTGGTAAACTCTTCAAGGTTTTCTATGTATTGTGTCATATCATCTGCAAATACTGAAAGTTTTATTTCTTCCTTACCATGGATGCCTGCCTTTTTTTTTTTTGTCTGATTGCTGTGGCTAGGACTTCCAGTACTATGTTGAATAAAAGTGGCAAGAATGGATATCCTCGTCATGTCTGTGATCTTAGAGGAAAATCAGTTTTTCACCATTGAGTATTTAGTTGTGGGTTTTTCATTTATGGACTTCATTATATCGAAGTCTCTTCCCTCTAAACCCACTTATTTGAGGGTTTTTTGATTATTAATTCAACTTTGTTACTAGTAATCAGTCTGTTCAGTCTTCTCTTTCTTCCTGATTCAGTCTTGGAAGATTGTATATGTCTAGGAATTTATTCATTTTTTTTCTAGGCTGTCCAAATTTTGGCATGTAATTTTTTGTAGTAGTCTCTCATAATCCTTTATATTTCTGTGGTATTGCTCATTACTTCTCCCCTTTCATTTCTGATTTTAATTATTTGTGTCCTCTTTTTTTCTTGATGAGTCTGGCTAAAGGTTTATCAATTAACATCTTTCAAAAAACAAGCTCTTGGTTTTATTGATCTTTTCTATTTTTTTATCTCTATTTCATTCATTTCCACTCTCATCTTTATTATTTCCTTCCATCTACTAACTTTGGGCTTTGTTCTTCTTTTTTCCTAGTTTCTTTAGGTCGAAAGTTAGATTATTTATTTGAGATTTTTCTTGTTTCTTGAGGTAGGGTGGTATCATTATAAACTTGCCTCTTAGAACTGCATCCACTGCATCCCAAATATTTTGGACTGTTGTTTTTTTCATTTTCATTTTCATTTGTTTCCATGTATTTTTAAATTTCCTATTTAAGTCCTTCATTGACCCATTGGTTGTTTAGTAGCATGTTGTTTAGTCTCCGTGTGTTTGTGTTTTTTCCAGTTTTTTTCTTGTAATTGATTTCTAGTTTCATACCATTTTGGTTGGAAAGGATGCTTGATATGATTTCAATCTTCTTAAATTTATTGAGACTTTTTTGTGGTCTAACATGATCTATTCTGGGGAGTGTTCCATATGCACTTCAAAAGAACGTGTATTCTGTTGTTTTTGGATGGAATGTTCTGTAAACATCTTAACTCCTAGAGGAATTTTTGTATAAGATCAAGGGAGTATTGCAAATCAGTGGGGTAGTCTACTCAATAAATGGTATTAGAACAACTGAGTGCAATTGGGAAACAAAAGACTTGACTGACATGTCACACCATATATCACAATATATTAGAAATTAAAGAATGAGTCCATGAAAATACAATAAAACACTGAAAGAATTTTTATATAATGTCTAAGTAAAAAAGGTCTTTCCGACTATGACTTAAAATCGAAGAGTGATAAAATAAAAAGTTGATGTTTTCAACTATATGAAATTCAAAAAACCTCTCAGTGGCAAAAAAAAATGCCTTAAGTAAAATCAAAAATTGAAAAACAAACTGGGGAAAATATTTGTAAATCATATCACAAAGAGCAAAGTACTGATTATATAAAAAAGCTCATAGAAATCAATAAAGAAAAAACGAAGCAGAAGGAAAACAAAGGATATTTAAAAAGTCACAAAAAAGGAATTACAAATGGCTTCGATAAAAATGGCTTGATTGAAAAGATGTTCAACTTCACTCATAATAAGAGAAATGCAATTTCACATTGCACCGAGACACCATTTTTCACCTATCAATTAGCAAAACTTCAAAAAATTGATACCCTGTTTTGTTTGTGAGACCATGGAGAGATCAGCTTTCATATGTAGCTCATGAAGTATAAACTGGCTCAGTTCCGAAGAATGAGTTATGGCCGTATCTACAAATTGTAAATGCACACATCATTTGACCCAGAAATTGAAGTTGTGAGAATTGATCTTACAGATAGGCTTGGAAGTGTACAAAATGTATGTACAAGGTTATTCAGTGCAGCAAAAAATTAGAAACTAAATGTCCATCAATTGGGGGCTATTAAATAAATGATGGCATATATATATAAATATATATATATATACACATACATACATACATACATACATACACACACACACACAATAGAATGCAAAGCAACTGTGGGAAAAGAAAGCAAGGTGCAGAATAAAATGTATCATGTGCCAATATATATTTTTAAGGGGGTTAAAGAATACATATGTGTACATGCACTTGTATTTACTTGCTTATTCTCTAAACATCACTGAAAGAGACAAGTGACTGAAAGTTGCTGTGATCTCTTTGTCAGGGAGATAGCAAAATAGCCTAAAATGGGCATAGAGATTTCATGTTAAGCTGCGTAAGCTAGTCAAAACTTACAATAAGTATGTCTTTAAAAAGCAAACATATGTTGGCATAAAATATAAAATTTGCCTAAGTTTAAAAAATAAAAGAAGTCTTTTTTTTTTTTTTTTTTAATTTAGCAGTTGCCTCAGTCCCAACGGGCAGTCCAAACCCTTCCCAGCCTCAGCCCTCACTGGAATCTTTCAAAATCGATTCACCATTTATTGATCATAGAAATAAGAAGTTCAACTGAATGATATCTGGTCTTGTCACCTGAAATATAATCGTCCAGTGAGAAGAAATTTTTAGAAATTCCTTGGCGAATATTATGTTTTCTCAGAATATCTCACAATAATTGTGTTCCTGACAAAAAGAGAATGTGAGGTGATTCTGTGGAAGAAATCATTTATAAATACAGAAAAATGTTTTCAAAAGAAAAACCATATCTAACTCCTCTTGTGATGTGATGTGAGGCATTTCTGCTCTGCAGGGGTAGATTTTCCATACTGCTGCTCTTCAGGACAAGGATCACCCTCAGAAAGCAGAGCAATGCCCTGCGGAGAGGCCCCAGCCTCGGGAAACATGAGGCTCTCCTCTCAGATAAATCTGGGTTTGACTCCAGGCACTACTTCTTCCTAACTAGGTAACTAAAAATAAGATACTTAATCTCCCTGAGCCTCATTTTCCCTAGTTACATAAGAGAGGGATAATAATGCTGCTGGAGGGTACAGACTTTTTCTCTGCCCTTTTAGGTTCAGTCAGTGGGGCCTATAAATTTAACAAACAAAAGATTAGCAGGAGACGGGCGCCTGGGTGGCTCAGTTGGTTAAAAACGACTGCCTTCCGCTCAGGTCATGATCCTGGAGTCCCGGGATCGAGTCCCACATCGGGCTCCCTGCTCGGCGGGGAGTCTGCTTCTCCCTCTGACCCTCTTCCCTCTCGTGCTTTCTATCTCTCATTCTCTCTCTCTCTCAAATAAATAAATAAAATCTTTTAAAAAAAAGATTAGCAGGAGAAAAGGAATATAAATGTATTCATATTTTTACATGCACGGGAATTCCCAGCAAAGAAGCAAAACTCAAAAGAAGTGGTTAGACTCAGGAGGTTAGATACCCGTCTTAAGAAAGGAAAGAAGGTTTGGGCTTCAAGGGATGATAAATTGTAGAGAAGTGACGAGGACGTAGATGAGGGAATTAATGGGAGATCGGGGGTATTTTAGTAAGATTCCTTTATGCAGACTCATCCCAGTGCTGGCTCTCCATCTCCAGTGAGCTTCTCATCCTAGTACAGGAGAGGGGGGAAATTTATGCCTTGTTCTCAGGCAGATGTGGGGAAGGCAGAGAACTCTTTCGGTTTCTATTGATTGTTCATCGCTTCCAGTTCAAAATGATCCTTATATCAAAGGGCATATGTGGGGATGGCATATCCTGATCTCCTTAAATGCCGGTAAGACTTACTGCTGTCAATTATGTATAGCAACAACCCCAGTGCCAGGTGTATTTTAAGTGGTGAATAAATTGTTCGGTTTGCAAATGTGGATTTTAAAGAGTTTGTTCACTTATACTTGGATTGCTAGTTGCTCACCAATTATTTTCTGCAGCACACTCTCTGTGCTATTATCATTTTTCAAATGATCATCAACATCATTGTAAGTGAAGAAAAATGACGCTATATGTGTGTACAATGAGGACTTATGATTCACAGTTTTATTTCTGTGACATAAGAGTATAAAAATTGGCAAACAGAGAGGAAAAAGATCCAAAAACTTTTTGGCTGCATTATCTGGTTTCCATTGGGAAAATAGATTCTAAACTCAACAAGAAAATTGTTTTAACTGGGAAGACTCTCCAAGTTTATTTCTAATGTGTATTGTACTAAAACAAATTAAATGGGCAGGCACAAATTGTAGTTGTCCTAATCAAACATAAATATAATTACAGGAAATTGTGCTATTGAATGTTTACATAAGCTAAATCATTAGTCTCTGAGTTGATTTTCTGCAAGTATAATACACTTAGAATATAGCAATGAGATCTGAATTAACAGCTCACTGTTAATAGAAACTCTTCCATTTATTCAATATTCAGCAAGTTTCTATTGAATACCAGATTCTGTGCTAAGTGCTAGAATACAAAGATGAATAAACATAGTGCCTGCCCCAAACATCAGCCCCCAGAACCCCTAAGGAGCTGTGAACATGAATATCTCAATTCAGTCTACAGAGCACTATAGTGCCATTAGAAACAGGCATTGATTATCTTGGAGTCAAAGAGCCTATCCTATGCCCAGTGAAGATCCCAGAACAGTCTGAAAGTCTCAGGGAAGTCTTAATGATTTACTTCTTTTCATTTAGCCTAATGAAAACCCAAGTCTTATTTTTTTTTTTTTTTTACTATCTGTAATATAGTTGTTGAAATGTATGAGTTGTGAACCTAAGTTTTTCAGGAAGAGAAATTCCTGTCTCTGGACCAGCTCTGGAAAGTTTTCTCCTTAGTTCCTAAAGGCTCATGTCCCGCAGCACCCCAAGTAAAATGGCCTGAACTAAGTCAGGTCAATATATTTCCAACTCAGGGTAGCTCTGGACCTCTGGTAGCTGGATTTGGCTTGAGCTGTGATTCCTGTCTGAAGAAAGTATTCATTCAGCATCCAAAGAAATATAATGAATGAGGGCTGGGATTGTGAATTTGAGTTCTACAGGCATTTAGAAAGGGTCCTGAATAACCTGTCAGTTTGTCTTTCTTTTGTTTCATTGGTTCTTAGCACATGTTTGCAGGGTTTTGCCCCATCAAATATTCATTTAAAAAGGGCCATACTGTATTTAGAAATGCTTTCAGTGCGTTCTTTATGCCACTCAACTAGAGTGGCATAAAGAATTTAGTTTTCTCATGTAAAATTGCCGGAACTTGTTTCAACAAATCTATAAGGCTAGTGCAGAAACCTTGATTCTCTTGTCCTTGTCCTCACAGTCATGGATGGCTGCTGTAGTTCCTGCCATCATTTTTATGTTCCTCTAGGAAGAAGGAAGTAGAGGAAGGGGCAGCATTTGTATCAGGAAAGCAAAAGTTTCCCAGGGAGCCGACAGCAGGCTTCTGTTGACAATTTATTGGGCCAGAGAGGGAAGGGGAGTTGGGAAGGGGATGAGTCAGCCAACCACCAGAGTCTGCTCTGCACTGCCCTCATGGATGCAGGGGATGATATTGAAATAAGTGGTTAATTGGCCTCACTTGTCTGCTAGTTAAAACAAATCGACTCTTATCAGCAGTGATACCTGATTTTGCAGGAGGCTTCCAATGAGCTGACTGGAAAGTGAAATACATACCATTTCTATTAGATATTTAGATGTGTGTTCTCCACCTTTTCTACTGAGTAGGCTGGGCCACTTCCATCTGACGAATCAAAGCGTCAATATCATTACCCCTGTACCTCTCCTACACAGGAAGCCAGTGGCAGAGATGTGAGTCCTGAAGAGTGCAGTTCCAATTCGTGGGCTGCCTCTATTCGTAAGAGTGACAATAACAGCCCTGTACTGAGTGCTTATCCACGGCCAAGCCCTGTGCTCAGAAGTGAGCTTCCCAGGGATGGCCTCTCTGGGACCTCCAATCAGCCATATTTCCTCACTCCAAAGAAGCTCTCAGACAATGTCTACTATGAATAGTTTCTCTCCTCTGACCCCCACCAAAAGGAAAACTGTCCTTTAATCAGTGAAGTATCTTTCATTGGTTGCATCACAGAATCCAAGAACTATGGTATTCCTCCCACTTGAGGACACAAAAGCTTGTAAAGGTAAGGTAAGTTTTGGTAACTCACCCAGTGCTTATCCCCCCGCTGAACACCAAGCTTGCGTGATCGAGCCCCACACCATCTGATTAGATTCCCCCTCAAACTGACGCGATACTACGTGGTGGAGTCATGACCATGTACAGAGTGCTCCCTTTGTGCCAGGCACTGAGCGAAGTGCTGGTCACAGGGGAGCCCATTTCCTTCTCACAGCAGCCGCCCCGTGACTACGGGTCCTAGTGAGCCCGAGTCCCATCAGGAAAACAGATTCTAGAAGTAAAGTTCCTTGCTTAGATGAAAGCCAGCTCATCTGTACCCAGGCACCATGTCCTTTACCACAGAGTGGTACTAGTTCTTAGAGTGACACGTGGGAGCATTTAATTCGCCTCCATTTGGCATGACTTCTCAGTTCTGCAGCCCAATCCCTAGGGACCTCTGTGGACACATCCTGGCCTTAAGTCCTTTTACGTGCCTTCCCTTCCCATTTTTCTTTACTCCTGTATCCCAGTAGAGTGAATAGGTTAACTAGCAGAATTCACTTTATTGCATTAACTTGAAGAGCAGGGAAAGGCGTGGGGATCAATGCTAGGAGGGACAAAACACTTTGCAGGCCCCTAAAGAATTCGGTATCTGGATGATGCATTTTGGGGAGAGAGGCAACAAATGAACAAACAGATCCGTCCTGGAAGCTGTGGGAGCATTGAGTCCAAGCAACCCTGCCTAGGAAAACCCAGGAGTGCTTCCCAGAGGAAGTGGCATGGGTCTGTTACCACTCAGCAACAGAGAAGGGGAGAGAGGACTGGTAAAGGGGCAGTGTGTGCAAGAGCCCTGAGGAATGAATGAAGTTGGTCAAGGGGCAGGGCCTGGCCTGTGGGAGCAGGAGACCAGCCCAGAAGGAGAGAGGTCAAATCATGATGTTTGCGGGATTTGGTATTTGACAAACTAAATACAAACTCTTGTTGAGAAGGCACAAGACTGCCAAAGGCACTGAGGTCCAGGAAGAAGGATGGATTTGTATGTGACTAGCACAGAAGTGTGACATGATGGGAAGATGCAGGAGCCAAGGAAATGGACTATAACATCCCAAATGGAACGTGGGCTTTGTTGGGGGCAGGGGGCAAGAAGCCCCTTAAGATGCTGTAACAGTATCACTGAATCTCTGACTCACAAACAGGGTGAGTGGTTCACATGGACCATACCTGGGGGCTTGTTAGAAATGCAGAATCTCAAACCTCACCTAAAATGCTGACACAATCTGCATTTTAATAAGATGCTCAGGCAACTCATATGTCCACTGAAGTTCGAGAAGCATGGCTCAAATACATAGGGACAAGCGAGAGAACTTTCTCAAGGGGTCTATTCTAAATCCCATCTAAGCAGTGAGTCCCAGTAGAAGCCTTCACAAGAGCAACTAAGACGGGACGTCTGCCATTGCCCAAGTAAGAGCAAAAAGGAGGTGCCACCTGCTGTGTGTAACAAAGTGGAGAAGTAGACTGTAGTAAGAGGCTACTGATTATTAATTAATAATAATAAGATCTCCAGGATCTGACCAAGCCATCCTCTGGCGCCATTGCAGAGAGCCCTAGCAGCCTCAGAAGATGCTGGAAGCAGAGAACTCCCCAGTAATAGGGTGACAGTAGAAATCATTGTCCTCACTGCCTCTTCCTCCTGAGCAAACAGCCCCTTCTAGCGAGTTAGCTAGTTACATGTCTTGAGTTAATGAACCTGGAATATTAGCAAAACCTTTCATACAAGGTTAATAATGACAGTGCATAGCTATATGCAAGCAAACTTAAATTATTCTATTTGGATTGGTGAATTCCTTGCTGAAAGCATTGTTTTCATTACGCTCGAGTAGCCCTAGACTTTGGAAACTTCAAAACGCTTTTACGGCCTGAAGAAAGTGAGCATTTGAATGCTACAAGCTGCTGATTACCTTTTCTCATGTCAACACAAACCCATTTGGGGTGTGTAGAAAATCCACAGTGTGGACAGAGGGCTGCTCTTGACACTGGAGAGATGCACAAGAAATCAGTGGCAGGAAAAAGGGACAAGATTGTAAAAGCGAAGCGGACAATCGCTGAAGGTGACTCAAATTTCTATGGAGCATCACAGTGGAGCTTCTGAAATGAATGATTCGTGTTGCCAAAGACAGTCTGGTTTTTAAAAAAAAATCAGACTCGATGGTGACTTGCTTCAGTAAGAGTCTGTCTTCATCTCAAAGGACTTTTAAGAATCTAACTGTCTTCATGTGACAGGGTCACCTCTGAGTAACACCGAGGTAAGAACGCAAGCACCATAAGAATAAGTCAGACTGCATAACACCACATGGGGTATGGAACAAGGGTGAGTTTGAACCAAGCCACTCAGGGAAGTCTGTCAGATCTTTGAATAAATGGGAAAGAGGCTACCCTTTAAATGGGCCACCCTGAGAAGTGCTTTCCCTGGTGATGCGGTTTCTCTTCCATGAGCTAAAAATCAAACTTCCTCAAGCTCTAACCTGGTAGAAATTTGAACAAAGACTGGATTGTCTCGGATACTTATTGCCAGTATTCTGAAATAAAGATTTTAAACCATAGGCTAGGAGGCCGGAAGGCAGTGTGAGCTGTGTGAACCGAAGGTGCAGTGAGGATTAAGGATCTCTGGAGAAACACGTCTGTGCAGCTCTGAGCCCCAGGGCCTTGGCCCCTGCTCCAAGGTGCCTCTGTACCTGGCAGCGCATCAGATGCTCACTGTGGCCTCTGCACCTGGCAGCGCATCAGATGCTCACTGTGGCACATGCCCTCAGCAGTATGGCTTGTGAAGAGAAGGGAGGCAGGGCGCCTGGCTTTGTTTCTCATAGAGAGCTGAGTTAGAGACAAAAGATCCAGCATCATGATTTCTATCATAGAGATGCGCAAAAGAAATAAAAGTGACTTGACCCGGGAATTCTTCCTTCTGTCTCCAAGCCTGTGTACAAGGATCCATTTCTGATTCCATCCTCTGTGCGTCCGGCCCGCACCACCGCTTTGGTCTTGCCCACAAAGCACATCTCAGCCTGCATTCAAGAATCACGCTGCCTCTCACTAGCAGTGAGACCTGGGAAAGGGAGTAACCTCGCCGAGCTTCAGTTTCCTGATTTGTAAAAGGTGATAACAACTCCAGTCTCACAGGCAGTTGTGAGGGTTAAATGCCATCACATGTGTGGAGTGTCTCGCCTGGTTCTCTGACACATAGGAGATGCTCAGTAAACGGGAGTTACCTCCTCTCTGTCCAGCGTATGGTGTAGAGGGTTTGTGATACGATGTGGAAAGGGAGCAGAAGAGAGGGCTCTGAGTTTCTAAGGTTGGTAATTAGGTTCTGGGAGTCGCTTTTAACTCAGAAAGGAAATATAGCAGGAGGAACAAGTATGGGGTGAGATGTTTGGATTGACACATGCTGACTTTGAGAGGAGGAGATGTCAGAGAAACTGGGAAAGATGAACTGGTAGCCTGGGACAGTGGCTGGTGTCGGGTGAAAGCACCAACAAGGGTATGCAGGGGTGCCTGGGTGGCTCAGTCAGTTAAACGTAGGACTCTTGGGACACCTGGGTGGCTCAGTTGGTTAAGGGTCTGCCTTCGGCTCGGGTCATGATCCCAGGGTCCTGGGATCGAGTCCCACATCGCGCTCCTTGCTCAGCGGGGAGCCTGCTTCTCCCTCTGCCTCTGCCCCTCCCCCTGCTTGTGCTCCTTTGTGTTCTTTCTCTCTCTCTCTGACAAATAAATAAGATCTTTAAAAAATAAAAATAAAAAAATAAATGGGGGATTCTTGATTTCAACTCAGGTCATGATCTCAGGGTCCTGGGACGGAGCCCCACGTCAGGCTCAGCACTCATCGGGGAGTCTGCCCCTCCCCCCACTCGTGCGCGCACATGCACGCGCTCTCTTTCTCTTTAAAAAGAATAAATAAAATCTTTAAAAAACAAACAAACAAGGGTATGTAGACTATGGAGAAAGGCCAAGGAATGAGCCCCAGGGAGCATCAACATTGAAGGGTGGATTGGAGAAAAGAGCCAGATGAGTCAGAGAAGTAGGAGTGGAACCTGCTGGTGACAGTGCCCCAGACTCGGGAAGTTTCAGAAACAAGGTCTCCTTCTGGGAGCAGAGGCTGCAAAGGCCTGAGAGGCTGAGGACCAAAGGAGGCCACCGGGGGTCAGTGGGGGAGGGGTAGTCAGTGGGGATGTTATAGAGATAGTGCCCTGATGGCGGGGACTGACGAGTGGGTGGGAGGTCACAGCTCAGAGGTGGTGAATGAAGGCCACTCTCAGGGGGGACCAACGTTGGGGGTGGTGTCAGAGAGAGGAAGCTGGACGCTCGTGAAAGACAGGCACATCTGATTCTACTCTGTGACTACTGCAGCAGGAAAATGAGTCCAGTGTAAACTGAGGTGTGCCAAGGTGACAGGAGTTTTGAGGGAGAAGAAAGGAGTGGGCAGGGGGGGAGAGGGTGGGCTGCCAGGGAAGTGTCCATCGGGGAAGTGGAAGATTGCCAAATGTGGGTAAACGTATAGGTCCGTGTGATAAGACCATGTGGGCTTGCTCACCGATGCTTACGGAAATGAAGCTCCGATCCTCCCACGGACTGGGAGATAGGGGTCTTATCTTTGAGAGTTGCTGGGAACAAACAGTAAATTCTTTGGTAGCCTTGAGTTTTCCCAGGCATGCACAAAAGGAGGGGCCGGGTCAGTCCAAGGACATGGCCTTAGAAACATGCTAGAGTCTGCTCAAGTCTCCTAGTGGAACGGGGTGGTGGGGGGGGGGGGGGCGGGCAGACAAAATCTTCTGTGCTGAGTGTCTGCAGTTCAGACAGGCAAGGTGGAGGCCCAGTCAAGGAGAGGGCTCCAGGGAGCCTGAGTTTGGTCAAGGAGAGAGTCTTTGTCAGAGGAGGCAGGTCATGAAAATGTAAAGACATTTTTAAGCTGAGTGGAAGGATCCGACAGAGAAGGAAGATGGAACCAGAAACTGAGGACAGGCTAAAATGCACAAGTGACCAAATACACAGGGTGGAGGTAGGAGGCATGGAGGGACCCTCAGGGCTCACAGTGGCGATGTTCAAACCAGGACTCGCCAAACTTTCTCTGCAAAAGACCACATTGTAAATACTTTGGGCTTTGCAAGCCCTATATGGTCCCTGCAGAAACTTCTTTTTTTTAACCCTCTAAAAATGCAAAATTCAAGACCCCTGGGTGGCTCGGTCGTTTAAGCATCTGCCTTCGCTCAGGTCATGATCCCAGGGTCCTGGGATCGAGTCCCGCATCGGGCTCCTGCTCAGCGGGGAGCCTGCTTCTCCCTCTGCCTGCCGCTCCCCCTGCTTGTGCTCTCTCTCTCTCTCTCTCTTTCTCTCTGACAAATAAATAAATAAACTCTTTAAAAAACAACAACAATGCAAAAGTCATTCTGGCCATACCAAATCAGGCTGCAAGCTGGATGGAGCCAGCCATCACTTGCCAATCCTTTTTCCAAGCTGTGGTTTGATCCCTTGTGGGGGGAGGTCACCCTTTTCACATCTCCTACGTACACAGAACTTTGATGTTCCACCCGCCTGTGGGGACTCTCTCAGAACATTCACCTGCAAAAATTTCATCCCCTCCTCCCAGCCAAGAAAAATAAATTACAACCTCGTCGACTAGATGTAGAACTAATTTGTTGCTTGGCATCCCCCCAGATCCTTTAGGCCGGATCCATTCCATCGAGCCGCGTGTCAGCAGTCTCCATTCAGAGCCAGGTGATGCTGTCTCCTTGGAGACAGCGCTTTTTTGCCCACTACTTAAGCTTGATTGGGAGCAACTTCCTGCATGACAACACTCACATTAAAAATATCTTAGGATGGCACCTAAGGTCTGCCCATTCATTGCGTGCCAAGAAATTCCTGACTTGCTTCCAGAAAGAAACCACCAGCAGGCAGTTCGCAGTTCCGGGTCCCCTTGGATTGCAACTCCACATGTGATTTAATTAATGGCCTTCTTAGTTGCGTTATCTAAGAACAGAAAAAGGAAAGCAGAGGCGGTGTCTGTCCACGGCATCGTGCTAGTATTTCAGCCCTGTGTCCTTGGCAGAACACCCAAGGGCTGACCAAAGGAATTTGCTCCTCTCAGCTGATGATGTCTGAGAATGTTGTTTGTTTGTTTTAAAGATTCTGACATGTTTCCGGGACTGCAGTGTTTAGGTGGGGTGCCATGAATTAATGATTTCCTGAACTTCGTACCCTCTCCTGTGCACCCCTCAGAAAACCAACATGTTGGGGCACTTGGGGTGGCTCAGTCGTTCAGAGTCTGCCTTCGGCTCGGGTCATGATCCCAGAGGCCTGGGATTGAGCCCCGCGTCGGGCTCCCTCTCCCACTCTCCCTGCTTGTGTTCTCTCTTGCTGTCTCTCTCTCTCTCTCTCTCTCTGTGTCAAATAAATAAATAAATAAATAAACAAATAAATAAATAAATGAATGAATGAATGAATAATATTTTAAAAAACAAACAAAACCAGCATGTCATCATGGGGATGTTCCAATCTGGGAATCAGACTTGGATCTGAATCTCAGAGTCAAGTGTCTCTGTCACCTTGAGCGAGTTACCTATCTGAATCACAGACTTCTCATCTGTGAAATGAGGATAATTGTGTATATCTTGCAGGATTATCATGAGGATTAGACATGATACTTGTAACCTTCCAGATGAGGCATCCAGCACCCAGAAAACGTTCAGTAAATGGTTGTAATAATAATATTAGTAAGGTCATAGAGTCTCATTTCAGAATATATAAAAAGAAGCTAGGTGCCATTTATGCCCGACAGCTTGGATATTCATCCGCCTGAAGATGAATGGCTGAGCAGTGTGATTTTTTTTTCAAAGTCTCTTTCAGTTCTAGTTCTATAAACTCCAGATTCCTAATCACATATTGCTTTACTCCCATGAGCCTCTTTTTTCTTTTTTTTATTTGAGTATAGTTGACAAATAATTAATTTCAGGTGTATACCATAGTGATTCAACAAATCTATTATACCATTGCTTGTACTCCTTCTGCTGTACCTTTCATCTCCGTGAATGATTCATTCCATGACTGGAAGCCTGTATCTCCCTCCCCCCTGCACCCATTTTGTCCACCCTCCCATCCCCCTCCCCTCTGGCAACCACCAGTTTGTTCTCTGTATTTATGGGTCTGATCCTGCTTTTTGTTTGTTTCTTTATTCATTTGTTTTGTTTTTTAGATTCCACGTATAAGCGAAATCATATGGTATTTGTCTTTCTCTGTCTGACTTACTTCACTTAACGTAATACCCACCAGGGTCCATCCATGTTGTCTCAGATGGCAAAATCTTATCCTTTTTATGGCTGAGTAATATTCGTGCGTGTGTGTGTGTGTGTGTGTGTGTGTGTGTGTGTGTGTATCACATCTTATTCATCCATTCATCCGTGGATGGACACTTAGGTTGCTTCCATGTCTTGGCTACCGTAAATAAACATAGGGGTGCATATATCTTTTTGAATTAGTGTTTTCATTTTCTTTGGGTAAATACCCAGTAGTGAAATTAGTGGATGGTAAAGCACTTCCATTTTTAATTTTTTTAGGAACCTCCATACTGTTTTCCACAGCAGCTGCACCAATTTACATTCCCAGCAACAGTGCACGAGGGTTCCTTCTTCTCTACACCCTCACCCACACTTTATATTTTTGCATTTTGTCTTTTTTAGCCTAGCCATTCTGACTGGTGTGAGGCGATATCTTACTGTGGTTTTGATTTACATTTCTCTGTTGATTAGCAAAGTGGAGCATCTTTTCATATGTCTGTGGGCCATCTGTATGTCTTCTTTGGAAACATGTCTATTCAGATCCTCTGCCCATTTTTTTAATTGGATTATTTGCTTTTTGGTGTTGAGTTGTATCAGTTCTTTATATATTTTGGTTGTTAACCCCTTATCAGATATGTCATTTGCAAATATCTTCTCCCATTCAGTAGGTTGCCTTCTTGTTTTATTGATGGTATCTCTCCACCAGCCCCTTACAAACCTTACATGCGCACATGCACGCACACACACACACACACACACACACTCACTCACTCTGTTACACCAAATACGAATTGTTCTCTTCTACCTATGAGCATTCACACCGGATGCATTCCCTACCTCAGGAGCTTTCTATGGTTCCTTCCATTCCTTCCTCCTTGTAGGTCTGCCCACGACAGCTAATCCAGGAAGTCAGCCCTGAGTGATGATAACCCTTGTTCCTCTCCCCCCATCTGGCTCCATTTCTCCGATGCATGCATACAGCGCTGTGTAGCTAGCTTTGGCAAAGTACAGTTTTTATGTTTTCTCTGGCTATATTTCCAGTTGGATGTCTTTTATTTTTTCATTCCATATGTTTGTTCTGTCTCTGCGGTTGTCTATTCCTTGGCCTGGGGTTCTATATCTTGTTTCTTCTATCTTTCCTCTTGGTGCATGGCTGGCATTCTGTGAATGTGTTTGATGAAAAATCGAGAGATGATTGTGTGGGCAGATATTTGGGTGTGCCTCGTGAATAGGCGCAATTGACAATGTTATATACAGGAATGGTAACTTGGCAGCCACAGCAGGAAATAAATATCTTGGCAGGAAATAGAACTTTGGGACAAAGGCCCTTGAGGGCAAAATTGGGGATACCTGGAAGGCCACAGACAAAATGAAACATTAAATGGATTTTATTATAAAACACAATGCTGCTATGAGCTAAGGCCAAAAATAGGTATTCCCTATGTTGAATTGTTTGTAGCAGGGAACTTTGTTATAGGGAATCAGCAAAATGCAAATAGAGATGTTATTTACAAGATACTTTGGCAGGGCACATCTTTTCTTGCAGTGGAATTTAACCTACAGTTGTATTATCTTCCTCCTGCCCCTCCTTACCTTTCTTTGAAAGAGTTCCAGCAACACTCAACCATTCATTGTGAGTTTCCTTGGTTACCAATGACTTTCAGTTTTTCCTTTGTGGGTTTCTGGTGTTAAACAAAAATCTCTCTGCTTTTGTGCTCCATTGACAAAGGTTAGAACTAGTGATTGTGCTTTTGTCTCCAGAAAAGCATTGCATTTTGTTTTCTCAATAAAATTACTACAGTAACAAAAGAATAGAAAATGACTCATAGAGGTGTTTTTTTTTTTTTTACTGCAGAGGTTTTATTTCTCTGGTCACAGATTTCAGAATTTTGACATTTGATTTAAAATTCTATATAATCAATCTGGCTTAAAAAAATAATTTGAGTTTCTCCACCTAAATAAAATAAACAAGATTACTGCTGCTATTTTTTTATTTGAGTCCCACCAACATCCCTGAATTGGCTAAATGTGTTTTATATGATTGCAGGAGAAAGTAGAAGCGATGGGAATTAGGGAGTATATGTGAAAAGCCCGTTCCAAAAAAGAAACGTATTTTTTGCATGATTACTAAGTACGGTTGAATGTAACAGTGAATTCATATGCGCTTAGCCTAGTTGAATCCATTAGTCGGGTGAGGTCTGGTGTAAGCCATAGAGGAGGTAAAATGAGCTGGAGTGGGTCTTGCTGAGAAATAGGTGTCTGAGCAAACCTTGGGCTGCTTTCAGGGGTATGACCCTGCTGACTCCCTGCTCACAGACCTGCTTCTCGATTTCCCTCCTTGCTGCCTGGGACCTATGACAAGATCTCCTGGCAGAGGCTGATACACAATCTTGAGTTGGCGATGACATGCATGGGCATCCTCCCTCTTCATGCTTCCTGAAAGGGGTGGCCCTTTGGACACTGCTCCGCCTGGGAAGGGCCTGCCGAGAGACAATCCACAACCCATGCACCACAAAGCTACTCTGCTCTCCATCCTCAGAGCATTCTCCCCACACTTCTCCAGAACTCCATGAGCTGAGGGACCGTGGACCTGTCAGGCCAAATATCTGCTGATTGTAAGGCCACTTGCAAATTAAGTTTGCAATAGATTTTCCTTTAAAGTCATCGCATGCATATTCTCATTCCTCATGTGAACATTCTTCACATTCTACTGTCCTTTTAAAGAAAGGTCATGGGTGTCTACCATTGCCTTTTGGAACCCACGTTATTTACATTTCCTGAAACTGTGGTTGTCCACAAGTCCACGCCTAGCTGGAAAACAAAGCCCTGGACTCCAATTTACCTTTTTTTAAAGGTTATGACTAGGAGCTTGGCTGATTGTGCTGATTCGATTTCTCCACACACCCCCTTTCAATTTATCTTTTTTCAATCATGCATAATCTAACAGAAGATAATACCTGCTGAGCAATCTTATGTGCATACTCATTTGTGTTATGAATCCCTCTCCAGGTGGTTCTTAGGCATCAAAATATTTCAGCACTAACCTGCTTTCCAACCCTGTATTTCTAAAACCAGTAGCTGGTTTGTATCTTTGTCTCTGAAGAATACAGACTAAATGCTGCTAAAGAAACTGCTTTCGGAAAGTGTGCTCTCGTAAGCCTGCCTCTCAGTAGTTACAGCTGTTCTAAGGCACGTGTCACTGATGACATTAGAAAAGCAAAGTTTCAGTTTGACTCTTCCGGCAGCACATCATTGGCTGAAATTCATTCTGACGATTCAAAGTAAAATCTAGGGTTGTTTCTTTTTAAGTGTCTGTTGGATATACCAGTATCTAGTTTTAAGAGATATCACCTTACTTAATGTCCAATAGCAACAGAGATTGAATCCACCTAGCAGCCCTGCAACATAGATAGTAATATCCCCATTTTACTGAAGAAATTTGAAGCCTCTAGAGCTAAGGACCTTGCCAGATACATGAAGGTGCCTGGATGTGAACACAGGTCTGGTTCCAGTCCCCACACCCTTTCCAATACAACTGGCTCTCTCTCTCTCTCTCTCTCTCTCTCTCTCTCTCTGTCCCTTTCATTCCTACCCACCCTTCTGGCCGGCCATCTTCCTCCTCCAGGAGCTTCCTTCCTGGCCTACTGCACACTTCTCCTTCCCCAACTCAGAGGTCATGACTTGAAACTCTCTCTTCTCCATTGTCGTGAAAGCTTCCACAATCCCATTCAACTTGAACTGCTCTAATGATAGTAAATCCTGAGTCTTGGCAGTTGAATCATGTCCCATTCTATTTGGTTACTAACTTTCCAGTAGAAAACAATTACAGTGATATGTGGGCCCACTTAATCGAGTATTTTCCTGTAGATACTAATCACAGTTGTTTTCAATGCTAAGTCTTTGGCAGGAAAAAAAAGAGAGAGAAAGAGAGCCATAATATTAAATCATAAAGTGTTCATTGGAAGAAAATAATACATGATTTCATGTAAAATTATGGAGAGCTTTCAAATTTCTTGTTGCCTTGCAGTTAGAAGTGCTTGGTATTGAATGCTGACTTGGTCAAATACTATACATATAGCATTCTAGGTACCATTAAATATATCTATATATATTCTTGCAAGTTCTCAGTTCTGACTTCTTTTAAGTATCAAGTGCATTTCTAGGTAGATCAAGAAGAAGGACTCAGGGGAATACCTTTTCCCAATATGTGCATACATACATCTTTCTGTATTCTCTTTTACTCTAGTCCAACTTTGAAAGCAGGCTGACCTAGTCTTTTAACTACACAGTGAGTCTGTGAAATCAGATTGAATTGCTCAGAATCCCTACAGACAGTATCAATGATTCTCCATCTTTAGTACCTGGAGTACTTATTAAAAAATCATCTGAATCTGCACCCCAGATTCAAATTCAGGATGTCTGGGTTGGGGCCCAGGAATCTGAATTTTTGGTAGGTACCCCCAGATGAATCTAACACAGGTGATCCCCAAATCCTACTTGAGAAAAGCAAAAAAGGAGCTATCATAACAAACATGACCTTATTCGATTCTCAAAACAGGCTTGTGAGATCAAAATTTACCAGTGGGAAATCTGGGGTTCAGTGAGGTCCCACTACCTACACCATCTGGTTCCCCGAGCACACCATGGGCCTTTACATGTCATTTTCTCATGTCTGGAATCCCCTTTTCTTTTTCTCTACCTAATGAAACTCCTCTTGTGCTTCAGGGCCCAACTCCGGACAGGCAGAATTCATCACCTTCTCGCTTGTAGAGCCCTTGGCTTGCTCCAGTGCTTTCATGTCTATCACATTGAAGATGTCAGGTTCTATAGCTGTCCGTGCCTCCACAGACTCAGTTCATCCATGGCAGCCTTCATCTCAGATCCCCACTGCCTTTCCCAGGGCCTGGAAGGTAGGAGGTGCCTCTTAAATATGGCACTCAGGGGACGCCTGGGTGGCTCAGTCAGTTGGGTGTCTGCCTTCAGCTCAGCACATGATCCCAGGGTCCTGGGATAGAGCCCCACGTCAGGGTCCCTACTCAGCAGGGAGCCTGCTGCTCCCTCTCCCCACTGCTTGTGCTCTCTCTCACACTCTCTTTCTCTCTCTCTCAAATCAATAAATAAAATCTTTAAAAAAATATATGGCACCCAGGTTGTAGAGCCAGGATCCAGACCACCACCTTCTGTCAACCATTCAGTGCACTTTCCTTCTTACCAGGAAATTCCAGACTACTCCAGCAGGTCATGAACTTTAGGTGCCTTCCTGAAGTGCTCGATAATACACAGTATGCTCACATGCTTTTCCTGGATGCTGCTGGTGACCTAAATCCACAGTGGTAGAGGAATTCTTAGCACAATTAAGGGAATGATGTAATAAAGCCTTGAAACAGATGAAAGGGACTACTTTTCAACACTAATATTGAAATCATCAACCTGGGTACCTTAGTGCAATATTCTAAATAAGGAACTGAACTAATGGGAAGCCTTCACATTCACTTCTCAAAACTTCAGACTCAAAACATTAAGGAAGGGCGCCTGGGTGGCTCAGTTGGTTAAGCGACTGCCTTTGGCTCAGGTCATGATCCTGGAGTCCCGGGATCGAGTCCCGCATCCGGCTCCCTGCTCAGCAGGGAGTCTGCTTCTCCCTCTGACCCTCTTCCTTCTCATGCTCTCTATCTCTCATTCTCTCTCTCTCAAATAAATAAATAAAATATTAAAAAAAAAACATTAAGGAAGATGCTAGGCTGCTACCATAGAGAGTTATCTTGCTTTCGTGTGGCTTAGCTATAGACCCTATTTCTGAGCCAGCTAGCACTAATATTAGAAAGGGTTAGTTAGAAGTGGTCCCCTGTATGCTCTACTGGCCCAGTGCCCCCCGAGAAAAGCCTCATTGTCACTTTCTAATTATTACACAATATTTCAAGTTGATTCCTTTCTGGCTCTCGAGTTTCTCACAGCTACACTTTCTGTTTAGTTGAACCTGATATATAGCACATGATCCATGTACCATCTGCTTTGTTAGCACAACCAGCCCAGCTCTGCCCAGGCTGAGATCCAATCAGTTGTGGCTTGGACAACATGTGGATTTTTTCCCTTGGTCATTGTGCGGGAGAATGTTAGTCATAGCATGCTGGCTGTTTGTACTATGCCAAGTTGTCTCTTTCTGTCAACTAGATGCAAATGTAGCAGAAGGTACATGATTTGCATGTCAGCGTGGGTTAGAAAGTTGCTATGTAAACAACCCGACGTGAACTTCCTAGTCACCTTCTGTTGTATGTGGAGGTGTAAAGAAATAGATTACTCCCTAGTCAATGTCAATTAAATCATCCTCGAAGACTTTCATCTTGGCCTTGAAGGTTATATTAATAGTCATATTTGCATAGCTCTTTCCTTTTTCAAAAACTTCCACATTTGGCCTCACAACAGCCCTTTTAGGCATCAATATTCATTTCATCTTGCATAACACACAGAAGTTAAGTGGCTTTCACAAGGTCGTAAATTCCATTGCACACCACTGTGTTTGGTCTTCTTTTCATTACACTAGAGCACTCCCCTTAAACATAGATGCCACACATCTTCACATTTACCTACAAATGTAAACTCAGATGGACTTAAATCTTAAAACTGGTGCTACTGGGCTGGTTGGCAGTGGGACCATGGAGACATCACATTTCCATTGGTAGTACAACTAACTTTCTTCAAGAAATGGATGCCTCCATATTAAGGTCCTGTGAACACTGATATCAGGCAGGCTTAGGAGTGGTGCAGTAATGGTCCATGAAGTTGCTGGACTCAGAGCATAGTGAGCTTAATTAAGATGGTGTTAAAGGAAATTCAGGGTCCCATGAGGTGGCAATGGTGGCTGGATATGTAGATGTAAACTATACACAGAAATCTTGGCCTCTGGGGGTGCCTGGGTGGCTCAGTCGGTTGAGTGTCCAACTCTTGATTTCAACTCAGGTCGTGATCTCAGGGTCCTGGGATGGAGCTCCACATCAGCCTCTATACTCAGCGGGGAGCCTGCTTGAGAATTCTCTCTCCCTCTCTGGAAATCTTGGCCTCTAGAAGTGTCGCTCTGCTGACTGAGTAGTGGGAAAGTGGCTGTCCTACCCATTTCATCCATGTACCCCCTTCCCTGGAGTTTTTTCCCCAAATAGTTACCACATGCATGGACATATTACTGACTAATGGAGCCGAGCCATTTTAGACCACCGTTTGAAAAAACAGGCCACCTGAACTGCCCTTCTCTGAACTATAAGCAAGTAAATTAGGAAGTGAAAATGCCTATGTCCTGACTCTTTTGTCTTAGTTTACTTGGTGAGAGGAGACAAAGATATTTTTATGTTATGTTGGAATAGAGACAAGAAGAAGTATTTGGTAAATCCAAAATGTGTTTTCCACATAATATGTAGACACTAATAACTGGCATCAGGACATAGTTTGTGATATTTTATTTTCAGTTCTGGTGATATGTTTGAATTGAACCATCTTATAGGTAAGTATTACAGCAGAAGTACATTATTACTTGCTATTTGCCTTCACTGCTCCAGGAATTTTTCATAAATTATCTCATTTAATCTCCTCAAAGACCCAATAATGATGTAGGTACTGTTATTAACCTCCATTTTGCAGATGAAAACACTGAGCATGATGACCTTTAATGACTTGCCCAAGGTACACAGCTAATAAATGGAAGCACCTAGAGTCAAATTCAGGCAGCTTGGCTCTGGAGCTAACTCTCTCTATAACCATGTGCCCCATGGGTTGTGGTAGGCAATACTCAGCTCCCAAAACAATGAGGATGCTTTATAGGCACTTAATGAATGTTCGTTGGATGAATGTTACAAACAAATGAGTAAGTGAACAAGTGAATATCCAACCAACTTGCAAAGAAAAAAAGAAGTGTTTGGGGTACTTCCTGTTGAGGGGACCTATCTTCCCAAATATTGGATCAAAATCATTTAATAAAAGCAAAGCTCTGTATAATTACCATTAGGTCATCAGTTTTTAAAACTTTAAACCAAAATGCATGATTTTCCAGAAATACTATGTAGACATTTTAAACTGATTCTCTCAAAGTTTTTATCTCAAATAAATCATGCCCATCTATATTTTAAAATACTTTCCCTTGGGGTGCCTGGCTGGCTCAGTCAGTGGAGCAAGTGACTCTAGATCTCTGGGTCATGAGTTCTAGCCCCACACTGGCTGTGGAGCCTACTTAAAATTTAAGAAAAGAAAAACAATAATAAATAAAAATACTTTCCCTTTCATGACTTAGGTCTCAATTCCTCATGTAACCTTTCTCCTCAAATCCCACCATGCTTGACACTGAAAAACTATTTATTTGAATGCCTATTCCTCCTATGTTAACTTTAGTATTTAAAATAAAATAATAACCCTGGGGCACCTGGGTGGCTCAGTTGGTTAAGCGTCTGCCTTTGGCTCAGGTCAGGATCCCAGGATCCTGGGACAGAGCACCACGTCGGGCTTCCCACTCAGCGGGGAGTCTGCTTCCTCTCCCTCTAACCCTGCCCCTGCTCTGCTCTTTCTCACTCACTTTCTCTCAAATAAATAAATAAAATCTTTAAAAATAAAAATAAAATAATAACCTTGGTCACAAACCCGAGAACTTGAAGGTTTTCTAGTTCAGCCTCTTGAGTTTATAGTCAAACTGTTTATAGTGCATATGAATTTCAATCTGAAATGCTTTATGGATTTTTTTTTAAGATTTTATTTTTTAAGCATTCTCTACACCCAGTGTGGGGCTTGAACTCACAATCCCAAGATCAAGAGCCGCATGCTCCACCAGCTGAGCCAGCAAGGTGCCCTGCTTTATGGATTTTTTAAAACAAATTATTTTAACTACATGCTACAAGACCAACTCCTACACAGGGAGAGAAAACACACCAGAAGTAACAGATAAACAACACGTAAAGAGAATCTGTGTGGTTTTCTCCTTTTTTCTCAACATCTTTGGGTGGCCAGTGTTGACATTCCCATCCAGGAAGAGTTGAACTTTTATCTGGAGGGATTTCACTAAGGAACACCTTATACCAGTTCTGGATGGAACTCCCCATCTGCAGGGGAAGCCAAGGTTCACTCATCCCTCACTGAGCATAGAGCCAGGCTTCTGATTACAAAGGAAACATGGCTACACCATCTGGCTGGAGAACTCATATACAACATGCAGAGCTAGAGTCCTACCCATGACATAGTCATATAGTCATATGCCCTGCCAGCAGCCTTACTGTCATGGGTAAACCAAGGAGGGTTTGAGCACATGCCAAAATTTTCCAGGTGTGGGAGAGTAAATTTAGAAAACTACGTATTTGATGGTGAAAGGGAACAGCCAGAAAACTAAAAGAGCTGGTGTATTACAATGGTGTCATATTATCATCAGTGGTGTATTACAAAGATAAGTTTATATTTATATTTATTATCACAGAATCCCATGAAGGATCCTCATCAAGAACCCAGACTCCTTCCATAATCTGTCTCCAATATCCCCTATGGCAAAAACTGGTAAACTTTTTCTGTAAAAAGCCAGATAGTAAATATTTTAGGCTTTGTAGGCCACATGGTCACTTGCAATTCCTCCACTCTGTAGCTGTAGCACAGAAAGCAGCTACAGACAGCTAAGCATGACTGTTTTCCAATAAAACTTTATTTATAAAAACAAGTGGCAGGCTAAATTTGGCCCAGGGCCTATATTTTGCTGACTGCTGCCCTTAAGTCTCAGAATCTTCTCAGAAAAGGTAAAGAGCACACACTCCTTACTGAGTCACCTTGCCCTGAAAGTGTCACACATCACTTCCATTGGTGAGAACTAGTCTCCTGGCTTCACCTAGACACAAGGGTCCCTGGGAAATGTAGCCCTAGTCCCCGGTTGGGTAGCCAATTCCCTGTAATATCTCTGCATCATGGAAGAGAAATACGAGTCCTTCATAGACATTTAGCCATCTCAGCCATAGGCATATCGCATACATAGCAATTATTCTGCTGGTCCTATAAAAGGAATGTATGTTAAATTTCAGGTTTCTTAAAAGCAGTACTATTCATAGAAATGAATTTTAATACTTAATCACTAAATAACTGGCTATGAATTTCTTGGCCCAGACTGCTGTTGTAAAACTAGTTTTCAAAAGGGGTAAGGAATTCTTAATTTCAGGAAACAAACTGAGGGTTGCTGGAGTGGGGGGTGGGAGGGATGGCGTGGCTGGGTGATGGACATTGGGGAGTGTATGTGCTATGGTGAGTGCTGTGAATTGTACAAGACTGATGAATCACAGACCTGTACGCCTGAAACAAATAATACATTATATGTTAAAAAAAAAAAAAAGATAGTAGGAAGGGAAAAATGAAGGGGGGGGAAATCGGAAGGGGAGATGAACCATGAGAGACTATGGACTCTGAGAAACAAACTGAGGGTTCTAGAGGGGAGGGGGTGGGGGGACGGGTTAGCCTGGTGATGGGTATTAAGGAGGACACGTTCTGCACAGCGCACTGGGTGTTATGCACAAACAATGAATCATGGAACACTACATCAAGAACTAATGATGAATGTGTGGTGATTAACATAACAATAAAAAATTTTTAAAAAAACTAATGATGTATGTGACTAACATAACATAATAAAAAAAAGTATAAAAAAGGGGTAATTCATTCTGTAATGGAAATAATAGATTGTATTTTTATTGAAATATTGTTATCTGCAAACATAGCATCTAATGGAAAGTGGTCGTTTGTGTATCTATAATTACATGCTGGCTTTTCTGTATAGGTTTCATCAGAATACTCAGCAGGTGGGTCCATCCATGAAGACCTTGAATTGTTTCCATAGTTGAAGTGCTTTCTTCAGAAGATGAGGAAAATATGGTTCAGAGATTAAAAAGCTAGCAATCCATTCAATTAAAAAATACAACCATAAAGAGATTTTTTTAATTGTAAGAAAAAAAAACCCAGGAATTTCTAAAACCATAGTTTCCATGGTAACTTGGACTCTTCTATGTGCATAAAGTGCTTTGCATAGCTACAAAGATATTATATCAAGACCAAGTTGTGTCCAAAGCAGCAAAAGCCCTGATTATAGACACCCTAATTCACGTTTATCCCTTTTTCATAATTTGTCTGAAAGAAAATGTGATATTTTTTGGCAAAGCTTTCCGTATGTTTTATCTCTGCTCTAAGGTGAGTTATTTCAAATGCATGGGGAGAGAATGACCTCTCTCTGATGGACTTGTGGATGAGGGAAGAATTGATCCTCTGCTTTGTTTTCCACTTTTTCCAGTGCCTAAATTGACGGGTGTCTTCATAATTGCTTAACTATCAGAAAAGACTGCCGGACTCAGTGTGAGTAGTGAGTTGTGTTGCTGCTCATCAGTTCTGTCTCCCTTTTGGAGTTCTCCCTCTGGGCACAAAGCTACAAACTGCCACCTCAGCACAGGTGCACTGTGCTTTACCTATTCAAGTCCTATGTAAAATATTCTATCACGGTTTCTAAATAATTTTTGGTGAAACCTTTTTCAATACAAAAATTCCCAGTGTAAATATCCCCTCCTACAATTATCCATTTTTTTGGGTGGGGAAAAATTCCTTAATTGGCTTGCATGGCACTGATACAAATGAGCACATAAAGGTGTTTTATGTGGCTACACTCACATTCTGCTAATCACAAATCACTTTCATACTCCCTGCCTGTATTAAGCATCACAGGCTACGGGCCATTGCTGTCACTTTATAGATTTGACTTTTCAAGGCTCACAGCCCAGCGGCTGCTTTCATCCTCCTGGGTGCCTGTGCCTGTAATTTAAATTAGCTGCCCCAGCAGGATCTATGTCATCTGGGTGATGAACTTGTGGTCAGCTTAACCAGTCTTCCTATAAAGCCCTGTAATTGGATCAAATATCAGCATAACTAATATTAGTTATCCCTTTAGTGTACAACACTGAACTTGTCAATATCGCTAAGGGTAAATGGTAACTAAGGTAAACACAATTATATCTGCAATTTACAATTTAGAGGAGTAATTAAAGAAACACAAGGAAATGGGGCACCTGGGTGGCTCAGTCGGTTAAGCATCCGGCTTTTGGTCTCGGCTCAGGTCATGATCTCAGGGTTGTAAGATTGAGCTCCATGCTCAGTGGGGAGTCTGCATGAGATTCTCTCTCTCCCTCTCCCTCCTCACTCTGAAATAAATAGAGATCTTTAAAAAAAAAAGGAAGTGACGTGAAACCAACGCTTAGAGAAATGAAATCTGAAAGGCCCATGACTAGAAAGTGGCAGCACCAGCCCTGTCTCTTCTCCCTGCCTCTTACATAGTGGAGGAGAGCGTTGGCATCCTAAGACCATGGATGTTCCTAGCTCTTACTGGGAACTCAAAATGTTTGTTTCTTGCCCTTCTCTACCAAAGTACTTTTACATATCTCAGTCCTCAACCCTTATTTTGGATTCACAACTTAATCTAGCCTTGGTTTTTGTGGTCTCACAAGAGGTAGACCCTTTCGATTCATCCTGAACCCTCAAGAAGTTCCTAGGCTTTTCCTCCATCTTCCTTCCTCTTCCACCATTTTTGTTAATTCCAGGAATGGCTTCATATCCTGCCCTCCTATTGAGAGCAAATGAGCCCTCAGGATTCCTGCGTCTTTTTCTCTACCCATTCAGTAAGGCAAAAAAAAAAAAAAAAAAAAAATATATATATATATATATATATATATAGTCATTTCTCTGCATGACTCTCCCAAAACTGTTCTTTATTTCTAATCTGAGTGAAATAATTCTCCTGCTTTCATTTAACCTTAGATGTTTATCCTTTGCAGCTATTGCTCACTTACTGATTAATTTTCATTTATGTACAAATCCATTATGACATCCAGGAGACCCCCTGCAAGTTCACAGCTTGCCCTCTATGTAGGCTGTATATTTTGAAAAGTCTGGGAATTACTTGCAATCTGAACTAAATTAGAATTTAATTTTTTAAAACACTTGAGCAAAATCTAAAAAGAGTTTATACACAGATGCAGGGTGACTTAGCCACATACAGTTAAAGTTTCGGGGAAAACACTAAATCATTATTTTGTTGGTTTGCCTTAAGAAGTTGTAAAATAGAATATTAAGTATAAAATTATTTGCTTTTTACCTATGCTATGTGTTCTCACCCAACACTTTTTGGAGGGTCAGTGATTTTATGTAATCTTATGATTAAAATGGCTGATGTATGATCAGAGATCTTTGTAATCAAAAGCGACACACAGAGAACCTTCTGGCTGGCAGTTACTACCAGTTTTTGCACCTTTGCCACATGCGCTGCATGAAACCTTAGCTCAAATGAAGCCAGATGTAATGCTTTTTGATGTTTTCCAAAAGCCGTGTGCATTAGATTGGAAAAAAAAAAACACACACACTCTGTTTCTCTTTGGGGAAATAAAACATGCAGGTACAGAACAATGAGACAACAGTACAGAAGAAAGAATCTGATGGGAGGCAAAATTGCCTGCTAGACTATGAGTGCCGTGTGAGTGAAGAGCCACTGTCCATAGTAAGCTGTGGATCTGGTGGTGTGAAGCCAGAGCATCCTCATTTAGTGGCAGGAGCTCAGAACTGAATGAGAACAGGAAAGACAGATATTTCTTTTGAAGCCAGAGCCTCAATTAGACCTGGGAATGGAATTGAAAGCATAGCCCCTTTAACCACTCTGTTAGAACTGTTTGTACGTGATTCTTGTTGCCCACCTGTATATGCCATCAAACAGTATTGCTCTGCCCATTGAAAAAGGAAGGAACTGGGTTGCTGAAGAGGACTTCTGCAGGACTGCTCAGATCCCTGGTGAGAAGTGACTGGTGGGATGCGATCGGTCTTTCAACAGGACCTTCACGGCTTTTCCAGGATCAGCTTAGAGGGAGAAAATTTCAGTAGCCCAGCTGGGGACACCTTCTGCTTTGTCCATGATGAGGAAAACCTCCAAATACAAGCTCACTGTAATTTCACAACCAGCCATGTGTTCTAGAAGCTCTGAGTTCCTCATCCTGCTCTGGTCAGTTCTCACATACCTCTGTCTTGTCAGTCACAACATGTAGCAAAGGAGATCCTACTAGGTAGAGTGAAAAGTTCAACATTTTAAAAACACTCCACAAGGAAATGTGTGTGATTACTTTATGAAATTTGAAATGCACAAAGAACTTTGTATGGCATAAAAGCAGTGAAATAAACTATGGGACAGAAAAATGGACACCCATGACAATATAAAATTTAAATATTTTTATGTTTCAGAGGATATTGTACATAAAATTTCAACGCAAATCAAAATTAAGAGACAATTTCTCCAACAAAGGGTAAATGTGTCCAAAATGTGAATCCATCTTTTAAACCAATAAGAGAAACACTAAAAACTTGAAAGAAAAAGGAATCAAAGGTCGGAGCAATTCACAAGGGAAGAAATACAAATGTACTCATTAAACAAACACCAACTGTGTAGCAAGGCAGTGTTGTAGGTGGTGGAATATAACAGTAAGAAAAGACCAAGTTCCTGCCTTCATGGGGGAAAAAAACATTCTGATGTGCAAAGGCCATCAATAAGCAAATTTTAAAAGTAAGTAAGTAACTACATAATATATCTGATGGCGATAAGTACTTTAGAGGAAAATAAAGCAGAACAGAGCAATATGGGATCCCAGGGGTTGATAGGCTATATACCTCTCTGAGGAGGTGACATTTGAGCAGAGGGAAGAGAGAGCATTCCTAATTAGATATCTAAGAGCAGAGCTTTCTAGGAGACCCGAATAGCATATGCAAATGCCCTGAGGCAGAGAGTACTTGTGTCTTCAAAATAAGAGCCACCAGTGTGGCTGAGCACAGTTGGCAGGAAGGAGAGCAATGGGCAATGAGATCACAAAGGCAGGAAGTAGGAGCAGGCCACGCAGGGTCTTCCCTGCTCCTCCCTGCCTTTGCTCTGAGATGTGCAGCCCTTTGAAATTTTGAGCAGAAGAGTGACGTAATGTAGCCTAAGGTTTAAAGGGACCATTGCTCTGGTTGTTGTGGGGGGAAAGTGTGAGAACACAAAGGCTAAAACAGGAAGCAGTTAGGAGGCAATTATAACCTTCCAGGTAGGACACGAAGGTAATTTGGACTAGGATGATAACAGGAGAGGTGGTGAGAAATCTTTTTTGGATATATTTTAGAGACTGAGTCAGTAGATCTTGCTGAAAGATCCAGTCCGGTGTAGGAGGGAGAAGAGTCTCAAACGACATGTGAGTTTTTTGACCTGAGCAACTAGAAGTGATTTGCAGCATGGAGGAAACTGTGGGGACGGCTGGTTTGCGGGGAACATTCGGGAGTTCCCTTTTAGGCACGCTATGTTTGAGTGGTTCCTCCAAAGCTGGACGCGTGGGTTTACGGTTCAGAGGATCGGGCGGCACCGTGGGCAGACATTGGGAGTCATCAGGGTAAGAATGGTTTTTAAAGCTGAAACCAGGTGAGATAATCTTTGGCTAGGTGCCGAAGAGGTAGGGAGGAGGAATTTGTTTGCGAGTGAGCCGGGGACACCCCCACATCTAGAGTCTGATTTCCCAAGGCCCACCGGCTGGGGCGGGCGCAGCTCTGGGTCCCAGCTCTCTGCGCGCCTCAGCTCCGTGCCACAGTGTCAGACTCTGGCTCCCGGCAAACTCGCCCCCTGCGCCCCCTGCGCTCCGCAAACCCCAGTTCAGAGCTCGCATTACCCCCGCAGGTATTCTGGACGGAGTCAGGCGCTCACAGGTGTCTCAGGACGGCCGATGGCCAAGTGGTCTCAGGCACCAGACTCCATTTTCTGATTCCTGAGCTTGGGGGTCCTGGTCTCCGAATGGAGGCGTGGGTTCAAATCCCACTTCTGACATTCTGGCGTTTCATTCTTGCCGTGTTCAAATTCTGCAGCCTTTAAAATCGAATCACAACCTGCTTCTTAGGCAGCGACACTGAATCTTATCCTTCCTATTACTGTCCGCACTTCACCCTTCTTAAGCCAGTGCGGTTTAGATGTCTTTCTCTGCCTGCCCTTTCTTCCTCCCTCCCGCCTCTCTTTTTCTTTCTTTCTCTCTTCCTGTTGGTATTTATGGTGTTTATTTATATCTATGTGGAATAATAGTAATAGTAGTAATAGTAATAATAGTAATAGTAATATGGACTTAAAATGTAGGTCTTAACAATGTAGATGAGGTGAAGGTTTTAAGTTCCTGTTTCCAGTATTTTAACTGTTCTGAGAGAGTAAGCGGCAGGCATTTTGAGCGTTCTTCCACCCTCCTCTGTGTGTCCTTCCCTCTCCTTTGCACCGATGACTCAAGAGGAGCCAGCAAAGAGGACTGAGAAATATAGAGGAGTAAAATTTTTGTGCAGCCAGATGTGTCAAATTTTTGCTTCATTGTTTGCTCCATTCCTTTTATGCTCATCTACTCCTTTGATGCTTAATGGAGTGTTCTCCACTTCTGAGAGAACATTGCAAATTATATCTAGAAGCAAAAACCAAGACTGGGGCAGTTTCTTGAACAAAGGGTTAATATCCCTGATTTATAAAAAACTCAAAAATCTCTAAGACAAAACACAAACACTTCAGTGGAGAAAAAAGCTACACATATGAACAAGTGTGAAATCAGGAAGTCATAAGCTTTTATGTTTATCATTTTTTTTCTTTAAAAAAAATTTCATCTTTGGCTTCCAAAAGAGTGAAACACATAATATTTTAAGTACATAATCTAATTTAAAAAGCAAAGATAGAATAAAGAGTCTCATCAAGAAACTTCCCATGGTGGGCGCCTGGGTGGCTCAGTTGGTTAAGCGGCTACCTTCCGTCCAGGTCATGATCCTGGAGTCCCGGAATTGAGTCCCGCATCGGGCTCCCTGCTCGGCGGGGAGTCTGCTTCTCCCTCTGACCCTCCCCCCTCTCTCAAATGAATAAATAAAATCTTTTTAAAAAAAACTTCCCATGGCATGTGTTTATGATGCACGTATTCTTTTCTGGTAGAAAATATTTTATCAAGCATATGTGGTATTTTTTATTTATTCATTTTATGATTGGAATATAATTAACATAGAGTGGTATATTAGTTTTAGGTGTATAATGTAATGATTCAAAAATTCCATACATTACTCTGTGCTCATCACCATAAGTGTACTCTTAATCCACGGGCGCCTGGGTGGCTCAGTTGGTTAAGCGACTGCCTTTGGCTCAGGTCATGATCCCAGAGTCCCAGGATCGAGTCCCGCATCGGGCTCCCTGCTCGGCGGGGAGTCTGCTTCTCCCTCTGACCCTCCACCCCTCGTGTGCTTTCTCTCTCTCTCATTCTCTCTCTCTCAAATAAATAAATAAAATCTTTAATAAAAAAAATCCTGTTCACCTATCTCATTCATACCCTCAACCACCTCCCCTCTGGTAACACCTATTTGTTCTCTGTAGTTAAAAGTCTATTTTTTTGGTCTCTTTTTTTTCTTTGTTTTGTTTCTTAAATTCCACATATGAGTGAAATCATGTGGTGTTTGTTTTTCTCTCATGACTTATTTTACTTATTATTATACCCTCTAGGTCCATCTATGTTGTTGCAAATGGCAAGATTTCATTCTTTTTTGTGGCTGGGTACTGTTCTATAGTATATATAACACATCTTGTTTATTCAGAAATGGACCCTTAAGTTGTTTCTATATCTTAGCTACTGTAAATGTTGCAGTAAATGTAGAGGTGCATGTATCTTTTCAAATTAGTGTTTTCAGGGCACCTGGGTGGCTCAGTCAGTTAAGCATTGCCTTCTGCTCAGGTCATGATCCCAGGGTCGTGGGATCAAGCCCCACATCGGGCTCCCCCTGCTCTGTGGGAAGCCTGCTTCTCCCTCTGCCTGCCGCTCTCCCTGCTTGTGCTCTCTCTCTCTCAAATAAATAAGATCTTTAAAAAAAACCACCACAAATTATTGTTTTCATTTTCTTTGAGGAAATACCCAGTAATGGAATTACTGGATGATATGGTAATTCTGTTTTTAATTTTTTGAGGAACCTCCATACTGTCTTCCACAGTGGCTACACTAATTTGCATTCCCACCAACAGTGCACCAGGGTTCCTTTTTGTCCACATCCTCATCAACACTTGTCATTTCTTGTCTTTATTATCCTAGCCATTACAACTGGTATAAGGTGATATCTCATTGTGGTTTTGATTTGCACTTCCCTCAAGTTTAGTGATATTGAGCATCTTTTCATGTGTCTATTGTCCATCTGTATGTCTTCTTTGGAAAAATATCTATTGAGGTTCTCTGCCCATTTTTAATTGGATTATTTGTGGGGTTCTTGTTGCTGAGTTGTGCAAGTTCTTTATATATTTTGGCTATTAACCCCTTATCAGATATATTATTTGCAAATATCTTCTCCCATTCAGTGGGTTGTCTTTTTGTTTTGTTGATGGTTTCCTTCACTGCACAAAAAGCCTTTTATTTTGATGTAGTCTCCATAGTTTAATTTTTCTGTTGTTTCCTTTGCCCAAGGAGACACACTTAAGGAGATATCTATGGCTGATGTCAAAGAAATTACTGCCTATGTTTTGTTCTAGGAGTTTTATGGTTTCAGGTCTCACATTTAGGTCTTTAATCCACTTTGAGTATATTTTGGGGTATGGTGTAAGAAAGTGGTCCAGTTTCATTCTTTTGCATGTAGCTGTCCAGTCTTCCCAGCACCAGTTATTAAAGAGACTGTCTTTTCCCCATTGTATACCCATTATATATTCAGGCCAATATCTCTTATTAACATAAATGCAAAAATCCCCGACAAAATATTAACAATAACAAATCCAACAATACATTTTAAAAAATCATTCACCATGATCAAGTGGAATTTATTCCAGGGGTGCCAGGGTGGTTTAATATACACAAATCATTTAACGTGATATATCACATTAACAAGAGAAAGGATGAAAACCATATGATCATCTCAATATATGCGAAGAAGCGTTGGACAAAGTACAGCATCCATTCATCAAACTTGCATCAAAGTAGGTTTAGAGGGAACATACCTCAACATAATAAAGGCCATATATGAAAAACCCACAGCTATCATACTCAATGGTAAAAAACAGAGCTTTTCCTCTAAGATCAGGAACAAGACAAGGATATCCATTCTTACCACTTTTATTCAACATAGAGCTGGAAGTCCTAGCCACAGCAATCAGACAAGAAAAAGGAATAAAAGGCATCCAAATTGGTAAGGAAGAAATAAAACTTTCACTATTTGCAGATGATATGATACTATACATAGAAAACCCTAAGGACTTCACCAAAAAACTGCTAGAACTGAAAAATAATTCAGTAAAGTCACAGAATACAAATTGAATATACAGAAATCTGTTGCATTTCTATACACTTAATAATGAAGTAGCAGGAAGAGAACTTAAGAAAACAATCCAAACAAAAAACAAACCAAAAACAAACCAAAAAAAAAAAAAATAAAGTACCTAGGAATAAACATAACCAAGAAGGCAAAATACCTGTACTCCAAAAATTATAAAACATTGATGAAAGAAGTTGAAAGTGACACAAAGAAATGGAAAGATACTCCATGCTCATGGATTGGAAGAACGAATATTGTTAAAATGCCTATACTACCCAAGGAAATCTATACATTCAAAATACCTTCAAAATACCAACAGCATTTTTCACAGAACTAGAACAAGTAATCCTAAAATGTGTATGGAATCACAGAAGACCCTGAATAGCCAAAGCAATCTTGGTAAATAAGAACAAAGCTGGATACATCACAATCCCAGATTTCAAGATATACTACAAAGTTGTAGTAATCAAAACACTATGGTACTGGCACAAAAATAGAAACAAAGATCAATGGAACAGAGCAGAGTCTGGAAATAAGGCAATACTTATATGGTCAATTACTCTATGACAAAGAAGTTAAGCATATATTGTATTTTTTAAAAATCATCCCACAATCGCATTACATGAAGCAAATCATCTTAGAAATACCATTTGGTAAAGACATGGAGATGTTTAGCCTCAGTAATAAATAAATACATATGAAAATAAATACATAAATACATGTGAATGAAATATAATTTTTCCCTTACCAAAATGGAAAAGAACACAAAATAGAAAAATCCCAGAGTTGGCTAGGAGATCCAGAAATGGTCTTTCTGAAATAGTGCTAGGGGGTGTGTATATTGGTATTGCATACATTTTCTGGTGTCAATTTGTATCAAAAGCCTGAAAACTTGGCATAGTCTCTGACTCAGCAGTCCCAGCCTTAGAAGTTCTGATTCTCAAAATGTATACAAATGAAACAATAATTGATAAGGGCAAAGATTTAACTACAAGAATGTCCACAGTATCCATCATTGAGATGGTGAAAAGTTGGAACACCATAAACAATACAGAAAAAAACTATATGATAAAATACTATGCAGCAATTAAAAATGCTGTCATAAAAGTAATGACATAGAAAAATATTTCTAATGTAGTGGAATTGTATGACCTATTTCTGTTTATGTATGCCTAGAAAACAGACTGGAAGAAAATACACCAGAATGTCTTATTCATCTCTGTGTAGTAAGAGATAAGTGATTTTAGTTTTATTAGATTTGCCTGCTTCAAATTTTCTACCATAAATTTATTAGTTACACTGGCACATTGAGCAATTACAGAAGAAAAGGCTAGGAATTTTTCACAAAAATAACACAGAAGCAACATTCTAGGACAGTGCATCATTAGAACTTTCTATAATGTCAGAAATGCTCCGTATCTGTGCTATCAAATGCAGTAGCCACATGTGGCTGTTGGGTACTTGAAATGTAGTTAGTTCAACTGAGAAACTGATTTTTCATTTTAATTAAGTTAAACTTACAGAACCACATGCAAATAGTGGGTACTATATTGGACAATGGGATTCTATGGCAGATTGTCATGGTATAGAGAAAAGGATTAACAGACCTTATTCAATGTGGGAAGAGCTCTGGATTAGACCAGATCTGAGACTATCAACCCTCATTGGAAGTAGGATGCCCATCAGTTTCCTAGGAGAAATTGGAAGCTTATTTTCAACTCCGGTGTATCAAATTCATCAATCCCTGTAATTTAGGTGTAAGTTAATTGTAAGATAAATGATACAGAGTTTTCATTCTATAATGTAGGCTTTTTCTTAATTTATATATTTGGTTGTTGTCATAAAATTTTTAATTAAAGAACTCTTCCAGGGGCGTCTGGGTGGCCCAGTCGTTAAGCGTCTGCCTTCGGCTCAGGTCATGATCCCAGGGTCCTGAAATCGAGCCCTGCATCGGGCTCCCCACTCAGCGGGAAGCCTGCTTCTCCCTCTCCCACTCCCCCTGCTTGTGTTCCTGCTCTCACCTTGTCTCTCTCTGTCAGATAAATAAGAAAAATCTTAAAAAAAAAAAAAAGAATTCTTCCAGATCCTGGTAAAGACAGAATTCTGGACAAAGTGAATGCTATCCTAATATTTCAAGCAATATGTTGATGTCAGTAAACAGCACCCCTTATCAAATGTTGCTTTTTTTAATTTAATTTAATTTATTTATTAGAGAGAGAGAAAAATTGTGGGGGGAGAGGCAGAGGGAGAAAGGAAAGAGAATCTCAAGCAGACTCCATGCCGAGCACAGAGCTCAATGTGGGGCTCAATCCCAGATCCTGAGATCACAACCTGAGCTAAGAGTAGGTCGCTTAACCAACTTTGCCACCCAGGCACCGCCAAATGTTGCTTTTTAAACAGACCTATTACTACTATCTGCCTGTGCATCATGTTAGTTTAAAAGTACTACCCTATAATGAGCTCTTAAAAGGAGGGCAGAAGACCTTCTCTTTTCTGGTATTTTGTGAGTGTGTGGCTTATGTTTTCAGAGTTATTTTCTTGTAGTTAATGTGTTTAAAAGCTTCCAAAAAATCTACAATCTGTTTTAACTAGGAAAAAAAGTCACAATTCTTAATTCTTCTTAACCAGGATTATTAAATTTTATAGCACTTAAGGTAATATAATGATTATACTCTGATGGGAAAAGAATGTTTTAAAAATAATGAAATTATGGGGTGCCTGGATGGCTCAGTTGTTAAGCGTCTGCCTTCGGCTCAGGTCATGATCCCAGGGTCCTGGGATCGAGCCCCGCATCGGGCTCCCTGCTCCCCGGGAAGCCTGTTTCTCCCTCTCCCACTCCCCCTGCTTGTGTTCCCTCTCTCGCTGTGTCTCTCTCTGTCAAATAAATAAATAAAATCTTTAAAAAATAATAATAATGAAATTATGGCAGAAGCATTTAGATATAATTATATAGCCACAATAAAAATTTCAATTAGCCTTCCATTACATTGCAGTTAACTCTGCATTTAACATTAGTGTGGCCATAGGCTTCACTTGTTTCTTACTTTTTGAAAACAACATATGAGTGGTTTTTTTTTTTGGTTTTTTCACATTAGTCTGAGAAGTGTCCTGGAAAATTAAATTAAAATCTAAGTAAGTTTTCTAAAAAAAAAATAGGCAAAAATGTAGAAGATACACTTCAAATGGTAACAATTCATAATATACATTATTATTAGTTATCTATTGCTGTGTGACAGATTAACCCAAAACTTTGCAACTTAAAACATTTATTAGTCACATAGTTTGGGAAGGTAAGGAATCTGAGAGCAGCTTAGCTGGGTGGTTCTGAATCAGGGTGTCTCATAAGATTGCAGTGAAGCTGTCCGCCAGGGCTTTGGTGGTCTAAAGATTTAACTTGAGCCTCCACTCAGTCGTTAAGTGTCTGCCTTCGGCTCAGGTCATGATCCCAGGGTCTTGGGATCAACCCCCACATAGGGTTCCCTGCTCCGCGGGAAGCCTGCTTCTCCCTCTCCCACTCCCCCTGCTTGTGTTCCCTCTCTCGCTGTGTCTCTCTCTGTCAAATAAATAAATAAAATCTTTAAAAAATAATAATAATAACTTGAGACTCCAAGTGGAGGATCCACTTCTAATATGGCTGTTGGCAAGAAGCCTCCGTTCCTTACTGGGTGTTGGCAGAAACAGAAGCCTCAACACATGGATCTTGCCAGAGGGCTTGCTTGAGTGTCCTTTTTACAAGGCAGCTGACTTCCTCCAGAGTTGGTAATCCAAAAGAGGAAGTCTGAGGCTCTGATGACTTTTATGGCCCAAACCTGAAGTCACATAGCTGTATTTCTACCTTATTCTGTTCGTGAGAAGAGTCACTAAGTCCCACCCATATTCAAAAAGAAGGAAATGAGAATTCTACCTCTTGAAGGACATAGGAATGTGTGTACTTTTAAATCAAAACATATATGGAATGCTAGTCCAATAGGAGAAGGCAAAGCCATACTTAGAACTTGAATAGAACTTACTTGCTGAGGCCCACAGACAAATGTCAGATTGGCATATACTTTTCTCCCCTTGTTTCTTGGAGTTCTGTTAGGCAGTACTTGTAACTTTGTGCCTGACACATTTTTCCCACTGAGAATGTACCTCTGTGAGGTCAAAAGTCAAAAACATGCATGCTACCCTCTGTTTTTCAAGATTTCTACTAGGCTCACTATGAAAGAAGAGCTCAAAGAAAACTCAGGTGGTCTCTCAACTGGGAAGTAAGAGGGGCCAGAAAGTATAATAGTGGGTGCTCTGCAGCTTTGCTTTCACGGATGGAAGCTTTCTATTTGAAATAACCCTTTGCCCTCTGCTATTCCCTACCTGTGTTCTGTCCCCCCGGGTGCTCTCATGCAATTCAGCAAGGTTCACAGTTTTATCTCCCGCCCAGACTTCTCCCTGATCTTTAGACATGTATATCCAGCGGCTCCGCATCTCTGCTGCTCTGATTAATTGGCTTCTCAAACTTACCTTGTCCAAAGCAGGATATTTCCTTCAGAGTCATGGGGACGAAGAAAAGCAGTGAGATAAGCAGGCAGAGAGCACTGTGTCTTAGGTGCTCCCCTTGAAAACAGGCCCTGTTTCTGCTCACGCAGTGATGTGGCTACTCAGTCAGCCTGCCTCTGCGGTGCGCTGTGGTTGCTCCCTGGGCCAAGGGGTGGGCGGAGTCGTATCCCACTCCTTTGGCAGCAGGAGTAATTTCCTAATTGGGATCCAAGCCGAAAACAGATGATTTGCCCTATTTGGATGTCACAGCACTTCCTTTTTTTTTTTTTTTTTTAAGATTTTATTTATTTGACAGAGAGACCCACAGCTAGAGAGGGAACACAAGCAGGGGGAGTGGGAGAGGGAGAAGCAGGCTTCCCGCGGAGCAGGGAGCCCGATGCGGGGCTCGATCCCAGGACCCTGGGACCATGACCGGAGCCGAAGGCAGACACTTAACAACCGAGCCACCCAGGCGCCCCGTCGTAGCGCTTCCTATGTGACAGCATTCCTCATTCCTCATGGTTGCAAGAAAGCTCGCCAACACAGAGGATTGTTCATTAATCATTTCTGCCCAGGATTGTGTGGGGGACAAGAGCACGTATTCTGATGGTGTGGTTTGAGAGCACTTGAAGTCCTTTTACCTCCCAAATACCTCCTTTTATCCCCCCCAGTACTTCCTTTCATCGAGCCCTACCATGTTCTGGTTCTCACCATGTAAGTCATACCTTAAGGGCCTTAAAAGCAACTCCCCCTGCAGGACCCGACACTACTCAAGTCCTTCTAGGGAAGTTGGTCCCAAAAGCCTATTGTAGGTTTTATTCTGTAGTTTTACAGGAAAGAGTATATATGTTATAAAATTACACATTAGCAGGGACAATTTAATATGAGATGCTTACTGGCATCTCTGAGAGATCATTGCTTGGAAGAACCAGGACCTAAAAGAAACAAACAAAAAAACAAACAAAAAACAGATAAATTTGATTTGTTGGAGGTGAAAGAAGACAAGAAGCGAAGATCAGAAGTTCCTAGACAGGATGAATTCTCTCTGAGAACCAAAACACAGAAAGGGAAATGTCTGAAGGAGGAAAAGAATCTGGTTCTAAATGTTTCTTGATGAATGAGTTGGCTGACTGCATAGAACTAATAGTATCCATCAAACCTCTACTAAATTGAAGTTTTTCACATATTGCTATTTTATGTAGGAAAGTAAATATATATTTGAAAAGATTGTGTCATATGAAATACAGCGTCTTTCCCAGTGTATTAATAGCAACATTTTAACTTATTAAACAGTCATTAAGCAAAATGAATTGTTCTGCATGTTTAACATATCTTACTGGTTTGCTTTTTGGTTTTCTTCTGTTTGTTTTGTTTTTGTTTTTGTTTCTGTTTTCTAGTATGCCCTGCTGTTTTCTGTCTTATTTACTGCTGTATCCCTAAACAACAGCTAAAATAGTTCTTGGCACAAAGTATGTGTTCCAAAATTATTTATTGAAAAAAGAAAGAAGACGGTCAGAGGGTACAAACTTCCAGCTTAAAATGAATAAGTTCTGGGGAGTGAATGGGTGGCATGGTGACTGTAGTTAACAATACTGTATTGCATACTTGAAAGTTGCCAAGAGAGTTGGTCTTAAATGTTAAATGTTCTCACTACAATATAAAAAGTGGTGATTATGTGAGGTAAAGGATATGTTTGTTAAATCGTCTTTATAATCATTTCTCAGTATATACTGTTAAATAACAAAAAATTTATTGAGTAATTTTTAAATATCTAATTGGCTATATTAATCTGTTCCTGAATCGGGCAGCATCCCATCTAGAAAGTAGAGGGGAGCTCCAAGGGGCTACAGAAAAGGAAAGGTTTTTAAAGGTAGAGAGGTAGCAGATAAGAGGAAGTTATTAGAAAGAGTCCATTCTTTTAGGCAAGTTTGCCCTCCTAAGGGAAACGGAAGGGATCTATCAGTAAATTTCTTAGTGCTGACCAGGAAATTCCCAGGTGGACTGGTTAAAGGTTACATTTCTGGGGAGCTGAAACTGTAGTTAGGTTAGATATTAAGTCTTGGTTTACTGACTTGGGGCCTTAATGTAAGTGAGGCTATTTTGGGCCTGTGGTTTTCTTTTTAACAATTTGTGTATCAAATCATTATATTGTAGGGGTGCCTTGGTGGCTCAGTTGGTTGAGCATCTGCCTTTGGCTCAGGTCATGATCTGGGGATCCTCGGCTCAATGGGGAGATTGCTTGCCCCTCTCTGTCTGCCCCTCCCCCCACTCGTATTTTCTCTCTCTCCCAAATAAATAAATACAATCTTAAAAAAATCATTACATTGGGGGCGCCTGGGTGGCTCAGTCATTAAGCATCTGCCTTCGGCTCAGGTCGTGATCCCGGGGTCCTGGGATCGAGCCCCGCATCGGGCTCCCTGCTCTGCGGGAAGCCTGCTTCTCCCTCTCCCACTCCCCCTGCTTGTGTTTCCTCTCTCGCTGTGTTTCTCTCTGTCAAAAAAAAAAAAAAAATCTTTAAAAAAAATCATTACATTGTATATCTTAAATTTACACAATGTTATATGTCAATTATATCTTAATAAAGCAAGAAAAAAAGATGAAGGAAGGAAAAGAGGGAAGGAGGGAGAGAGGAAAGGAAGACGGAGGGGGAAGAAGGGAGGGAAGGAAGGCAGGAAGGGAGAGGGAAGGCAGGAAACATTATCATATATAATCCCCACAGGGTCTTGTTTTCCCTTTTTTACAAATAAGGATATTGAGGCTTATCGAGGTTAAACCACACAGCTAACAAAGGACTTGATTCCCACCTATATTCATTCAACAAATACCATTCTTCCAACCTTAAAAAAAACAATACTTGGTCACATACAGACCAGATCCCACACACACCGTCCTGTTTAGATTCTCATACATGTCTATGGGACTTTAAATAGCTCAAGTTAAATCCAGATTCAAGTTAAATCCTATAAAGGATTTGGAGATACTGTATACAATTAACTAGGTCATAGTGTACAGATGATAACAGTTGCTGCTCTTCAAGATAAATTGGTGGATTAGCAAATTAATAGTTGCAAAAAAAAGCCCTTCAAAATATAATGAACTACATAATTGCAAAGTATTGTTATTAGCAGCCTAACTAGTTGTGGGAAGTAATTCAATAGGCATCTGGAAAAGCTAATGTTTTACATGTCTCTTTTTCAAACTCATTTTAATTTATTTTATTTTATTTTTAAAGATTTCATTTATTCATTTGAGAGAGAGAGAGAGCATGAGCAGAGGGAGAGGGAGAAGCAGACTCCCCGCTGAGCTGGGAGCCCTACTTGGGGCTCGATTCCAGGACCTGGAGATCACAACCTGAGCTGAAGGCAGACGTTTAATCATCTGAGCCACCCAGGCGCCTCTCCTCTATTTTAAAACAGCCAGAAAAGGAGAAAGGTACTCCCATGTCCATTTTGGATTAGTATGTGACTTTGGACCAGAGACCTCCTTCTGTAAACTCTTGTTCCCCAAAGTGTCATCCGAGGAACACAGCACAGGGTTCACCTGACACCTTGTTACAGTGCAGAATCTGGGCCCCACCCCAGACCAACTGAATCGGAATCTGCATTTTAAGATCCCCAGGTGACTCATAGATACATTGCATTTTGGGCAGTATACAGCTGTAAGTCTCAGTGACCTCATCTAGTAAAATGTGAGAATTCACGTGCCCGAAAGAGTTCCTGACCGTGCTCAGTAGAATTTTGTTCTTTATGCCCGAAGCCCCTATGATAACAGTAACCTTGAAATCTCTGGGAAGGCCAACTATTCTGGCACCATGGGGTCAAGGTGAGGGACTGACTTTAGAGGGTCCTGGACTGGAACTGTGCCAACTGCAAAAAACAATTTGTTTTCCAATAAATACATCCCCTCCCTCTGCTCTAATATGTATTTGCAAGTTTATTTTTATCCTCTGAACTGCTGAGCCATTGTTAGGATTTGATTGTGTCATGTGCTTTCACATTAATTTTAATATGCAACAGTGTGAATTCAAGGTCCTATTCAGATGGAGGTTTTTTTCGTTCTTAGGGTGTTTATTTCTATCTAACTATAAAAGCAACACATGCTTATTATAGTCAAGTTGGAAAACAAGAACCACTGCTGTGAACATGTGTGTTTCCTACCAGTCTTATTTCAAGCAAAAGTGGGATTATACGGGTGAATTTTGTGACCTGATTTTTCTACTTGTCCTGATCACTTTCCCACATTACGTAATTTGAAGGTAATTAGATGGATCTCTATTATTTAATTTTGTGACTATATCAAAATTTTACCACCTCTAATTGAAAAGATAGATAGTTTTTAACTTTGTTTACTATTTAAATTGTGAATATTCTTATTTATAATTGATCATTGATGATTTCTTACTATTGGTTCCACCTAAAATTTACTGAGTCAAAAGGTATTTGACACCTTTACTTTGATACATGGTATATCAGTTCATGGTCCCAAAAGCAGTCTAAGTACTAATGTAAACACAAAGCCAACTAAGTCTAGAGTTAGTGCATGTTTTTAAGTTTCTACTAATCGAGGGCAATATAATGGTGGGTAATTATTTTGATTTGCATTCTTTGTTTCTTAGTAAACTCCAATAGTATCACCAAGTCACAAAAAACAAAAACAACTATCAAAATTCCACATCTCCTTTATATGGGCCAATTAATCTATGACAAAGGAGGCAAGAATACACAATGGGGAAAAGGCAGTCCCTTCAGTATATGGTGCTGGGGAAACTGGACATCTACGTGCAAAACAATGAAACTGGACAACTTTCTAACACAAAATAAACTCAAAATGGATTAAAGACCTAAATGTGAGACCTGAAACCAAAAAAAAAAAAAAAATCCTAGAAGAGAACACAGGCAGTAATCTCTATGACATCAGCTGTAGCAACATTTTACTAGCTATGTCTCCTGAGGCAAGGGAAACAAAAGCAAAAATAAACTATTGGGACTACATCAAAATTAAAAGATTTTGCACAGCAAAGGAAACCATCAGCAAAGCAAAAAGACAACCTACTGAATGGGAGAAGATATTTGCAAACTATGTATTCAATAAGGGGTTAATATCCAAACTGTACAAAGAGTTCATACAACTCAACACTAAAAAAATTTAAAAAATGGGCAAAGAACCTGAATAGACATTTTTCCAAAGAAGACACACATGGCCAACAGACATATAAAAAGATGCTCCACGTTGCTAATCATCAGGGAAATGCAAATCAAAATCACAATGAGATATCCCCTCACACTAGTTCAAATGGCCAAAATCAAAAAGACAGGAAATAACAACTGTTGTCAAGGATACGGAGAAAAAGGAACCCTCATGCCTTGTCGGTGAGAATGTAAATTGCTATAGCCACTGTGGAAAGCACTATAGAGTTTCCTCAAAAAGTTAAAAATGGAAATATCATATGATCCAATAATTCCACTACTATTTACCCAAAGAAAATGAACACTCACCCCTGTGTTTATTGCAGCATTATTTATAAATGCCAAGATATGGAAGCAACCTAAATGTCCATCCATAGACACATGGATAAGGAAAATGTGGGGTGTGTGTACACACACACATATAAGTATATTGCACACCCATAAAAAGTGATGAGACCATGCCACTTGAGACAACATGGATGGACCTAGACGCTATTATGCTAAGTGAAATCAGTGAGACTGAGAAAGACAAATACCACGTAAGTGGAATCTAAAAAAACTGAATAAACAAAAAGCAGAATCAGACCTATAAATGCAGAGAACAAACGTGGCACACCACTCCCCCAGCACCGCCACGTGTGCACCAACCTGGAAGCTCCTGAGACTCTGTACTTTCGGGAATTTTGTGGAGGCTTCATGACAGAGGCATGATGGATCACAAACTCTATTTCCAACCCTTCTCCTCTCTGGAGAATGGGGGGTGGGGCTGAAAATTCCAAGCTTGTAATCATGCTTTGATCTTTCTGGTGACCAGCCCCCATCTAGGAGCCCAGCAAGAGTCACCTCATTAGGACAAAAGACACTCTTATCACCCAGGAAATTCCAAGGGATTTAGGAGCTCTATGTCTGGAACTGGGATCAAAAACCAAATATTACAAAAGATGCTCCTAGTGCTCTTATCACTTAGGAAATTACAAGGGTTTTAGGAGCTCTGTGCCAGGAACTGGGGGCAGAGAATAGATATTTTTTCTATTATCTTCCAGTCATAAAATATTATTCTTCTTTTGATTTCTTTTCAGTCATTTATAAACATAAAATACATTCTTTGCTCCCAGGCTGTATAAAAACAGATGGCAGTCTATATGATTTTCTGACTCCTGCTCTGGTCTTCTGTCCACACTGCATGCCACTGATATATGCTCAAGGTAAAGCCAGGACTGTCAGGAGGCGGGGAGCGGGAGGGAGCACATCCAACCTAGACCTCTCCGGCTCCTACCTCTTAGACAATTTTCATCCTTTTTTTGAAAACTCAGGAGTTGAGGATATTCCTGATCTCCACCACTCACGGCCCTATTTGCCTACTTTTGGGTGAGAGGGAAAATTGTACTCCTTCTGTTTCTTTGACAGCAGTAAGAACAAAATATGAATTGATCATCTGAAATTATCCTGCCTCTGTGGGTGCTTTTAGAAGCAAAATATGTTACCCTTCACAAAGAGAAACTCATTTATTCTTGTGACCACTGAGTAAAGAATTAGAGACAGGATTTTAGAACGATGCAGCTCTAGTTCAGCTGTTCCTTTTTTCAGATAAAGCCTAGCCCAGAAAGATTCAGTAATTCATAAAAAACACTCAGGATCAGTAGCACAACACAACCCCAGACACTCCGTGTTGTCTTCCGCACCATCTCCTCCACAATGCATCTTCCTGGCATTACCCAACTAACTAGATTTTTAAGTCAGAGTGTAAGAGCACCCAGGAGGCATCCTCATACATGCTCATGATGGGACACCTGCAGAAGATGTAACCAGGTACCTGTAGCCACAAGAGATCCACCGAGCATCAAAACTGCAGGACCCTCTGCCACGAAGATTCTGTTCATTCAGTAAGAGACATCCCATTGTGTTGAGTCCATGATAAACACATTGTGCCTGGTCCCTTGAGACCTGCCCAGTGAAGTTGCAGGTGTTTCCCACAAGAAAATCAGTTCTTCCTTGAGCCTAGTTGTTGAAATGTCCCTGAAGACTTAGGTGAGGAGTTGAGAAAATGGCTAGCAAATCCAAGCAAGACCGGAGGTGACATTGCAGCCAGATGATTCCATTTTAGCTCGGTAAATAGAAAAACCACTTACATACCATGGTGTTGCAGAGGAAGATGGAGGCCTGAAGTGTGCTTTTTAGCCAGAGGGAAGAGGAAGAGAGTAGAAGCTGATCCCATCTTTATTTAAAATTGGAATGGTACTTTCTGAAATGACTTTCAAATAAATTTCTACTTGAGCTCAATGCACTGTATACGTCTTGGGGCCTTGTCCCTCTTCGGAGAAGAGTGGTAAAAGCTAAGTTCCAAACACAGCAGTGTGTACAGAAAGTTCTGTTTACTCTTCGAGGCCAGGTTCAGAATAAACTTCTCCACGAAACCTGTATGGCCAGAATTAACCAGGCACTACCTGCCCGTGACCATCCTCAAGCTCTTAGCCTCAGGGTTGATGCTTCAAGCTCCCCAACTGCTCGATCCACAAAAAAATCTGTTCCTTCCTGGCTTGCCCTCTCCATCTACTTCTAAGAACGACCAGGTACAAATTGGACAGAGTCGGTCCTTTGCCATCACCTTAGGCTCCAGTCTCAAGTTAGACCTCTGCTTCCAGGGCCTGGATTCTGAGTTGAAAGTCCAAATAACACAGCAGATTCTCAGAAAGGAGGAAGGACTCTCATTTAAGATATAACTGGGCACACCTTACTAGATTCACTGAGGGACAGTAACCTTTGATTCTCAAATGCATGGAGCATAGCTTGCCCTATTGAAACAGAATTGTAGTGATAGGAATCTGTTAATCATGGAAACGGTATCAACAAAGAGAGTTAGGAAGCAGTCCCCTACACAGAAGCACATGAGAAATAAGTACCCACGGATTGGTGAGATTGTGTTTCAGAATGTTGATTTATGTTTTCCCCTCTTGTATTTTTTTATTACCCCTCCTCTTTCTATATTTGGGAGAGTCAAATTCTTGGCTCTTGAGTTT
>NW_027397074.1:4127080-4150824 GCF_003265705.2 Callorhinus ursinus | reverse complement strand
GAAAGAAAGAAAGAAAGAAAGAAAGAAAGAAAGAAAGAAAGAAAGAAGAAAGAAAGAAAAAGAAAGAAAGAAAGGAAAGAAAGAAAGAAAGAAAGAAAGAAAGAAAGAAAGAAAGAAAGAAAGAAAGAAAGAAAGAAAGAAAGAAAGGAAAGAAAGAAAGAAAGAAAGAAAAGAAAGAGAGAAAGAGTCTAATTCCTGGCATAAGACCAAAGATTTGGAAGCAGTGTGTCATGAAAGCAAAGCACCCCTAGGGTATGAGGAGGATTTAGGGGAGCAAATGTGGTCCCTGAAGAGAAGTCCTGTTCCCCCACCTGCCAGGGCCGAGTCTCTAACAGGGGTGTGCTTGAAACCTCAAAGTGCACAGAGCCAGCAAGAGTCCAGCCCCCACAACCAGCATAAGGAACAGCTGGGTAAATAGGCAGACGGGCCCCAAACAGCATCCAGGGTTCCCTACACCACCCTTGGAGAGCTGGGGGAGCCCTGGTGCCTGGCAGGAGTAGAGAAGTAAACCGCATTGCAACACCATGGTATGGGAGCAGTGGTGTGATTCCCAGACACCAAGAGCAGGACATGCCAGGACAGAGAGCTGGCCAAGTTGAAGGGCTTTGCCACTGGATACAGGGTATATAAAACAGTGCCCCACCTGGCCCAGCAGCTGAAAGCCTGGGCGTCTCAACAGAGAACTCAGGACCAGCGCTTTGTAAGCCTACTTGGAGTTTAAACAAAACCCGAGAGAAAGGACAGATAAGAACCTTGAATTGCCTGATAATAAATTTATTTTTTAAAAAAGATTTTATTGATCTATTTGAGAGAGAGAGCATGCACACAAGCAGGGGGGAAGGGCAGAGGCAGAGGGACAAGCAGACTCCCCGCTGAGCAGGGAGCCTGACTCAGGGGCTCAATCCCAGGACCCCAGGATCATGACCTGAGCTGAACAGGCACACACTTAACTGACTGAGCCACCAGGCGCCCCTGACCTGATAAATTTCTATCATCGAGCAGAAGGGGAGATAGAGATTAAGTTCCATTATAGAAAAATACAGGATGTTGTATTTCTTACATACCTGAATTTGTGATCTGAGATTCTTAATAACCGCACACATAATTAGGGATTAGTTTATGTTCTTCATAAACTAGAATGTAGCTAGGTCTGCTGATAGAGTCGTAATGGAAGGAGTGTTTGCTTCGCTTTCCCTGTTCCAAAAGAGCAAGGGCCATAAAAAGTGGTTTAGAATTTTTTAACATCTAACTGAAGTGTCATAGGATTTACATTGGTGGTCTATGCACACATTCTCACTGGGGGCAGTATTCATTCTCACTGGTTTCTGTCCCCTTCCCAAAGGGCTACAGTACATAAACAGATATCAACATTTTTTAGGAGGCCATTTAGGGAAGAATGTCAAAAATGCTCCTTGGAGAAGAATAATGAAAAAACAAAGGTTGAAAAAGACTGGTCTATTGTAATCTGGAAAGCTTGGGAACCAGACTGAATAGTCTTATCCAAAAACCACTCATTAACGGCATGATGGCGATCACATTGAATTAACGTAGTTAATTCACCTATTTAATAAAAACCTAAATTCCCCCCCCCACACACACACCTTTTTTTTTTCTTTTTCTGAAAGTAGAAGTGGTGCTGATAAAAATCTAAATAAAGACGTGTGGACATGATGTCAAAATAGAACAAAAAATTCAAAGTTCTAAGGAGGGCTACCACTACCACAACCACCCCTCCTAAGAAAGGAAAAGGAAGTTGTTTGTCAGGTTTTTTAATCAAATAAGTGAATGGATTAACTATCTTGATACAATATAATTGCTGGTGATGAGTCATCCCTATAGAAGCAGAGCTGTGGGTGTTACAGTAAAAGATGCAAAGCAACAAAGAAGCAAGAAGACAGATGATCCACTGAAAGAGTAGAACCTGATCTTGGGTCTCCTACCTTTTTGAATCCTCAACATTTGTGGTAAGAACAGTTAGCTGGCAAGAAATACCAATGAACGGGAGCAAATACCCTAATTTGTAAACAGGGCCAAAGAAGCTGCTGAGACTAGGAAATTCAAGGGCTTTGTAGCAAGGTGTTTCGGACCTGGAAGACTGACACATTGTTTCTGCTGGGTGAGGTCAATGGGGGTGAAGACGGAATGACAAATAGCCAGAGGAAACTTACCACCCACCCAAGGGACATACAAGCAATAAGCAATAGATCTACTACATCTAGCATGTATCTAGCTTACAAGCAATAAGCAATAGATCTAGGACATCTAGCATGTATCTAGCTTACAAGCAATAAGCAATAGATCTACTACATCTAGCATGTATCTAGCTTAGAAAGACCAGGGCAACAAGCATATAATAAACAGAAGGGCAGGAAGCGGTGCAGAAAGCCAGGTACAAAGGCAGTTGGGCGACAACAGAAGGAAAAAGCAGACTTGGTCTCATATCCTCGCTCCCCCACTTTGTAAATGTGCATGCCCTTTGCCAGAGGATTTCAATTCTGCGCTTCAAGCCTCTCATTTGTAAACCAAGCTTAATTCTGACTCACAAGATTGTTTTGAGGATTAAATGAGAATAGATTGCAAAGGAGCAGGCTCAGTAAATGGGAGTCTAAATAAAGAGGCGGGTGAAAATTGAGAAGGATGAAGCGGAAAAAGATAAAGTGTCACCAAGCTGAGTGTTTGTGTCTGGGCATGGGTGTGTTTATTCTGTAAAATTCATCAAGGTTTACCTCCTAAAGGGTGTTGAGAGTATGGGTTCACTTAGCAAAGGGGGCGGGAAGAAAAAGTCTTGGAAGGGAAGGTATAAACAGGTGTAAGTCCTGCTTCACCATCACTAAAGAAGAGGATTAATCGCAGCAAGAACTGAAAAATTCAAGGTCATGCCACCAAAGGTGAAAGAAATTGGTGACTGAGGATTTTTTAAGCACTGATAACATGGGTGTCCCTGCAGAGTTCTAAATCAGGAATTTGTTTTGGGAGTTGGCCTTTGGGCTGTTTTATGAAAAATAAATGCATAGCAGCAGACAGAATCATTGGAGAGGGGTTTCACAGCACAAGAATGAACTTGCAAAAATGGCACTAATTAGGAAATGGTGAGGAGGAACCATAAGGAAAGATAAATGTGGTCTAAGCCGTATTGGCTGGTAAAGTTAAAATGAAATCCCCCATCATTTTATCCCTTTGTTAGAAACGGTTTCCATCAACAGGCCAGAGGAGAGAACAGGAGCAAGTCACTCGGGGTAGGATTTCTTTCTTCCACGTCAAGGAGACCTTCAATGACAAGGAGATAGTTGTCAGGAAAACACCATTTCCAAAAATAAAGGCAAGCATTACCATTTAATAAGAGAGAAGCTCTGAGCAGAAGACTTAGCAAACAGCTCAAGTGCTTTATACAATCTGTATGAGAGCGTACAATTTATTTCAGATTGGCAGATCTAGGAGGAGGCTCACGTGAATCATATGTTGCAAGAATCCACAAGCAAGGATTGAGCAAATTTACTGCCTGAGAGTATTAATAGTACATAACTTAAAAGTAAAATAAAATATAAAGCGGTGTTTCCTGCCAAAAGGAGATTTATAGCCTTCTTAGAAGTACCAATAAAACAGAAATCAGATCTGCTATATATTAGATCAAAGACTGTAAGTATAATAATTCATTTGCCTTGGGGCACCTGGGTGGCTCAGTTGGTTAACTGCCTTTGGCTCAGGTCATGATCCTGGGGTTCTGGGATCGAGCCCCACATCAGGCTCCCTGCTCAGCGGGGAGTCTGCTTGTCCCTCTGCCTCCGTCTCAACCCCTCCCCCTTGCTCATGCTCTCTCTCAAGTAAATAAATAAAATCTTAAAAAAAATCATTCATTTGCCTTTTTCAAAAATAGTAAGCAATGTACTTTGGAGATGGGGACAGTTTCTCCATATCAGACTTCAGAAGGACAACAAAACTGTAGAGCAGAGCTTTTTTGAGCATTTCCTCTAGTCTTTATAATTGAGTTTTACCCTGGTGCGGATGCAATATTTATGTTATTAAATATGAAGGTAAATATGCTAGTTTGTCAGTTCTTTAACTTGAGCCCACAGAACATCGGCAGCAGAGAGAATACCCAGTTAATGAATTTGTGTCCTAGAGATCTGGTGGGAAGGCAGCAGATGCGACAGCATATTGATGCCTTCTGAAATTCTGTTTTGCCTTTTATAACTTCCATTTAAATTCCCATCTTTACCATAGTTGTATGAGGGCGTTTCTTATTCCCTGCATGATGGTTTTTGTGTTCTTGAGAAGGAAAAACAAACTACCTTAAATAAGGTCTAAATCCTCCTCCAATATCACCAGGCCTTTGTGTATAGCTCAAAATGCCAACCAATGTGCTTGCCCACCAGGCCCCATCCTAGGCAAGTTCTTGATGTGGAACAGTGTTCCGGGAAAGTTTTCCCGGGGCTTTTGTTACATTTTGCTTCTGAATTTTCTGCCATCCTTTTGAATAAGGAACAAAAATGTATACACTAAAATTCAGATACATAAAAACGATAAAAGAGTAACTTTCATTTTCTGTAACTGACGGTATCTTGCATGAGAGCTCCTATTCTTATTAGCGGCAAAAAATAAAAAACAAACAAAAAAAGGTCATAAGCTTACCAGTTAAAGTTAATCATGTCTCTTTTAGTTTATTAAGCTTTGAAGGAGTTGACTTAGACTCTTCTGGGTCTCAGTCAATTCAAAATTTAAAACCCTCTAAAGAAAAAACATAAGCAAAAAAAGAAAGAATTGGTAAGTTGAACTTTATGAAAACTGGTCTTTAGACATATTCCACATCCCCCACAAGTGAGGACCGTGTAGGATCTACAGGCTGTGGGGAATCAGTAAGAGCTGCCTTGAGTCCTCTCGAAATCCACAGGCCACACCACCACTTCATTTTCTCCCCTCCCTTCCCAATATTGCCTCAAAGATGATCAGCAAATACTGGTCCCCTCTGTTTTTGGCTTTCCTTTTAGCCTATGTGAAGTTTCCACAATTCCTCTAACCACCCAACCTCCTTGACCAAGGCCCGGAATGGTGGAGCCCTGGGGTTCATGAGGGACTCAGTCAGGGTCTTCCCCCTTTACTCATTGCCCATGAATCTCTCCCTCTCCTGATTCCACCAACATGAAGGGCTTTCTGCTCCAGCCCTGGGGTGGGGGGCAGTGGATGTGACTCCACATGACATATTCTGAAAGCACTATCAAGTCATCTGTACTTGGTCCATTGGTTGACTCTGAAAGTTGAAAATGTCTGAACTGCCTTTATGTTAACATGACTTGAAAATGTGTTTTGGTCTTGTGTCACATGGTGTATTTGATTATATTTCCCTCCTCTATGGGTGACTCAAAGGACAGTATCTTTAGCATAGAAATTAATGGATTAACTTTTCTTATATTCCATCGGCTGTTTAAATTCATGCCATGTTTAATTTACAGAATTTAATTTCTAGTTTTAATTACCTTTTTGTCTTGCATTATTTGATTTTATTATGTCCTCCATTTTTCCCCCCAAACTTCTATCGTATTCTCTATCCTGTTAAATCCCTTTTTTTCTAGAGCCCTCCACCACCCTCACCCCTGCAAGCCAATCTGCACCAGTTTATCTCCAGGCCTCCTGCACATTCAGTAATATGAATTACTCTTTATTGCTCTTCTGGTGTAGATCTACTGTTTCAGGATCCCATGCCTTCCTCTTGCTTTCTTTATCTCTCATTTTGCTGGAGTATGTCTTCAAATAACTCCTACTAATAGGTGTGTGGGTGGTAAACCTTGAATCTTTGTGTGCCTGTAAAGGTCTTTACTCTCTTCTCCCATTTGATGAATAATTTTTCTGGGTGTAGAATTCTGGGGTGAAAATCCTTTTTCCTCTTTAAGAAATTGCCATTTTATTTTCAAGCATTCAGGTGTTGCTGATAAACCTAATGTCAGCGTGATTCTTCTCTTTTGTGGGTGAAATTGTTTCCCTTTAGAAATTGTTAACATTACCTACTCATCTTCGGCGTTCTACAGTTTTACAAGGACATGTGTTACCTAATTTCACTCAACCTTCTCAACATTTAGTGAGGTTTTTTTATCCAAAAATTCACATCTTCTGTGATATATATATAGAGAGAGACAGAGACAGACAGAGGAATATTACTCAGCCATAAAAAAAGAACGAGATCTTGCTTTTTCCAACAATATGGATAGACCTAGGGAATATTATGCTAAATGAACTGTCAAATTGAGAAGGACAAATACCAAATGATTTCACTCATATGTGGAATCTAAAAAACAAAACAAATGAGTAACAAACAAAAAAGTTGAATGAGACCTCTAAGTACAGAGAACAAACTGGTGGTTGCTGGAGGGAAGGGGGTCGGGGGATGAGCAAAATGGGTGGAGCCAGGTGGAAGGTGCAGGCTTCCAGTTATGGAATGAATAAGTCACAGGAATAAAGGGCACAGCATAGGGAATATGGTCAATGACAGATACTCAAAAAATTTTTAATATAAATAAAAGAACTGGAAAAAAGAACAACTCTATAGAAATTAAATAAGATTTTGATTTTAAAACGCTTCATTTTGTTAAATTTACCTATGTGGCAGAAAATTATGAAACACACTACGTTTAAGAAACGTGGATTATGGGGCACCGGGGTGGCTTAGTTGGTTAAGCACCCAACTCTTGATTTCCATTCAGGTCATGATCTCAGGGTCGTGGGATTAGGCCCCACGTCGGGCTTCATACTCAGCGTGGAGTCGGCTTGAGATTCTCTTCCTCTCTCTGTCCTGCCCCCGCTCACACTCTTTTTCTAAATAAATAATTAATTAGTTAATTAATAAATAAAATATTTTAAAAAGGAAATAGGGATTCAAATAAAAGATTCTCTCCAGAAAAAAAAATTTACATCTTCTATATTTCTGAAAACTTCTATTTGTTCTGACTCCTTGTATGGCATCCCTTTCTTGCTCTTTAGAGGATATTAACTAGAAATTTCTGTGCGTGTATGGGGGAACAGTAAGATTGTGTTTTGTTTTCCTTTCTAATTTCTTTTCCCTGCATTATTTTTTATTCCTTCGGTGTCATTTTTTTCCTGCTTATTTTTCTTATTCTCACTTACCTCACAGCCTCTCCTCCAATATCTGTTAATCCTTAACTTTCTATTCAAAATTCGGAATGAGGCAAAAACAAGCTCATTGGAAACCCTGCATATCTGAATAGGGCTTAATAACTGGGGCACTTGAAGATAAGCAGACAATAAATTGGCCTTTGAAAGAAGAAACAAAAATACAAAGCAGGACACTCTTTTCTCTTCAAAGCCAACTCCCATACTGGTTGCCTCACTTCTTCCCAGACAATTAATTCAATTTCTTTAGAGGAAATTCTCCAGTTATTTTGCCTGGGACATAAACTCCTGATGGGCGTTACGCACCTAGGAGGAGAATAGGCCAACTCTTCCAGATAGATACCTTCAACTCACTATTTCCTCCTTCGTGTTTTGTTCTTGTTCTACCTGGCTTTTCTAGCTTCCCGATAGGATGCCTCCTCAGCCGTGGTCCCTTCATTTCATATTTCAAGATGTGGCTGCTTCCAACTTGTTGACTCATTCACTCCTCCTCCATGTTTCTGTATAATTCTGGAAGGCCTCAGCTGCCAATAACAGCTCTCCCCTTCATCCACTTTCTTGTTTGTTTGGGAATCATCGTTTTTCCTGTAATGTGAATTTAATGAGTCTCAGAACAATGATATAAACATGTGCCATCAGTCTGTTGTCCTGAAAGGAAAAACTTAGTCCTATACGTTTTGATATAAAGACTTCCATTTATTCTAGATCTTTTTTTTTTTTTAACTTCTAGTATCTATTTAATTTCCAAGCTGTTTTTTGGGTCATCTTATCTTTTTATTGTTGATTTCTGGTCTTTTCAAATCAAGATGTAAGCTTTTTAAAATCCCAACTTGGATGACTTTATTTAGGCTCTTTATCATCAAATTGATGTTTGCAAGTATTCTATGGACTCAGATGATCTATTCTGTTTGTAGGGTAAAAATTCTATAAATGTCAATTAACTTGACCTTATTGATTATGTTATTCAAATCCTTTGGTTTATTTATTTTTAGACTATTTTATCTGTCAAATTCTGAAAGAGATTTATTAAAATCTCCCACTGTAATATCATTTTCCCTCCAAATTTTTAGCAAATTTTGCCTGATCTTTTGCCAGCTCTGTTTGTACATAACCTCGTTACGGCTTGTTTTTCTCATGGATGTCATCTTTGGTAGTATATAAACTTCTTTGTCCCATTAAATGCTTTTGACTTCGAATTCTATTATTCCTACTTACTGTGTTTGCATGAACTAAGTTTATCTTTGCCCATACCCTAATTTTTTATCTTTCTTTGTCACTTTTTTTTAACTGTGATTCTTGTTGCCATAGTTGGATTTTATCTAACTGAATATGATAATGAATTTTGATAAGGAAATGCAGACTTTTCACCTTTATTGTGATAATTGATACTCTTTGTGTTATTGCTTCCATATATTTTAGATTTAATAATTAACATCTTTTATTTTTTACTTTCCCCTCCACTTACTTCATTTACAAATGTTTCTCAGTTTGCCCCCCTTCGGTGGGACAGTGCGGCTAGAAGTGGCTGCGTTTGGGCATTTCCCTTCTCCCAGGTTGAGTAGGTTCTGATAAAATCCTAATAGTTCAGGCTATGGTAAAACAGTTTCCCTTGAGGCCAGGCCTTGTTAAGAATAACAGAATGCTCTGGTATATTTCAAAATGGTTCCTGTTTCCCTCCCGCTGCTGGAAGCTGAGGGTGGGGGGAGGGGTGTGGATTTTTCTTCCATCTTTACTGTGAGGACCTGGCAGAGCTCCAGGAGGTAGAACCCACAAGAGTGTGGAGGCCGAACTATGACTGCCCCCCGCCACCCGGGTTTTTAACTCTGGACTTGTCCACAATGAGCCTCCAGCAACTCATCGATCACAGGTCAGCCATCCCTGCCCCAGCCATGGTTCCCGAGGAGGTTTCTGCTCCAGGAAGTTGGATGCTCCGGAACTGCCTGTCTCTCCAGTTGTGAGGGCAGCGGTTTGCCCCGTGACGTCACTTCCCGTTCCCGGACAGATCTGAGAAGTTTTTTAGTTTGTTCAGTTTTTTACTTATATTTAGGATGAAGTGACTTCCAGGCTCCTTACATGATGGACCGGAAACTGGCAGTTCCTGTCCTTACTTTTCGGGGTTGGCTAGTTCTCTCTTCATTGCATTTTTTTGCCCCGTTGATTTGGAAGTATTAAGGCATTGTTTTCAGTTCTGCGAAGGCTTACGTTCTCCCTCAAACAGGTGTAGTCACCCTTGTCTTTCTCTATTCATGTATCAGAATTAAAAGTGTCCCCCCACCTCTCTTCTTGGCCTACTCAGCCCGCATTCCACAAAGAGGGAATGTTTAGGCTGTTATAACTTCTTCCTATCTCCAGTACTCCTCTTGACATAGTGTCCTGAAACCGGTTCCTACCAACTCTTCCCTTCCCGACTCTGTGTTTAGAGCCCTCACCTTGATAGCTTGAAATTGTCCATGAAAGGAGTATTTATACCCTGAAAATTGGCAAGCACTACAAAGCAGGGCTTTGGTTCTTGTTTATCATTTTTCCATAGGGTCATTAATCATTTACCAGCACACCCCTGCATTTCTGCTTCTACTGAAGTGTGTGGGTTTTGCTGGACTGCTGCAGAATTTTAGTTCAGGGTTATTATCTACCCTTTTGGTGTGTATATATATTCTTTTTTTTTTTTTCCCAAAACTCCGTAACACGCAATAACTAATTTGTTTAACTAATCTGTTTGTGCTGTCATTGTTGTGGTCACTTTCTGTGTGGGAACTTAAAAGATTTTTTTTCTAATCTGAGGAATTTATAAACTTCACCAAGATAGAGCGAGGTACATAATTTTTTTTTCGTTAATCCCACCTGAGTCTTGGAAACTGTTATTAATCTAAAACCTCACCTTTCTCCAGAGAAATGTCCCTCTTTTTAAAAAAATTTATTTCTCTATATATTCCTTTTTTCTTTTCCTGGAGCTCTTAATACAGCAGCCCCCTTACCCACAGCTTGGCTGTCAATGGTTTCAGCTACCCACAGTCAACCATGGTCTGTAAGCAGACAATCCTCCTTCTAACAACTCATCAGAAGGTCGATTGTAGCCAAACACTATGTCACAATGCCTACGCCATTCACCTCACCACATAGACATTTTATTATCTCACATCCTCACAAGAAGAAGGCTGAATACAGGACAATAAATTATTTTGAGAAGAGGGACCACATTCACGTTACTTTTATTACAGTATATTGCTATAATCGTCCTGTATTTATTATTGGTTGTTGTCAATCTTTTCCTGTGCCTAATTTAGTCATTAAACATTCTCATGGGTATGTAGGTGTAGGAAAACACTGTATACATAGGGCTCAGTACTAGCTGCAGTTTCAGGCATCCACTGGGGGGCGGGGAATGGTATCCACTGTAGGTAAGGGGAGAAAAAGCAGGGACTACCGTATTTACATTTTAAGTCTCTAGCCTCCAGATCTCTTGTCTTTCTCCTTACGTCCCTGGGATGTTGTTCTTTCGTGCCATTTGTTCTAAAAGGTCTTCCAAACCCTTTTTCAGTTCTCACGAACAGCTATCTTTAGGGGTTTTTTTCTTCTTTGTAAATTGAGGACGTCTTGGATATTCTAGCGGCCTCTCCTCAAGGAGTATCAACACCTCGTAGTGTTCTGTCCCACTTTTTTTTCAGTTCTGTGGCATTAGGAGTCCCCAGATCCAGTTCAACTTTGCCTTCTTGCCTTGTGTCTCTGATTCCCCCCTGAAGACATCATCCTTTCTTTACCTGCGCATGGTTTATTGACCTCTGGTCCTCAGGGCACTGAGGTTCCCCAGGCCATGAGGTTGGGCATGAAAACTTCTTTGGCTTTTGTCAGCAGCTAGGCAGTCGAGCTGGCAGGCCCTACATGGAGGCAGGAAGGAGGCCCGTCTGGGAACAAGCAGCAGTCCTCTCTCTGTCTGCAGGCCCTGGAAGCAGCTCAGCCTACCAAAGCATCTCTGCTCCAGGCCATGAGGTCTGGCAGCTCCTCTCGGGAGCATATTCAGCACACGCACACAGGTCTCTGCCCGTCCAGCCCTCTCAAGGAGCCGGAAACTTGGAGGCTTCACACTGCTGTTCTCTCCACTCCTCCTCAACCACACAGGGAGCAAAGACCTTAACTCTCAGCTTGGCGCCCCCACGCTCTACCGGCGGCCTCATTTTCCTCGTGTTTTCAGAGGAGGAATGAGTCGGGGATTTGTTCTCAGGCCTCCATCTCCCCATACGTTTTTTTTGTTTTTTTTGGTTTTTTTTTGGTGGCAAAGCAGTTGACGATGGCATAGGCCTACAGTCTGACCCTGTTTCAAGGGTATAGTAGCCATTACCCATGACCAGACCAAAGCAATGGCAGGTGTGGTACTTGTCAGTACCTGAAACGTTCCAGGATATCAGTTGCTGCCGGCTAGTGATACCACTGGTGGATGAACCAGGCAGGGTCATCACTCACAGGGAGGCCTTCCTTGACAAGGACACTGCTGTGTAGGATCTGGCCCTGGCCTGTGACTCAGCATCCCAAGGGACCACCGGGCATGAGAATCACCAGCACCTGTGTACATTGTCAGAGCTGGACAAGTCAGGCCAGACAGGCAATATTCTCAGTTTCCTGACCGTCAAGGTCTCACATGCAAGATCATGCATCCATGATGTAGTTCACTCCCCAGGTGGGGCAGAGCTACAATTTAAGTTGAGTCAGGATCACATCCCAGTACCACATCATTTGAGGATGTGTGAACTGACTATGTTAGGGTGGTAAAATGTAGATAGTAACTATTCCCTGGAAGCCAGTGTTCAGGTTGGTGAGGCATAGCTTACAAAATACCCTCTGATGGCCTCCTCTCTTCAAACAGGAGAAAGGTCATCATGGGTCAGTTGTATGGGTGATGTATGTCTTGGTAATGACATTTCAGTGATCAACATCAATGTTAATATCTTTCCAGACTGAGTGACCCAGCCACGATTCTCATTCTTGGCAACATCTTAAAAAAAAAAAATTAAAACTGGTAGACATGAGTAGTGGCCATTGTCCCGGGGGTGGGGGTGAGGGGTGGTAGCCACAAACTCTGATGCGCAACTACATTGATATATGATACGGATCAGTACCCTGGTTTATCGGTGCAGGATGAGGAGAAGACAAAAAAGAAGCTTTAGATCTTCATTCTCCGTTTGACACCAAGCATTCAATATCCCAGGTGTGCCGGAGGAATGGTGGTATCATCACTCAAGCATATCCAAAGCACCACCTCCAGTCAAACCCAGTATCTGAAAGTGCCTGACAACAGATGGGTGGAGACCTACGTTCATGCTCCATTAGGTTTAATTCACTCTAGACCACACGACTTCCCAGAGTGTGTAGGGTTCAGTCGGGGAAGAGTCAGAAGCAAACGTTTTCTAACCAGCTGTTCAGTGAAAAATATATTCTGTCAAATTTAGAACTGTATCAGCCAGAGATGAATAAAACAAACACTACCTCCCTGCCAGGTGTGGAAACTTCATGGTCATGTTCGACGTGCATAATCGGGACCTGGTCAGAACCCGGAGGATGCACAAGCCACCATCCAGAGGAGAGTAGTCTGTAATATGGCAGCAAGTGATGTCCCAGGAAGACCAGTCTGTCATGGCCACATGCCAACTGGAACCTCCAGGAACTTCAGTGGCCTTAAGGAATTTCACCATCCCTCAGAGAGGTCCTGCTGGGACCACAGAGAGAATGTTCCTTCTCTCCCTCTGACACATGAAGAGATTTAGGTGCAGAGCTGTGCCTTTTCCATTTTCTCTGGTACCGATTTTTTGTTTGTTTGTTTAGATTTTTCAGTACACTGGATCCATCCTGGCTTATAAAAGACAGGGTGAGTTCTCCACTGATTTCATCTGCATGACTGAAAAAACCTCCCACAGAATGTAAGGAACCAGTGTGATCCCCTACCCAACGCAGGAAAGGGATTGCATAAAAGGAGAAGAGATGAGGTTTAGGGGGACATATTTGGCCATGACTACCAGCCAAGCCAATCCAAACCAAACCAGAGTAATCTAAAACCATGAAATGGTCCTGACTTCCAGAAAATATGAAGAAGGAAATCCAGAGGGACATCAGAGAGGCCAAAGTCCTAGGATATGTCAGAAATAAAAGGGAAGAGGAGAGCAGAAGTGTGGGTGCCTAGAACTCTTTTCCCCTCACTTTCAAGGGCCAGCTTGGAGGGTTAGCAGAAACAACCAAACACCCATCACCATACAGAAAGGCCCAAGAGTGAGGTTCTGGTCAGCTTTTATAGTCTACAGATCACTTCACGTTTCTAGCTAGCATTCTAGGATCTGGCACTGAAGAAGATATGAGGTGTCCTCATCCAAAATAGAGGAATAGGAAGTCATTTTTCCCTGTAATGTGGGCTCTTTCGAGGAAACATATCTCTCCCTCTGGAAACATCTAGTATTGGTATCTGTTGTTGTCTATACTTCAGTAAAAGAGATGAGCAACACACCACACTACTGATGATATAGGGGACTTGAGTTTGAATCTTACTGTAATAGAACAGAAACATCCCCAGACCTCCTTCAGCTTGAGACTAAACCGAGTTCACGTTTCTTTTGCTAAAATTATTACCTTTTTAAAAATCTCTTTTTTCTCCCTGGTAATTATAAGTTCTGCATATTTCTATTTTGATACTAGTTACCTTCCTATTCTTAACAGTTATATTTATACCTATATGTGAATATTTACATGCTATAATTAAATAGACATGCCCCCCCCACACAGACACTCTTTTACTTCCCTCCTCCAAATCTCAGTCTTCTGTCCCCCATCCTCTTCCAAATCTTAGATCTGGTTGAAAGAATAATGGTCTGAAACAAACAAACAAAAAATCTTAAATTTGAGATTACAAAGCTTAGCTTGAAGTTTCAAAATTATATGTTCATTTACACAGAGCAGTCTATGTCTCCCTTTGTCCTCACTTGGTTACTCATTACAGCAGTTAAACTGGGTACCTTTTTGATTACAAGTCCCTTGACAAAGGGAATTAGATTTGTTTTAATCACCAGTATCCCCAGACCTGCGACATAAATAATAGTTACCTGACTGAAGAGGCTATTTGCCAAGGATATGTAAAATTGCTTTATGTCTGGCCATTCAAAAAATGGCACCTCTTGAGACTTTCATCAGCCACTGACAAGAACTCCCTTAGCTGGGAATATATTGCTCTAAAGTTCAACAACAACAAAAACCAATGAAGTTCCTACCTTTAGTTTACTGAGATTTTGCTGCCAGTTATTTCTAGGGATGTCATTTTGACAATTCAGAATGCCAATACCTTGAGATAAATCGGTCCGTTTCTTAATGTTCATGGGAACCCTAGCATTGTTCCACCACAAGACAATTTCTCAGTAATAGCCTTCTAGCGATGTACTGCAATACAGATATTTGTTGGTGAGTCCAATTTTTGCATTCCTTCCAACCTACTTTGACCTTATCTGTTAACTGTATTTAATGAAGTCACAGTCCAGTCTTTGCCAGATTATCTACATCAGTCTCACCAGTTCTTAGGTGAATCTGCTTCTCTTTAAGCATTCTAATTTTACTGTCAGAGAAAAGCCATGTGTCTTCCTGGAATAGGAAAAATTAAACTCTGTAACTGTATAATGGTTAAGAGATGGAACTACCCAAGGTGTCAATCCTGGCAGACTACCCAAGGTGTCAATCCTGGTACATTACCTGTGACATTTTTCAAGTTACTTAAGATCCTGCCTTCTTGGTTCATCTTTTATAAAATGGGGGTAATAATAGTACCTACTTCATAGGGGTGTAATGCAGTTTAAATGAGTTGATTCATATAAGAGAGTGCTTAGCACGGGTATTCGATAATGTTCGCTCTCATTTTTACATTATCGGAATACTCCAGGCAAATGAAGGCACTACCGGTTTTTGCTCCAATTTCTCTGACCGATCTTTTTCTTTTCTTCAAAACTGTTGACACTACTAATTTCACTGGGGATTCTGGACTCCCAGAGGCCTAAATGATGACTCACTCTGGCTTTATAGAAAAATAATAATATCATTAGTGTCCAGAGATCCACACTGGTGACATGGGAGTCATGGGTAAGAATTGAGATATTGAGCTCATCCTACGCACTAGACCCATAACTAACTTCATGCAACTGGTTCTGGACCTCCCAGTATGTTGCCTGTCTTGGTGAAGATATGTTCAGAGGTGTGAAGGTTGGGCCACAGGTTGAATACATTAGTACCTAGAGATAAGGGGACAGAACACATATGTACTCTTACCCAAACTTCCAAATGTGTCACCTGGCAGAAGTTTCAGGAAGCTTTTATTTAGCTCTGTCACTCTGCAGATATCACAGTGTTAGATGTTGATCACCCACATTTTAAGAAAGAATGGAGACAATATAGTCTCCGGTGACAGACTCTACAAGACTGGAGCTATTGAGATGGCCTTGTTTGCTGCAGTTTAGATGAGCTTAGCCAGATATTTGTCACAACCCCAACAGGAAGCTGGTGCTGAAAGGGAGAAAGTTGGGACAAGCAAGACTGATCTTACCCTGAGCCACTACTGGGACTAGCCAGTGGCTCAAAGGATTGCAATGTTAGGCTTGATTCAAGCTGGAGGTAATGTCCAAGGCAGAGAGTGGGCAAGCAGTGGATTGGGTCCTGCAGCTAGAAGGCCCATAAGTCAAGGCCATTCTGAACATCACTTGCTTTGGTCAAGGTAATCCACCTTCTTGGAACATAACTCAAGCTTGCCTTTAACGGCATAAGAAAAAGAATTTGCATACCAGAGCCAAGCAAAATATCAGGACTCCAGACAAGCAGACTGAAAATAAGATCAATGTTGGCCCCAACAAAAAACCATAGAATCAGGAAACCAGGACAGAACCATGTCACAAGCTGAGAAAAAAAATCACAAGCCATGATCCATGGAAGACCAGCTGTGAGAGGCACGGGTGCTCAGCGTTCATCCCATATAATAGATCTACAACTGACCTTATGTGCCTCTGTCTGGACCCCAGGAACTACAAATCAGAAGACAGGAACAAACAAGACACTGTTATGTATCATATTACGTGGTAGGTAGAATAATGCCTCCCAAAGATGTCCGCACACTAGCCCTTGGAACCTGTGACTATGTTAGGTTATATGGAAAAGGGGAATTATGTTTGTGGACACAATTAATTTTGCTGATCACCTGACCTTGTGATGGGGAGACTATCCAGGTTGGCCTAATCTAATCACATGAATTCTTAAAACTAGAAGGAGAAGAAGTAAACGAGAGGATCAGAGAGATGGTACACAAAAAAGACTCGACTTGCCATTGCTGAATTGAAGATGGCCAGGGCCCAGGAACCATGGAATGCTGGCATTCTCTTGAAGAAAGTGAATTGTCTTGCAGAGCCGCCAGAATGGAATGCAGTCCTACAACACCTTGATTTTAGCCCAGTCAGACCCACATCAGAATTCTGATCTACAGAACTATAAGATAATAAATTCGCGTTATTTTAAGCCACTAGATTGGCGGTGGTGATTTGTTGCAGTAACAATGGAAAACAAATACACATTATGAAGAAGGGAATGTTTAGATTGCCATTGACTCTAGAATCAGCCAAACCATAACTTGTCTCAAATGGTATTTCTTTTATATACAAAAAGTGACTTCTCCTTGAAGAATACAAATAATACCTCGAAGAGGGGGAGCAGGCTTGTTGTAGGGGGAAGAATGTATATTCATCTTCTCTTGACTCCCTGGAGCTGAGCACAAGTCAAGCTAGGGACCAGACCCAAGCCTGGATCACAGTCATTTTAGACTGTTCTCAATTTCCATTCAGAAATGTTAAGTTCTATATTTGTCTCCAACAAGAACTAGTATCTCCTACTCTGTCTGGGCAAACAGGTAACTAGTACTCTAGACTCAGATAGTGGTAAAAGAAAAAATAAATAAAAGAAGAACAAGGAAATTCTTTAGTGAAATGAATTAGAACAAGTGTACCATCCTATCACTTTATTAAATGTTTCTAACTAGCAGAGTCTATCAGTAATTCACATGACCATCATCCCAGAACTTAAAATGCTTTAGGTCATCACAGTACTGTATTTCCATGGGTAAACCCCAGCCTCAGCTGGGAGAGTAGCAAATGAATCACAACAGATTTTTTTGTATTCCCAGAAGGAACCTGGAGCCTGTGGATAAAGGGTGAAAGTACAGAACCCTGAGGGGAGGAAAGATCCCCAAGGGCAGAGAGCAAAAGTCCAAGCTCCTGCTCAGTTTCTAGAACTTACCCTCAGCCCTGCCTGAGGCTACTCTGTAGCAGCCAAGTTCAAAGCAAAACCACCTTCTGGGCATTTCACCGGTAGGTTAAGACTCGGTTAAATTGCATTTTAGTCAATGGAAGTCATTGTTCTGATTCAAGCATTGTTCAAATGTCACACTGGTCAAGGTTTTATCTATAAACTTTTGGCTACTGCTTTCAGAATTTGAAGTTGAAAGATGTGCAAAAATTTTTTGACAGAACATTTAACACGCTGACTTCTTTTACCCTCTCTTGACCTGGTTTTTGTCCTACACTTTTTTTGATACCTACTGCCAATTCCAATTCAGTTTCTCTGGGGAGTTTCTTGTTCTGAAGCTGTAGCATTCTCTATAAATACATAAATTACCGGAAGATCTTGCCATAGATCGGTTGAAGCCTAACATACCTCAAATCATTTATTTTCCAAAGTCTGGATAGTTTGTTTTGAAGGAGCAGCAAAGAAAATGGAAGGCTAAAAACACATTTTAAGGAAAATCTGCTGGGAAAAGGGAATAAGACATAAAAAGGGGACAAAGGGGAATTTAAACAATTTGCCACAGTTGTCTTTTTCTTTAGATTTTGGTTTGTTTAAGTGTCATAAATCAGTTCCTCTGAGTCCACAGAACCTTCATCGTAAGCACTCAAGGGGGGTGAGGGGGTGGGAGGGCAGAAGTGACACTAAAGAGAAGCAGAATAGACATAAGGAACTGTCAGCTCGTAGATTTTGTTATCCAAAGCCCCATCATGCTGCTCTGCCCTTTTCAGTGTAGTGGAAAAGTAAGCGCCTGGTCTAGACCATGTCTGTCCTGAATGACATTATGAGTCCTTTCTGCAAAGAGAATGACAGCACTCAATAGCTTACATAACTGTTCTTTAACTGTGTAAGGACCAGGACTGGTGTAGAGGGATATATAGATAAAGCAAGGTAGGGCAGTAAGTAAGTAGGAAGGTAGGTAGGCAGAGAGATAAATAGATTGATAGGGAGATGATTGAGAGATAGATAGATAGATAGATAGATAGATAGATAGATAGATAGATAATCAGCTTAAACTGTGAAAAAGCACAGCCTGGGAGTCCATTAGAAATGTGAAAATGTGTGCATCTGATCACCCCTTGGAAGTGAGATCCATGCTTACAAAGGATGGTCATCTTTCTTGAGCTTGGTTCTGCTTCTGACATTTTTGGCGAGCAGTATTTAGTTTTTCCATGTGTTTCCTTTGAACAATTCATTTTTGCCATTTGAAGTCTCTAAAGTATTAAAGTGTTAACTTCAGGAGAATAAAATCAAAAGTGAGCAAACAGACTCATAAATACAGAGAACATTGGTGGTTGCCGGGGGCGGGGGGAGGATGGGTGAAATAGGCAAAGGGGATTAAGAGGGACAAACTTTCAGTTATAAAATAAGTAAGTCATGGTGATATGAAGTACAGTATGAGGAATATAGTCAGTAATATTGTAATATCTGTGTATGGTGACAGATGGTAACTACACTTATCATGATGAGCATTTACTAATGTATATAAATGTCAAATCACGATGTGCACCTGAAACTAATATAATATTGTATGTCGACTGCACAAAAATTTAAAAAAACATAAACATAAAAAAGAGAGCAAGCCATATAAAAGAAAAGCTTGCCACTGGTGCCAAATTTTCTTTCAGGAAAGCGTATAGAAATGGGCACTCTGCCTCCAGGGGGTCCCACAGGCCTGGGAGAGCTCATCCTCACTGAGAAGGAATTTCGTTGCTCCTCAAGTTACCCCTTGTGCTGAGAAATGAAATCCTGGTGGCCAGATTGGCCGGAGACCCCTGACCTTGTCCAACGGCGGCCAACAGTGACTTTCCCTGAGTCCCGTGGTGAAGCAGGCGGAGAGCCGGTGTGCCATCCTCTGTGCACCTGCTTTTCAAGAAGACACGAGTCAGTTCGGGAAGCATTTCTCCAAGCTTGTTATTTCCCATAATAGGTGTATGCATGGAGCATCAATGAGTACAGACTGATTCCTAACTAGGAGTAATATAAGGTAAAGAGTAGGTAGCATTCAGCGATCTCCGCTGGCCTCCTTGTTTCACGGATAAAATAGCTGCGGTACAACGAGCCATGTGGGAAACTGCTGGCCGGGGAATTATTAGTCTGGGTCGCTTTGTTTTCGAGGTTATCCTGGCTCCAGCAGATTTTGCTGAGAGAATGGTGATACATGTACTACAAAGGGTTCTGTTCATATGGCCGCGCAGAGAAAGAATCTTTTCTTCAGACCCTGTGCCTGAAATGCAGTGTAGATTTTAGCACCTGAAAATTGTTGCCTGAGTCAAGGGCTTTCCTGCAAACAAACAAACAAAAACAATTTCAGAGACCCGTCAGCACCTTCAGTTATGTTTATGAAAGTGTCCATTAAAACAATGTGTCTATCACAAGCCAGAGAAGTTACTCAGAAACTTCAGTAGAACATAATTGATTCGTATCTTTATTTTGCCCCGAAGGAGATATTATGTTACATGCAAGTAACCATGTGTAAATTAAGAAGGTACGTATGTATTCATAGACATATATTTATACATATAATCTCAAAAGGAATATAAGAACATATAAGAATGTCTGGCTGACACATAGGCAACTTAAAATATCAAGCCAAAAAATCAGGGCGGATTTTCTTGTGAAATGTGTATAAATCCAAATATACAGGTATTTATGTAGTAAAACCTCATTAATTCCCATTCGACGCATGTAGACTTCATAATTACTCAAATATGTGGTGCTCTTGGCACCACATATAAGATGAAATACTGATTAGGTGAAATAGTAGTGTAAACAAAAGAAATATTCATGCATATAAAAGCTCACAGTTTCTAAGTATCATTTTAGTAGTAGCTCTCAAAGAATAAATGTCTGATTATAAACACCATGTTAAGCACTGCCAAGATTCTGTAAGTGTTCTTAGTACTAAAACCAGTGTTCTAAAGTGATTTCACGTGCATTATTATCGTTAATAAGGAAAGGGTAATAGCATAGTTGGTGTTAAAGGCATGGATTCCAAAACTAGACTATCTGATTCAAATCTGGCTGTCCCATTTGTGAGCTTTGTGTGACCTTCGGCAAGCTATTTGAAAGTTCTGTGCTTCAGCTTCCTCATATGTAAAGCAGAAAGTAACGTTGGGTTGAGAGACCCTCTGTCCCCCCTCTGCAATGGACTGGATTTTTATGTCTCCTCAAGACTCATAGATTGAAACCTTAATCCCAGTGTGAGGGTATGAGGAGGTGGGGCCTTTAGGAGGTAATTAGGTCGTGGGCGTGGAGCCCTCATAGATGATTAGTGCCCGGATAAGAAGGGGCTGAGAAGGGGCGGAGAGGGCACAGCTGGCTTTCTCTCCACCCCGTGAGGATACCAGCCAGTCTTCTGCAGCCCAGAGGAGGGTGCTCACCACAACCCAACCACGCCGGTTCTCTAATCAAAGACTTCCAGTCTCCCAGACTGGGGGACCCTCCTCAGCTCTGAACCCACTGAGAAAGAAAATTGGCAGCGGGAACCCAAAATATCCCCTTTATTATGAGAAAGACTAGGTTGAAGAAATGTCTCTGCGTCTCTCAGCCAAAAGGACTTCCTAAGCTGCTCCCTCAGAATTAGGCCTACTTACCTTCCCACTCAGCCCTGGAAAAGCAAGCCCGCCCCGTGTTAAATCCCCAGCGCAGAGGAGTGGGACACAGGCCTCGAGTAGGCAAACAGCTCTTAAGGTAAGGTCGGGAGGGGGCTGGGCCGGTATGCCCAGATTTTCCTCCGGGAACTCACTCCATCTCCATGGAGAGGAATAAGGTGTGGGGTAAGGGGCCAAGAGTATTTTAGGAAAAATCCCTTTTTGTGGAAACTAGACAAGCCAAGAACAAGCGCTCTCATGTTCCTCTTGGCTTTGAGAATTAAATGAGATGATGTGCACTGTGCCCCACTTGTGGTGAGCGTTAATAATTAGTAGCTCTTATGAGGTGTGTTCTTCTTAACTATGTCACTATCAAAAGTTTAAGGAATTTGACTGGATCCAAGATACATGTCAAAAGCCGTCTGGTGAACATTCTAGAGATCAGATGTGCATTGTGTTTTTAAGTTCTAAATTCTGATTTGTGTTACACTTGGCTATTAAACCTCAAAATCTGGGTAAATTAGCAAGCGATGTTGTACCATTAATGGTTTTTCCCCTTGTCCGGCATCCTATTCTGGAAAAGCTTTTTCTCCACTGTGTAGCTCCTAAGTGCAGGTGTGGGCAGATGCCTGATTAGCCCTTGCAGCGATGCTCGGGGCGCGCGGCTGATTCAGCACCAGGTACAGAGAGATGTATGGCTCTTTACCCGGGCAATTAGGGCTGAGCATCTAGGCAGCGTGGAGGAGTTTTTATCATCATCACACACCCCTGTCTGACTCTTCTCTTCGGAGAGCCCAGTGTTTATTCACACTTCCTCTTCCCCCGCTTTCTAAGGGATGTGGTACCTTTTGTGCTATGACCTCGAGGTAAATGCTCATAAAATTATACTGGGTTTAAGACCAAAATTTATCAGGAGCCCATTTGTTTTCTCCGCCGGATAACCCAGTGTATTCCGTGTCCCGGGTTACCTAGCAACTCAGCTGCCCGGAGGTGAACTGAGGTGTAACCATGATACCTTCCTCAGAGGTATAAATACCGTGGCTCCGGTTGTTGACTAATGAAGGAGCTGTGGGAAGGGGCGCCGCTCCTTTCCCAGGTGTTCGGAGTGACAATCACGGGGCGGTTCCCTCGCGTAGCGCGGCGGCTTTGCTGCTGTCAGTTCCTTCGGTGAGCGCAGGCCTGAGTCATTGATGGAGTTAAATGAAGGCAGGCTCGTTTTCCCACCGCGTTCCCCATAACTGCTTCAGCAGCATGAGGCAGTTTATCATGCTTTTTGTGCAACAGTGCGTAAACTTTTTAAAGAATGAATTTAGACTTCTTCCTGTCCCCAAAATAAGCCATTCTCAGGTTCAAAGTGCTGATTAGGAGAGTTGGACCAGAGGCGTCGGCGTGCCCACGTGACGCACATCCTAGCCCTCCCCCACCCACCCCCTCTGCTTTTCTCATCTTGCTATGTTTTCCTTTGGAGAAAGACCCAATTAAAAAGCCTGGTGGATTTTTCTAAGGACGTTTCCTTCACAGAGCTTACGTTCGGCTCTTTGGCCAGAAAACTGGCAGAGCAATTAGCGGCTCTAGGGAGTTTCTAGTTGTTTGTGTACGGTTTGAGAAAAACCCACCCTGGGCATCAGCAGCCTTCAGACAGAGGGTTCTTTTAGAATGCGAATGCTTCCTAACCATTTGGAATTCGCTTAAAATTGAAATCAACAGTCCTGTCCTCACAAGGACATCTTTATTATGTGTTCTAAGTTAGATGTCATGACAGCATACAGTAAGGACACGGGTTTCTTTCCATCATCGTTCTCTACTCATCTCCAGCTTGTGAGCTCTTTAACATTCAAAAACGTTCTCTGATATACTTTCAGAAAACCTGCTGCTGAAATGAAGGAATCTATCGCTCCAAGTAAGTCAGTCATTTCCTAGGTGACATTCTAATAAGAAACCCATTTTGGGATAATAGTCCAATTGGAACTAATTCTCCATGTATTCCTCATGGTCAGGAAATAGCATGTCCAAATTAATCAAATGTCCCGGTGCCTTGTGTATTCTAATGTTTAATGTAGTGATGCTGCTACATCTTCTAGGATGATCAATTTGTAAAGCATTAGAAATAATTATAAAACCAAGAGGTATATTATTTAATTTTTCATTGAGACATTAACTAGGATCTTGCAGGTACTGCTTAGGATTAGGAACAGCTGTTGGTTTCCACTGGCTATACACATTGTGCAGGTTAATAAGGTTCTGGCTAATAGGATGCCAGAAAACGGAATTTATTATAGCACTCAGGCATTAATGCGGAACATAGTAATACCTTTCCAAAGAAACTAACAGGGCCTAAAATATTTTAATGGTTTCAATTAATCTTAAATACACTATAACTTTTGGGGGACTTCGCATTTCAAAAATAAAATAGCCAAGTAGGGGAAGTTTGGATAAGGGGAGAAGAAAATGTGTATTTTGGTAATACATTGTCAGAAACTAAAATTTTTGTTATGTAATGACCATGTGGAAGCACAGCTTTCAAAAGGATAAGATTTATTTATTTAAAAATTGGATTTGGGGCCACCTAGGTGGCTCCATCAGTTATGCATTTGACCTTTGGTTTCAGCTCAGGTCACGATCTCACAGTCCTGAGATCTGGCCCTGCATCAGGCTCTGCACTCAGTGCAGAGTTTACTTGTCCCTCTCCCCCTC